>NC_073724.1:48224146-48535396 GCF_023634155.1 Falco peregrinus | reverse complement strand
CACATCATCATTTATTAAAATCTGGAAGTCAGCAAAAGAAGCTATAGTGTTGGATCTTGGCATCAGGCAGGCAATCTGAGCTGCTTTGGAGTCATTACTTTCAGCTGCTCCTGAAAAAGTGAAGATTTTCTCCTGAGGCCCCTGTTTGTTACTGTTCTTTTCGTCTTCTTGCTGGCTTTCTGCCTCAATGATGCTCTCTGGCTCTTCATATTCTAGCTTGGTTTGCACCACTGCATGATCAGTTTTGTCTATCCATTCCTAGGAAAATGAAAATGTTGATGTTGGCAGGGACTGAACTATCAGTCAAAAGAAACCTGGCTGTACAGACACTGATTTTCCTTTAGTAATGGCATCTTTCCAGCATAAACCACAATGGAGAAGATGAAAAGGAAGCCATATAGGCAAGAAGGACATAAAATAGCAGGACGGAAGAAAGGCAGAATGGCAGGAAAGGAGATAGGATTCCACAAATGCATACAAACTCCTGCTTATTATTGAGACCACATTAAACACATCCACATTAAATACATCCTTGTATTTAATCAGGGCTTTTAGAAAACCTTGGATGTGTAAAATACCTGGTGTTCCCTCCTTGATGGACTCATGTATTCTTTGACCCAAGGCCTGACTTAATCTAAATTAAGACTGAGTTTACATGGAGATTTAGGCAACATACCTTTTCTGTATTAAAGCTTCAGTATTAATTTGCATTTCTGTCTTTCTTCTTCAGTTTCAGTTTAAAGCTATCATATATAGAAAGTTTTCAGTTTGTCACTGATGAGTTATTACTGCTCTTTGATATTGTCACTGGGTTTGCAACTGTAATTATCTGACCTGTCTCAATACTGAGGAAACCTAGCAGTAATTAAGATAAAGACAGCCCAATTAATACAGAAAAATACATCACATATGTGATGTCATGGACTCAAGAAGCAGTTCAAAAACAAACCCCAAACTTGTAGCCTATTCATCTAACAACCATTTTGTGTCTAAAGGTTTAGCAACTATACACCTCTGTGGCTAAGAGAGGATGCTTCCTACTGTGTCTGATGCCTCCAGAGCCATGAGTGCTGTCACTGGTTCAGCACTAAGTCTCACAGAATTCCACAAACACAAGGGACAAGATCAGGTTGAAACAAGCTCCCTGAGCTCTTGTGTGCAGGAGTAGATGCAAACACCACAGTGGCATGTCACTGGATGTTGTGGCTCTGGACATCCTTAAATTCTTCTCCAGCAATTTCTTTGTTTCTTTCTATAGCATCTTTTCACAGTGCCAAAGCAGCACTATGCTGATTGTATGAGCTCTGGTATTTGCTTTGTGGATCCTCTTGGGGATATTGCATGAGGGGAAGGGCTTTTCTCTTAGGTCAGAGAGTGCTTGTGGTGATATCTTTTCAGAGCAAGTATCAGTAGCTACTTTCAAATTTTTCTTAACACTGTAGACTTTGCACTCTTCCTAGGAAGGGAATGTTTACCTGGAAGTTTCCGTTATGATCATTGAAGAGATCAGCAAATATGTGTTTTGGATCTGGTACAGCAGGCATGACTGACTTCTGAAGCCTGCAAAGAAGAAAGAAAAACACAAATAGTTTTTTTTATAGTGTATATATACATGTTTTTTATACAAAAACATATATATACAAATATATACATTTCTGTAGCTACAAATATATTTTACATTACAGTACTCTAGGCTTGATTTCTTCTAAATGTGTTCTAAAGTAAAAAAGCAGTTACAACAGTATGATAACACCATCAGGCTACGGGTGATTTTTCTGGTGGATTTTCAACAACCCCATCCTAGTAAAATCTGGACTCTATTCAAACTCCCAGCTAGTCAGAAAGTGCGATTCTGCTCCATGCAGTAGTCAGAGCTTTACATTCTCTGGCTGCATTCCCCTTCACAGGGAAGATGGTGCAGCAACGAGCTGTATTGCCTGATGTAGTGAACACAAATGTAAGGTTGAACAATAGAAGTGCAGGAGAAAAAACTCAATCTAAAAAGGTTGTCAGGGTCCCACATAATTTCAGCTCTGAAAATACTGCATTTTTGGGTGGGTTTTTTTTCACCAAAATTTGGGGCCTTTGCAGGTTTTGTTTGTTGTTCAGTGGCTTTTAAAAAAAAAACCCCAAACCCAAACAACTAGATTCTAAAAATAAGCAGACTCATTCACTAAAAATTCAAATATTATAGATTTATATAGTCTTATTAAAGTTGAATGCACTCAAACTGCAAAGCCTACTGAAAACAGACATTGAGTCTGATGAAAGATGTACAAAAGAATGTCAGTTCAGAAGAAATAACCAAAATAATTGGCTTCTTAGAATTTAACAAAAAGAAAAAAATTAAGTGGAAGAGACATAATTTTGTCATGAAACGTCATCTTTTACCAGAATTGTTCTGCTTTTGAAAATTAAAATCCTTGGTATTTGGAAGGCCAGGATGCATTATTCCTCAAATAGTAATTAAGCTACTGACTTTTACATCTTCATGATGGCTTCATTTATCAGATAATAATTCTGAGTGCTATGAGACTTGAGCCTGAATGATAGCTCTATTTTCATGACATGGTTATTTAGTAGTAACCAAGAAAATTATATTTACCTCTGCCATTTACACAGAAGAATCAGGAGGATAAGCATCATTAGAAGTACTGCCAGCAAACAGCTTAAAACAATTACTGTATTTGACTCAGGTTTTATATCATCATCACATGAATCTAAGAATAATCACAAAAAAGTATGTGAAAAAAAATTTTGCTTTAACAGTAAAAATTCCTAATCATGCTAGAACATTGACTTCTCTTTAGAAAAAAAAAAGAAAAAGAAAAAACTGAAAAGTTTTTAAGAACAAATAAGGCATGAACTCAGTTGTTCAACTGAAACTGAAAAGGCATCCTGCCCCAAACCTTGCAACAAAAGAAAATTGTGCTTTTTAAAATCTAAACTGACCTAGTACAGGACAAAGGAGTGGGCTTACAGGCAATGAGTAGATACGTTACGAATGAATGGAGTATTTCTTATATTCATCACACTGCATTGACAGTCATACAACTTTGTGCTAAGATGTGTATTACATCCGCCTACTTACAATCACCAAAGCTGCAAGTACAATTTTACATGTAGCCTAAATGTCTGATTTCCCACAACAAAACAAACATCTTCCCCATCGCAGGAAGCAAAAAGCCAGCAAACCGTAAGTGCTGTAGAAGTAACTAGTGGCAGTATAACATCTAACACACAGGTTTATAAAACCAATGCGTTTGTGCACTTTTGGCATTCTCTGCTTTTTCTGCAGCTTTTCTAATGTCACCTCAAGCTCTGCCTCCTACTACTGACCTTCTGCTCTTAGTCATACAGGAGCAACTGTCCAGCCTGTTCCACCTGCCTGCTTTTTTCACTTTGCCAGAAAGCCACAAAAGCTGTGATCCCCAAGTAAGGTATTCAGAGTCTGTGAAATTTTTTGAGCAGAGCTTTGTCCGTGACTCCCTCTGATACTGGAGTTGGAGGCAATAATAATTCACTAAAGTCCTGAAGTGAAGTGCTTGCCACAGTGAAGGGGCTGTGCCAACGTCAGTTCTGATCCAGGGGCACTCAAAGCGACTGTCCCCCCTGTGCCTGCCTTCCTCGCAGCTACCTGCTGGCAGCCTCTGGTCAAACGGCCCGGACAGGGCTGCTGCATGCTGGCCCCTCAGAGGCGCACGGGGAGACATTGTCCACTGTGTTTTCTCAAGGGCATTTGCCAGCCACCCCTGCGGACGTGCTTACAGGCTCACAGCTTGCGTGGTAGGGGAAGCTTCTCTGGAGGTCAGCACTGTGGCTACTGCGAGTGCACAGGCTACAAATACCTGTGCTCCAGGATTTCATCCCGCCTTTGTACATACAGATTTTCTTCAGGTGAGCTAATAGCCCATCACATTCTAGAGAACTCAGATCTGGGTACACTGGAAATCTGGCTGTCTCACATAGTTCTGATAAAGCCTGATAAAGGGTGGAATTTTGTGCTTAGATGATATGATACAAACATATTGGAATGGTGTACAGTCTTTACTACAGCAAATCTGGTTGTTTTTTGGGGTTTTTTTTTGATAACCAGTAGAAATACTATTTCCATCAAAGATCTGATTCAAGTCAATCACACTCACTTAAGTGTGTCTGTCTGGTGGGAAAGCAGTGCTGATACTGACTTTGCTTCCATTTCATCTCTTTTCACTCATCCTCCCCGTTTAGATCAATCCAGCATGTATTAGCATCAGATTGCTGTGACCTCTGGTCCTGTAGTTCAAGCGGATGTACTTTCAAAACAAACTGACTTCAAACATGGGGCATTATGGATTTTCTTAGGGTTCAGGTTTGATGTCCACATATCATATGTGGAAACCACTGCCCTACACACCCCCCCCTACCCCCATGCCACCCCCACCTCCCACATCACATTACTGTCGTTGTTGGACCCTATACACTATTGTAACTCAAATAATAAGGACACTCTTAACTTTGCTGATTATGGCATTGATTTATAGTGTTATGGGCCATCAGGAACAAAGTGGACAGGAGTTAGATATGGGCAGTTAGACATCCACAGGAACTTTCTTTTATAACAGAAGATGGAGCACAACAGTGCAACATTAATTTGCTGCATGTTCCCAGCCTCTTTTGCAGTCACCCCTTCCCCATTTGTACTTTAACAAGATAGGACTGTAGCACAGCTGTTACCTAATAATGTGCCATTCATCCAAAATGTTTCTGCTTCCCAGTCACTGCTGTAATTAACTACATTGCAGTACGGTACTAGCCTCTTCAGTCTGACTCGGAAAGAATAGCATTTTCTTGGATCAAATCCTTGATCTCCAACACTGCAACACTTAGAAGTTCTGGACTGAGAAGGAAGGCACATCATTGTTAATTCTGTTTTTCAAAACAGTGCTTCAGAATGCTACACTTAGTCATGGTCACAACTAGGACAAGGAATAGGCCAACCCAAAACCTCAGAACTGACTTTTAACTTCTCTAAGTTTCGAGGAATTTTGTTTCTTGACTGACTCTTCACTATTCATATCCATTCATCACTGTCTGATATTGAGGTGAGGGTCGTTGTTATGTGTAGCATAGTGCACTATGCTACAGTTGCATATTGTAAATAGGCAAAGTCACTTCAATCCACAAAATATTTGCAATTTATATATGAGACTGGAAAGGTTTAAGTCAATGAAATAACATCAGAAATACTCTAAGAGTTAACTTCAGAATAAATAAAAATCCCATGTCATCCCTTTTCTTTCATTCTATTTTGTGGGGTTTTTCCTCCCTTTTACTCTTCTCTACTCTGTTTTCTGCTTTTATATTCCAAAACTCTTCTAGTCCAAATGTATGACCTTTCCTTTAGATTATCCTCAGCTCTTTGGGTGGCAACTGGTTAGAACTCAAAAACTAAATTATTTCTGTTATGGCAGGGATCCAAGATCCTAAAAATCTTAACTGTTTTCTGCTGCCAGCTATATTTGCAAGTATAGGGTGGGAGAACAATTTGAAAACAACTCTATTTTCCATTATATGGAGATTCTACTTCCAACTCCTTCCAATACTGGCTAAAAATGTCACATTCAACTCACTTGCCACTCTTTGTCAAACTTGCTTTTGTATTGAAGCTCAAGTCTCAAGCACTTCACAGCTCGCTCTGGTTTATTACAGCTTACAGTAACAGTGTCTTCTTTCCAGAAGAAGGTCACATTTTCTGGTCGATTGGGCTTTACTAAGAAGAAAAGAAAGAAATTTTGCTACAGTCTCTTAAAAAGCAGTACTTTGCAGTTACTTCTTCCTTGTCTCAGTGTTTCTCTGATAAGTGAAGAAGGTGGACTTCCTTCTTGGGGAACTCATTTTTGTAGCTGACCTCCAAATTAAACATCAAAATGGAGCTTGACACCATGACACTGCTCACCATTTGAGGTGCCACATTCAAAGGTAGATACTATCTCATGCCAGGAGCCTATTGCAAGTACTTAAGGAAGGACTCTAGTCTCCTCATACTCCCTGCAATCAAGAGAAAGAAAGAAAGGGACGGACAAATTCAGTACCATAAGACCTTTCCTTCATTGGAAAGAGACGGACAAATTCAGTACCATAAGATCTACAAAATACACTTGTGCAGCTGCTGGAGGCTATGTGAGATATGGTGGGACATCTCAAAAAACACTGGGTGCCTCACTGTGCACAACTGAATCTACCCCTCACAGTTTTCAGATTGTCTGAAGAACATGCAATGGTATGATTTATGTAGCTGATTAGTCTCCAGTAGTGGGAAACAAAGGGGTCAAAAGACTTAACTGCTTTCTCAATCCTTCCAGTTGCCTTTCTGTATTATGGAAATTCCACCTTGATCAGAATTAAGTCTGACCCTTGATATTTGTGCTTTGTTACCTAACACTTTTGAAATTCATTTTACTATCAGCGGGTGTTTAATAGCCATAATTCAAGGATCAGGATGCATCTTTCCATGATTTAACAGATATTGGTAAAGTTATGAGATAAAAAAGTATTCTCAAATTTAGATGCCTTGACAGTTTTTTGTTGACTCTCTTTTGCTAAAGCATTATTAATAAATAATAAGAATGTATTTGAAATGTATATTTTTCCAGGTAATTCTGTGTTGTATATTTTCTGCATTATTTTTATCGGAAAAGATCCTTCTACTTTAAGTGCTGTAACTATGTGAAATTCCAGAAGATTTTGATAAACTAATTTCATATTAGATGTGAAATATGTATTTTGGGGAAGGAGGGATTTCATAGAACCAGAAACATTTTCTCTTCTAGTAGGAGGATGTCTCTTTTACACTGACAGACTGTATCAGAGCCACTCAGCTAGTTTCTATGGACATCTGATGATGGTTTTATGACAGCCTCTTTGATAAGAAGTAGTTTTCTGCCTCACATCCCATGGAAGATGGCAAAAGAATGGAAGGTTCACAATATGAGGAAGGTCACACGGCCACCACTAAGACAAGAAACTAAGTTTTATTCATTTTCCTGATATGAATAATGAGCAGGCCTGCACTACGCTAAGCACTTCATGATGATTTTGAAATTGTGTTTTGGGACAAATCTGAGTGTCCCATGTAATCTTACTTAGCTGCAGCAGCACACAGGCCTGTGTAACTACTGATGACAGCAAGGAATGAAAATCAATGTGAAGTAACTATAGTTTGGCTTTGACACACATACTGATAACATTTTATACACCAATATAACTGATTTCTTCGCAAACTAAGGACAACTAGAGAATCAGTGAAGACACTAGGATGACCAAAGTAATTGTGATTTTACATACTTACTATAAAAATCAGATTTTAGTCTTTTAGAAAAAAACTCTTCACTTCCATTGCTGTTCCTGATAGAGATGGCAAGGGTGGGTCCTTCTGTCTTAAAAAGACATCCAGAATTATAATTTTGATCCAATAAATAGGTGGGACATGGCTTCCAAACTTTGTGCTTGCCTTCATCAAATCTATAAATTAGATAATATTGGTGAATGGAACACTCTTAACAGTTAACACAAGTCCTTTTCATTACTGTTTTTTCTTTTTTGTTTCCTTTTTTTTCTTTTTCAAATACTCCTACCAAGTGAATTCTGCATATGGAATTTCTTGAAGCAGCAAATTTCATAGCGGTGTGAGGGAATTAATTACCCAAATCTCATTGACTTTCCAACCCTGGGTTTTGATGCAGTCTGAAATTATTGTTTTCTTCACGTTGTTGTCCTTGTTGTTTTCTAAGAGAATGACTCATGCAAACAGATCTTTTCATGAACCAGTTTCCAAGATTGTACTGCTAAAAGTTTTTTCACATACACCATCCAGATAGGGAAAATCAAGCGCTATGACTATCTTTACCCAAAGCATGAAATTTCTGTTAGTCATTAATGACATCAGTTCATAAGGAAAATATACACACATATGTAGAAAAAAACCTTTCAATAGTGTAATTAGCATAGCATTTAGCACAAAGTCTGAAGAGGGTCATTTTTTTCATATAATGTCTGTTAGTGACTATTCAGCAGGCTTATTGATTTGTACACTTCTGTAGCAAGTTGTGAAGCACAGGTTTCTTGCTAGATGATTAACGGATGTTAGAAGCATTTTCAGGTACAGTTCACAATAGACTCAAGTGGACTTAGATATTTCAGTTTCTCGAAGTAAATCCTTTGAGAAGAGAAGAAAAGGCATCATCAATACTCACGTATAAGAAAATGACACATTCTTGCCAGGAAATAGTTCTTTTGCTGCCCATGTGATCTGCATCTTCTCATTATTGAAATTGATTATTGTGGTGCTGATGGTATCTTTCCAACCTGCCCAGAACATTGACAGAATTCATGATTTCAGCAGTGAGTATGAGAAGCATCCTTTGACATGGGTAGGCAATCAGTATTTCAAAGACATGCATGCAGCAGACCCAATGATCATAAAATAAGACATAAGAATATCTAAAATACAAGGGAAGAGAGTAAAATAACCTAGAGAGGTTGAAATTAGAATTTCAAAATAGGAAAATGAAAGCATGCACAGCAACACTAGAGAGCACTCCATGGTCCCTGAGCCAAAAGGTATAGACTGGTTCATGCTTATGCAATCTATGGGAACAATACCTTGAGGTCAGATTTCCCACATATTACCTGCTAAGGTTTTCCTGCTAAGGAAAACTGTTTGGGAGCTAATGCCACATCGATCCTGTGTGTAAACTGTCAAATATTTATTGTAAGAAACAAGGGACTAATGCTACAGGTCAAGAGGAGATCAAGACACATAAGAACCCAGAACAAATCTGCACGAGTAGGTGTACAGATTTGATAGATGTGGTTCTGGCAAATTCTACCTTACTGACAAGCAAGATCATTTAATGTCCTCTGACTGCACACAGATATTATTTCATCTCCTGTCCTTCTCCTTGTCATAGCTCTTAATAGGGACACAAGTATTTTAATTCTGTGTCCACCAGGATTCCACAATCAGATGCTGAAGATAAATCTGACATTGAAAAATGGAGAAATTAAGAAGGTAGAAGGATTAGAAATCCATTCTATATCAAGCAGAAGGACAATTTTTTATTTGGCATTCTATAAGATGTGAAATTATATTTACTTGAATAACAAAGAGGAACAAAATGTATCTTGAATATCAGCAAGAAAACACTTCAGGGTAAAATTTGCAGGCTGCTGTCTCCAGACATGAAGTGTCTACAACTGAAAACTTTTGCTGGAATATTCCTGCCTAGCAGGAGAATAGAAGATTTTTGCTTTAATTGCTGTCTACTTTTTATGCTACAATAGACTTTTGAAGGGGTTTAATGTGGAAAAAATATTAAAATATTTCTTATGAGCTTTTTGTCACATACAATAATCCTGAATGTCCATGGGAATCAGGCCTAACTACCCTCCTGATTTCTAGCTATTGCTCTGTAACCAACACTGAGAATGTGAGAAAGACCTGTGGGTTCAAGTAACCGTTTTGTCTATTTTCATGGTTATATCTCTACATCTAGATGTTTCATGACTTCTGTAATTGAGTTAGCCAAAACATTTCTGTATAGGTGTAATTGTGTTGTAACACGTTTTGTCAAAATCATTTAAGAGACAGTTATGGCAGAAATCCAAGAGACACTGGGTAGATGTAGCTGCAGGTCCCTGCTTCATGATTCATAGAGCTCTGGTAAAAAAGCATTCTGCTCTTAATCAAAAGAAGAACTTGAAACTAGCTCCTCCATCTCCTAACTAATGCCTGTGAGCTTGTTCCATATTGTTTTCTCAAACTGAAAATCTCATGTGTTTTTCTGAAGAATAGAGAAGTCAGTACTATTACACATTGAAGCAAAACCAGAACTTCAAAGCCTCAAAAGCTATCATAAAAGCGAGTTTATCCAGCCAGTTCTACCTCTGTTACAAGAGAATACCTAGCCCTTGTTTCCTAACTCTTCAATCCCTTTGTAAGTCCCCTCAGCAGGTCTAAGAGATGATCATGTCTTTAACTAAGGCCACTAAAAAATATGATGGCAAAGTGCCTAACAGTGAATTCTTGGTCTGCAATCACACTAACACATTTTAATTTTTATGGACTGAATCCTAGCATGGTTGTGCAGTATATGGTGTTATGCTTAGTGTGACTGAAATCCATATGACTACTTGGACTTCGATTTTCTATAAACATAGTTAAATGTGTATTTAATGCATGTTTGAGTGTATAATTACATATTTTCCACCTTTAAATAAAACTAACATTATAAAAAAGAATAGTAAAGTTACTGAATGGATAATACTGTACTCTCCTGAGATCATTTTTATGGATATAGAATGAATCTGTTCAATTCCCTTTAGAAGTGACAAAATATGTACTTTCCACTTTTTGATAGTTAGTCTGATTGCACATACTCTCACTTTGAGAAAGAACTACTAATGTCCATGCTTCAGCTGTGAAAATAAAAACAGGAAGAGCATTTGCTTTCTTCATTACCTAATTTCAAGGATAATTTTGAAATTAATTATTGATGCTGTATCTGTTGCACAATAGTTTGGAAAATGGTGGATGGCCAAATGTTTTTTTTTTTTTTAGGATACGTTTTTGAATCAATTCTGAAGTCAAACATGAGCAAAATTCGTCAGTTTAATCTCAGAAGGTGGCTTAACATCTCTGCAGATAGCTGTGCACGCACGTCCATCTTCTTGAGCTTGACAGAACGATTTCAGGTAAGCTGTGTGCTAAGCAGAGAGACATGCAGTCTGGTCAGTAGGACAGAACAAAAAGTGGGTATCTGAGAGTCCTATCTTGGGCATAAATAACCCAGGCTCTGCCAGGACCTTTACCAGATGAAAGGTGCCAGCTCAAAAACCTTGCTTGGACCTGGGCACATGGGCAGCCCCACCGAAAAACACAGCAGTGTTTTTTCCACTATTTGGAGGGTGGGCTCAACGCCCAGTGTTTATCCCATTGCTCCCTGGCTGTGAGGTTGCAGTACTTGGCCCAGGATGTGAAAGATCTGCTTGCATTGATTTCTAGCATAAAGCAAATGGCATGGCTTGGATTTATATATGAAACTAGTCTCAGGTTGCTCAGTGCTGTAGAGTTGATAGTAGCTGAAGTCTGAAGGGGATTGTAAAGCAAAGAGGTAACTTTACTGGTGAAAAGTAGGTGCTTGCATATGTCAAATGGTTGGTAGAGGTTTTTGGAGATCTTGTAGAATGTGCAATGAAAAATGGCTTCACTCCAAGTTGTTCAGTCAATTTGGTCACAAGGGCTGTACAGGTACAGAAAAAGGGAAGAGGAAAAGGGAGTTTATAACATAAATAGGCAATATTAAAAGAAGAGAAGAAAGGAGAGTAAAAGCTTGTTTTAAATACCTCCAAGAGGAAAATACTGAAAAGCTATGAGTTTTATCACTCCAAGTTCAGACTGGTAAAATAATATTGTATTGCTTAGTCTTTCTGAATGAATTTTCTCTTACTGGGCAGTATAAATAAACCTTTTTTTGTAAATTATGTTTATAGGGAAAGTGGTGGAATTAACACAGATAGCACTGGTTCGTTAATTGTGAGAGAGAGTATACAGAATTTACTCATGAAAACATGTGTTATACACCTGGGCAAAACTATGGTGCCAATATTTAGATTGAATTTTCCTCTCAAAGAGGTGATGTGTGCTTGGGAAGCTCCTTGAACCTGTGACTATGTATCCCACAACACTGACACTGCCTGCAAGGAAATAGAAGATTTTGGTAACGTGGTAACCCAGCCTTCCCTCTCCATATAGGCCAACTCTTGAAATCCTTTTCTAGGGTGACACGTTTTCCTTCAATTCCAATGCATAAAGGGCATGAACATCAAAATCCTGAATCCCATAAAGTTACATTAATGGGTTGTTCAGTCTCTTCAAACTGGCGGTGGGTTAGTTGAGGTGTGGTTGGCTCTAGAGATGGATAATCAGGAAGCCAGAGAGACCTCACAGGATTTCCACAAGCTGAGGAGTGGACACTAAGTAAAACCTGGGGGTCTACTCTGACTAGTCTGTTGGAAGGCAACAAAATTCACCAATTCATTCTGAATCTTGGAAACACTTACTATGCTTTATTTTTCAGTTACATTATGATAGTTCTATGCTACTTATTAGAGGCTGAAATTCAGAGATGCACACTATATCTTGGGTTTAGCAATGCATATGTTTTTTGGATGACAGAAAACATCAGTTTGGCTCCAGTCCCGCCATGATTTATTGATGGACTTTACACACTCTGAGTAGCCCACTTGACTTCAGCAGGATTACTCACAGTGCACCAGCTTAACAACACATATAAATCTTTTTAGCATCAAAACGTTTTTCTGCAAACCCCCTATATATTATGAATTGAAACTCTGGGATTTTAACATTTAAATATAAACATCAGCAACTGCAGTTATTTATGTATAAAATGGAAGGTAATATATTATTAAATACTTTAACAATAAATAGAACCATTTAGTAGAAATGGAACAGAAATAGTAATAAACTATCTGGTGATATGTACATATTCTTTCCTGTGCTCTAGTTTTTGAAAACTTCATAAGAAATCAGCTTTAACATAATTAACTAGCTATGTAAGACAGAAAAGGCTTTATAAATTTTCTATTATTGATTGCGTTTCTAGAGCTCTAATCAGGGCAATTTTCTACTGTGCTTCATAATTTTATGAGTTTTGTGGACTTTTTGAATGTAATAGGAGTTGTGTTTTGTATAAATGTTCAGTAAATATTTGTGTGCACCTTTTCAAATGATAGCATGTATATGTTGCATGATTCACATTTCAACATGAAAAGATGCATAACCTAAGTGAGGTTTTTAAAGTTTGGATTAAATTGACATAAAATCCTCTGAGGCCATGTACACGTTATCTGAAATAAGGTATTTCCTTCTGATGATCTTTCCTTTGCCTTTGACTGAAAAGGTGTTTATTTTGTTAATGGAAAGACAGAGAGAATGAGAATAGACGGGACCATTTCTCTCTCTTTTTTTAATATGGAATTTTTTATTAATCCACCTGTAACACCATGGATTTTTCTAAGCTAATGTGTTAGCTCTTCCACGGTAATTGTAATTGCTTAAAGCATTTTCCTATTCATGACCCTAGAAGCACACAATAGACCAAAAAGTAATACATTTATCATTATTCTTTGTATTATGACAATGGGTAGATGGAAAGGTCAAAAATATTATGAATAGGCAGTCCCTGGGTTAAGCAGGGGTGGCAGCAACTCTGTCTTAGGATGGCCTGCTGGTCTAGCTAGGCATGCAGCAAGTTGCAGTGCTGTAGGACACATACCAGTGCCTGGGAGCATGGGCTTCAAAGACAATTATCCAATTCTACATCTTCGGTAAAACCAGATGGGAACTGGTAGGGCTCCATGCAAGACCAACCTCACAGGCACTGCTGGGCACCTAGCTTTACTCAGGACAGAGAAGCAGGCAAAATACCATTATGGTGTGTGGAGAAAGTACTTTCATAGGGGGAAAAGAAGAAATTTCCTTGAGCAACAAATTATGCAGACATAACCATGAGCAAGAATATGAGCAAGTACATTCCACCTCCAAGCCACTTTTCAAAGTTTATTACTGAGAAAAAAATACAATTGAAGGGGAACATTGTGAAAAGGCTGAATGCCATGGAACAGAACAAAAAAGAGAAAAAGAAGAGGCAGAATATCAATCTACAAAGATAACAGAATGGAACATGCGTGTACTGGAACAGTTGTAACCTCTTTGAAACATAAGAAGAAAAACCACTTTTGATTTCCTTATACTGATGACACCTGATAAGTAACCACATGTTGAACTTCCACAAGTTGCAGCACAAACCAGTTGTATAGAAACTACTGGAGAGCAAGACCCAGAGCTGAGCCTACAGTCTGCAGTTACACTTAATATTACTGATCTGTGAGAACAGTTTCATTTCATTAATAGGAGCACATGTAGGCAAAAGTGCAGCTCCTTGCACACAACACTGCTGAATTGAATGCACAGGAGAGACTGAATAAAAACCCGCTCTTCAAGAAAAGAAACAAGACAGCAAGAAGGAGTTTTTTATAGATATTTTGAGACAAAGCATAATTCTTAAAACATAATTCTTACAACCTATCAAACTGAGTGGTTTTGGTTTCTTTTTCAGAAGATCATGAACCATTGCTAGACGTCGCAACACTTTGCCTCAATTAAGCACCTTGACTATAATTCCAACGTTCGTTTCACAGTCATGCCATAAGTACAGCACAGCTATATGTGGTTGCCATCTCAGGACACGGAAGAGTCGTATCCCCTCACAGGAGAGCCAGTGACTCAGAGGAGCAATTAACTGGAGAGTCAGGTGGTGCTGCATTGTTGAAAATGGTACTTACCATATGTACAGTAGAACAGAGAGATGATTTACAAGTTGATAAGACAGAATCATAACTTTAAAGTATTTCTTTCTCCTTATAAAATGAATGACAGTAAATGTAATAAATTAACAGGAGTGGAGATTAGATTATTGGTCTATGTTTGATTTCTGTAATAATCCATTTATCTTTGGCAAGCTATAAGTAATGGCATTGCAAACAAACACGTGAACTAGAGATGTTCTTATATTTAGGTAGCCAAATAACCAGTCTTTAATGTCTTTATTATTTTTGCTGTTTAATAATACTTTTACCTTGATGTTTTCTCAGTGAAAAATATTGCTGAATATTTTTCCATTGTGTTCATTCTTCCAGAATATTAAGTACTGAAGTCTTACCTGGAATACATTTTATCCATCCTTGTTCAATCTGAAGTCTTTTTTGGATGTACTCTAGTCTGTTATAACCTATGCCTTACACAGTAAGTAGTCCTGCTTAAAGAACAGGTAAGGGAGTTCTTAGTGAGTTCTGTCTTGATTTTTAATTACAAAACTTTCATAGAAATCTGTAATTATCATCATCATAGTTGGGTTGTTTTTTTGGTTTTTTTTTTTAGAATCCACTTTCACCTCTTTTGGATATCAATTTCTATTTAGTTGATTCTTTTCACCCAAAAAACATTGAATATTATAATACATGAGATAAAGTACTCGCAGAAGTATTGCTAACTAATATATAAATTTCTTAAATAAATATCTGGGGTTTTGAACTTACCAGGAGATTGTGACTGAGGAGCCACCAGGTTACCCAGTGTAAACATCACTGAACATGCTTGAAAGATGAGTCTCATGGTGGGAATGATACAACAGACTGTGAAGAAATGAGTAATTGTAATCTCTGGACTTTACTATTTGATCACT
This sequence comes from Falco peregrinus, assembly GCF_023634155.1. Lineage (NCBI taxonomy): Eukaryota > Metazoa > Chordata > Aves > Falconiformes > Falconidae > Falco > Falco peregrinus. The sequence continues at coordinate 48,520,091 of NC_073724.1, read as the reverse complement.
TTATACTAGAGGCTGGAGACAACTAGAGGAAATGACTACAGGAAATGAAAAATTGTCATATCTCTAGCTATAAACAAACCAGAAGTCCAGGACTTCAGAACGCACACCTTCATTCATGTTAAAAAAAACACTCTAAGTCCTCAGAACACGAGTATCTCTCTTGTCAGCACTTTGCTTTATCTTTTCACAGCTGTATCAATCAGAGGTGAACATAGCCCTGATCCAGAGGAGGACCTGGTAGCTGTGCATATCCATGACCACATCATAGCATGTATGAAGGACATTGACCTCAAAAGTGCCCAGTGACTTGAGAGTAGGAGATGCAAAACCAGCCTGCCTCCCCACTTACAAATCACGAGCTGTGCCTTCTAGAAGATGTTTATACTGCCACTCCATATGCCTGGTGCTCCTCAGCTAACCTGAGGCACTTCTGTCCCCAGATCAGAGGCAAAAGTTATGGACCATTTTGTGACAGAAAGCTGAGCTGCTAAGGGTTGGGAGGCTATTACACAAGAGATAGCACTAGGATGAATTTCCTGCTGTGTTACCTGGTCACATACATACTGCTATAGCTTCCAAATACATCCATATACCTAACTATATACACTTACATATATATTTATAAAATACTATACCCATACCTTATATATCCATATGCCTAAAATTATACATGGAAAATGGGAAATAGAACACTGTTTTGACTAAGATAAATATATTTCAGTAAAAGCAGAAGTTAAAATCTTTTAATAATCACAATTATCATGCCTAAAAAGACCTATTATCTCTAGGTCTGCAATAAACTCAGCTTGGACTACATCCACAGAGTAGTGCACCAAGCAGGAGCAGTAAAGCAGTGGGATGAAGCAGTCGGTGCTGAGGACTCAAGCCACACAGTGTGCATGGGGACAGTGCAGAGTTTTGCATAGACTAACACTAGCTCAGTCCCATGGACTCAGTGCCTGTTAGCAGTCAGAGCCTGCTAGATGGCCCCTGCTGGAGCTCATCTTCTGGGCTGGACTCACCCAAGAGGAACACAGTACTCCACTTTGTGAACAGAAGTATTGGGGTGATTGGGAGATTCATTTCACAAGGATGGTCCTAATCTGAACTGACAAGTCAGTGTGGCCCTAGTCTGCTGCTCTTGTCCAGCAAGAGCTCAGGAAGACAGCCCTGAGTGCTCTCTTCTCTGAGCTTTCTATCTGCTCCTTTCACATCCTGGTAAAGGGATACAGTTCACTTTTCTAGGGATCTGTGAAACAGGCAAGCACATCGACACATTTCAAATCCAGCCTTTGTTAAGCATCACACAAAATAAGCTGCTCCATGAAATCAACAAATAAAACCATAAATGATAGACCTCAATTTCTATCTCTGTTTCCTAACTGGCCTCAAGCTTTTTCTGTGCTTACATCAGAGAAAGCACAGGCACCTTCTCATGCAGGGCCATGCCTGGGCAGATGAATGACTCAAGTCATGCTGCATGCAAAGTGGCCTGGGCGCACACCCCATGCTGCCTTCTGGAGACCTCATTATCTAGACTACTTTTTGCCTCCAGTTTCTCAAGTAAGGAGAGTAGAAGTTTGCTTGCTGCACATAGTACTAGGTAGGGAGCTGGATCGTGGCTGATAATACACTCAGAAGTGCTGACATGATTTCTATTTAGGCTTATTTTCATTCCTCTCAGAGCCTTCTCTAACACGTTCACTGTTCTTTTTAACCCAACAGTACTGTTTGTCAGATAAGACCTTTATCAATGTTGTCACACCATCAAAATCTCCAGTCAGGTGATGTGATACCAGTTTTGATCTGGCTATTCACTTTTCTGGGGTTGGCTGCTTTCACTGGCTTATCCATTGCATGTCCCAGGGAAAACCTATTCAAATCTCAGTGACTTTTGGAAACGCCAGCATGGCTGTCTGACACACATACAGTACTCTGTTAACTGTCTAGCTTCTGCTTTGATCAAGTTCCTCCAGGGAGGCATGAATTCCTGGAACTAAAACAACAAGCAACACAGAACTGAAATACTAAACTAGGTCGTAGGTGATAGTTAATAGAAAGCTGAAATTGCTCATGGTTTCCACAGTCAGCATTGTAAAAGCCAGTGAGATAAACAAATGAAGGCAGAGATCCAAAATTCTCTGATCCCCCAGGACATGGTAACTCCCACATGTCCCCATTTGAGTTGAAAATACATTTTTGTTCCAGAACATATGTTTTGAGTGTGATGGAGCTGAATTTGTGCCTGTCTGCTTTTTACGCAGGTAAAACACACTGGACTGCAGACCTCCCAAGACAGTTCATTTTGAAAGGAAAGGGTGTTGGGAGACAACATGCAAATAAAAGGCATCTAAAATACCTTCTGACTTATAATTATTCTGATTTTGAGACACTACAGTTAAACCAAGGTCTAATTCTCAAGTGGCAACAGCACATTTTCACAGACCATTTCCTCCTACCCAGTATTTTGGTACCTCAAGTTATTGTTCCTGCCACTAGTCTCTACTTCCTTTTAAGATACTGAGGGCCTCTTGAAGTCAAACAAAATTAGTCCTTTTGCAACTTTTGAAACCAAACCTAGGGCTGAGCTCCTGGGGAATAAAATGCAGTGACTGGGTCAAACAAAAAGTTTGCATAAAGTTGATGCACTGTCGAGATATTTTTGCTGCTGCTGAAAGAAACATTAGATTTGGCACTTGAGGGATGTAGGGTCTGGGCACCTCCCACCTCCCCACTGTGCAGGCAGACACTGGCCCAACCACCTGCCTCAGGTTCCGCTTTCTGGAAGCCAGCATTTTTTACCTGGTTTGATTTTTTCAAATATGGATGATCCCAGTCCATGAACTGAAAAGCTGCCTGTGAGCCACGGGATCTGCTCTCCCCCAGGTATTTTTCTGCCTGCCTGCAGGAGTGTAATTGATTAACTTGCCCCCCTCCTCTGGGTCATTGCTCCCATGAGAACAAGGACGAAGCACTGGCACAGTGTGCCCCCTCTTCAGGACTTACATGCAGTGCAGCGTTAGCAGGTTTGGCCTGAGAAAACAAGATCCATCCTAATATTGCATCTTTATGCAGGAACAGGGAAAGCAAAGAGAGAGAATGAGTTGAAAACTAGCAGCCAGGGCTTGTGATTTTGACTGCCAGTAGAGAAAACTCTTAACAAGATACCCAGAAGACAAAGGCGATGCAAGTGAAGGAAGTAAATCGAAAGAAGCCTTTTTGACTTCATTTTGCACTTTGGATCAAAGTGCACAAACAGCCCTTGGCCTTCTGCCAGCTCCTCCACCCATGACTGTCAGAGGTGGCTTCACTTGCCAGCTGCAACCTCCAGCACCCTTACTGACTTTAATCAGCTTCTTTCCTCTCTTTTTATTCCCCTTCCTATTATTTCATCAGTGGTGTAAAATGGGTCTTGATAGCCACACACTTCAGCAAAGCCAATTGTCTCAGTTTATTTTTTTCTTTCACTTAGAAACTAAACAACCATTAGTCCGAGTAACTTCCATTTCATGTTATTTACTTGCTCATGGCCTTGGCAACAGACTCCCCCAAAATAGCAAGAGCTGATCTATGTTTTGCAGCAATGATCCCCTGTAATTTTTAGCATTAACAGGAAGTGATGTTGGTGTGCTTTGGGAGAATGAGTTAAAGGGAACAATGATGCATTTATAAAAAACAGTGAGTCCCATCACTCCATGACAAGTCAGCTTAGTCAACTTGAGTCATTGCAGCTCATTGTTCTGACAGGAGAACCTGATTCCCTTCTGTAATATGCTGCAAAGCGCATGTGTAAAGACCTCTAAAGTACTTTTTGGGCCCATCTTCCACGCATGGGCAAAGTTTAGCGAATTAATCCTCAAGGGTCCCTGGCATTCTTAAAATTCATGCTCTTGTGCAATCACTTCAAAAACATCACTTGTTGGTCTTTCCTCATATCACCATGGCTTGGTCTGTCCCAGCCTTCTTTATGAATGACAGGAAAGCAATGAAAGGGAAAAAAAACCAAGCAAAGGTGGCAGGTCTGCATGGATGAGCAAGAAGCTCTTATCTGAAATCGGATATGCAGAGGAAGTGCAAAGAGGTGGAGGCAGGAGCAGATGGCCTAGCAGGATAAAGTTGCTTTTTGATCTTGCAGTGACAGGGTTAGAAAAGTCAAAGACAACCTGGAGTTGAGTTTTTTTAAGACATGTGAAAGGCAACAAAAAAGGATCTACAAGTACATAAGCAGTAAAAGGAAGACTAAGGAAAACAAGGGCCTACTGCTGAATGAAGCAAGGGACTTGGTGACAAATGACACAGAAAATGCTGAGGTACTCAATGCCTTCTTTGTTTCAGTCTTTACTAGCAAGACCAACTTTCAGCAATCCCAGGGCCCTGACACCAGAAGGAAATTCTGGAGCAAAGAAAATTCACCCTTTAGCAGGGAAGGACCAGGTCAGTATGCACTTCAGTGAACTGGACGTACATAAATCCATTGGTCTTCACAGGATGATTCTACGGGTACTGACAGAGCTGGCAGATGGGAAATACTGCTGAGAACTAGAAGAAAGCAAACTCCTATCACTCCTATCTTCAAAAAGGAAAAGAAGGAGGATCGGGGCTGATCAGTCTCACCTCAATCTCTGGGAAGGTGATGGAGCAGCTAAACCTGGAAACCATTTCCAAATACATGAAATCATGCTCAGTCAACCTGATAGCGTTACAACAAGGTGACTTTCTTGGTGGATGGGGGGAAAGCAGTGGGTACTGTTTACTTTGACGTTGTCTCCCACAATACCCTCATGGACAAGTTGATGGAGTACAGGTTACGTAAGAGTTGAGGTGAGTTGAAAACTGGTGGACTACCAGGCCCAGAGTGTTGTGATTTATGATGTGAAGTCCAGCTGGAGGCTGGCAACCAGTGGAGTACCCATGGGGTTGGTACTGTGGCTAATACAGATTAACATCTTCATTAATGACCTAGATGATCGGGCGCACTGTACTCTTAGCAAATTTGCAGAGGATAAAAAATTGGGAGGAGCAGCTGATATACAAGATGGCTGTGCAGCCATTCAGAGGGACCTCAAGAGGCTGGAGAGTTGGGCAGAGAGGAACCTCATGAAACTCAGCAAGAGGAATTGCAAAGTCCTGTGACTGGGGAGGTATTACACTGGGCTCCCATACAAGCTGAGGCTTGACTGGCTGCAGAGCAGCTCTGCAGAAAGGGACCTGGATGTCCCAATGTACAAGAGGAACATGAGCCTGCAATGCACTGTAGCAGCAAAGAATGCCAACAGCCTCCTGGGCTGCATCAGGCAAAGTGTTTCCAGCAAGTCGAGGGAGGTGAGTCTTCTTCTCTACTCAGACCTGGTGAGACACATGTGCAGTGTTGGGTCCACTGCTGGACTCCCCAGTACAGGAAAGATGTAAAGTGAGACCAGAAAAGGGCCATAAATATAATTAAAAGACCAGAGCACCTTTCATACAGCGAGAGGCTGACAGCCTGAGGAGTGTTCAGAAGGATCTCATCCATGTGTGTAGATAGCTGAAGAGAGTAAAGATAATGGAGCCAGACTCTTCTCAGTGGTGCCCGCTGACAGGACAGGAGGCAATGGGCAGAAATTAAGAATGGTGAAATTCAATCTGAACACAAGAAACCACTTTTTACTGTGAGGGTGCTCAGCACTAGTACAGGTTGCCCAGGGAAGCTGCTGTGTCTCCCTCTGTGGAGATATTCAAACCCCAAAACTGACTCTATTTGACCCTGCTTGAGCAGGAGCATTGGACTAAATGATTTTGAGAGATGCCTTCTAACCTAACCTGTTCTGTGATGTGAAAACACAGGAAATGTCACATCACTTTGCACATACACATCTGAAGTATTGGAGTTCTGGTACCTCCCGATCCCCCGTTTCCCAAGGATGTGGTAGAGTTAAAAAACAGAGAGAAGAGCTGCAAATTAAACCAGAGGCAGGGACAGGAAGCAACGTTTGTAAGAGGAAAATATTGAAAGATAGTGCTTTGCATCTTGGAGAAAAGATGAGTGAGTGGAGAATTGATAAAGGTCTACAAGTTCATGGGTAATGAAATGGTAACTAGGGAGTGACAGCCTTTTCTCAGTGGGACTTCCTGACTTCATAAATGAAGTTATGAGGCAGCAGGATTAGAGAAAATATCAAATAACACTATTTCTGAAAATATGTCTTCAAACGGTGTGTGCTCCATAGTGAGCAAGTTGCAGTTTGGCAACTGATACTATACTTTTGGTAGGTCTAGGAATGCTGACACAGCCAACACCAATAAGCATGAAATAAGAGATGGTAGGCAGTGGTTGAAAGAGGAAAGAAAGAGAAACATCACATGTCAGTTCACAAGAAACAGAACCTGACATGATCAGAGGAGGCATGCTCCGGAACCTGAAATTTTAATCAGTATGGATAAGAAAGAGGAACAAATTGCACAAAGTGGGACCTAGTCATAGATTTTAATATCAGATTATAATCAAGAGATCTGACTTCTTACATACAAAACCCCAGTCAATTTTATCCCATAAATCCTGGACTGGCAATGTGGGCATATTCAGTGTCTAAAAGTCAACAAACATATTTCTTTCTCTGAATGGATCTGCAACAGTTAGATCCAAGCAATTTGTATGGACAGTCAAACTAAAATCTGACTGTCTTAAATTGGCAGGCTGATCTCTTTGTCACAGGAATTTGCCCTGAAGTTGGAAAGTAGAGGTTGTTCTAGATGAAGCAATGATTAACTTGTATGTGTGTGCAAGAACATTGCTTTTCTAGGTTTAAAATGCAAGTGAGCTTAATTAAATGATCGCACTATGGAGTTTTATCACTAAAGAGGACTGAAAGTTTCCTGTTGCTTTATACTTGTTTGCATGATAACATTACAATCTGCCCAATGGTACTTATTTTCTGAGCTTACTGGAAACTTTGAGCTTTCATTCATTCTCAGGCATTGCTTGTCAGCTAGTAGTAGCCACAATAAGCAAGCATCCAAAACCGAACTCACCAAAAATACTGCAGAGAGCAGTGTATAAAAGCCTGGCCTGCAGACGTTTGTACCAGTGCCATTCTTATTCAGGACTGTCCTATACCTGCCTGGCAATCAGATGCCACCGGTGACAATAGCTATGCCAAGGGAAGGGTACCATTAAACCAGATTCCACATGTACTGCATCAGTAGGTAAAGCTGTCTCACACAAAATTATTTCAGAAGGTCATTATTAGAGCTGCAAGTTGAAGTATCCCAAAGTCGATTACAGTAGTGATGTATAAGCTAAACCCTTTATTCAGCTTCTTTTGTCTGCATGCTGCATACAACCGAACCACAGAGAGGAGTCCAGACAGCAGAAAGAAGCTGCTTTTTTGAATGGATCACAATTGGGTCATGGGGTCTTTTATTTGCAGGACTCTGCTTGAAATCTGGGTGACACAGAAATAAAGAGGAGGGTGTCCTGATGAGGATACCGTGCTGTGCAGGGCATTTGTCTACACGGTAGAAGTTCTTCACTTTGATAAGTTCTGTTAGTGACATTAACAACTCCCATATAAATTTCAAGTTCTTACCTAAAAGAATAAGCATGCTTGGCCATCGCAAAACAATGTGTCGGCAGGAATATTTCAATGTCAGCAAAAAAATGCCTTAGTAGTTAAAAAGAGAGGAGAAGGGGAGGGAAGGGAAGGGAAGGGAAGGGAAGGGAAGGGAAGGGAAGGGAAGGGAAGGGAAGGGAAGGGAAGGGAAGGGAAGGGAATCATCTAGTCCAACTGCCTGACCCATTCAGGGCTGGCCAAAAGTTAAAGCTTATTGTTAAGGTCATTGTCCAAATGCCTCTTAAACACGGTCAGGCTTTGGGCATTGACCACCTCTGTAGAAAGTCTGTTCCAGTGTTTGACCACCCTCTTGGTAAAGAAATGTTTCACAATGTCAAGTCTGAACTTTCAAAGAAAAAAAAATATTGTGGCTGAAGTTAAGCATCTTTTTTAAAAAAAAATCAGACACAAGAAAGCATCTTACATTACATAAAAATTGAGAATGAATAGTTCAAGTATAAAGTACTGAATTATTATAAACAAAAGAAAACACTTTTAATGGATAGTCTGCAACAATTCAATCAATAGTGCATGTTTGATTTTTTTTTTTAACATTCCACTGTTAGACTTCATCCTTGCCATATGTATCCTTAAATGCACTTGCAATAAGTACTACATTTTTGTTCTTAGTATTATGCTTTTATTTTCTGGGGAAGAGAATACTAGAATTCTAAGTTCAGGGATGCAGCTGAAACCATTTCTCTTTTTGGGACATCCTCATTTTTTGGAGTATTTTGCATCAAATGGAAACTTAACAGTTGCTTACACTTCTATTCCCTTTCTCTTTTCCCATATACTTACGTTAACATCACACGTGGGGCCCTTCAATTGCAAGTCAACTGCTACCCTGCTCCCACATATAAACTGAAAAGGTGGCAAAGCAAATTTTACCATATGTTCTATAAAACAACCTATAGAAGATGTATAGGAGAGTAGCTATGTACAAGTGCATTTGTGGTGGTCTTTTGATTACATAATCCTTAAGATTATGTACAATCAAGATTCTGATAATATAAATTAATAATAACAATTAATAAGACTTTGTAATTACGTATTACAGTGCTGCAATGCTAGGAAAGATTAGAGGCTAAAAATAATTTCTGTGACTTCCAGTTACTCTTCTTCAAAGAAGTCTGCTTCTTCCATCTCCCATCATTGAATATTTTGACAGGTGTTTGAAATTTCCAACCGTCCGGCACATTCCTTTGCAAAATATCCAACACAGTCTCCCTAGACCTTTCCTGGTAGAGGGCAGAGCTCATGTCATCCTGGAACAATCTTGCATTGCAGCCAAAGAGCTTGTATACCTATTTCCTAAAATGGTAAAGAAGCTGAGAGGAATGAAACCTGAATCGACAGTGAACACATATATATGGGATAAAGGTCTGACTTATTAAAGAATATGTAAGCAATAATAGGTAGGAAATTATGGCAGAATACATGAGAGATGAGGAAACCTAAATTCCCACAATATTAATTTGCAAACTGGAAGAAAACAGGTTTTACTAAAGTGAGTTTTACTAAGGTGTGTATATCCTTCTCTTCATGTACCTTCCCTACATTAAAAAAAAAAAAAAAAAAAGAGGAGAAAATAAGCATCCTCAAACTCCTCATACTAGCTACCAGCGTTTTCACTGCTAAAAAGGAAGAGCAAGTAATGCAGCCAATGCAAACCCAGTAATCTTTCCTTTTGCCACCAAAAAGCTATTTCATCCCATGTATCTCATTTGTCCCCAAGTCCTCACCCGCTGCATTCAGCAGGCAGAGGACCACACCAGGAATACATCAGGGCATTATTTAATCTTTCAGAGTTTGAACCGCTTTGGAATACATCCATGTATTGCACATGCACGTTCCAAATGTGCAAGGCAAAGTGGCAAAACACATCTTAGAAATCGCAGAATGAGTGGAGAAGACCTGGGGGTTAAATTACCATTTCGAGACAGCATCATAGCCTCTCCCATAAGTTACTCACTGGCTGGGGATTCACTACCGAAGTTGTGGCCTGCCTTTCAAGTCGTGAGGGAAATAGCATTGTTTCTGAATCTTTTATGTCCCACACACAAGGAAACTGTGCATTGACCTATTTATTGCAGAGATTCATAACTATCAGTGTCACCATTTCAGCTTCTGGAGCCCGTAACGGGATTCGGTTCTTATTTAGCAAGCTCATGTGAAACTTGATTTCAATGGAAGTGAAGATGTTAGCAATGGAAAGGAAGGGAAAGAATAAGATTTGATCTTGACTTGCTTCTGTGTTTGTAGAGAATAGACACTCATCCATCCCCAAGGGTGCTGTGTGAGGGATGAAACTGCGAGGAAAGCAGGCTGACAGCCAAGAGGGTTTTGCCTTCAATATGCAGATCATCACTAGGGCATGAAGACAGCCACAAAACTATCATTGGCCAGGTGCTGATTTCATGCTTGTGTTCTTGTAAGGTGCTGCAAGCTCCTGTGCACACTGGGGAGTCCCAGATGGTTGGGAAACTCCATGAAAAGCACTCTGGAATTTCCAGACAGCTTCCCTCCCCCTCCTCTCTCCACTGCTGCAGACATTGATGGAGAGGAGATAAAGATTCAGCTTAAGAGCTCTTCCGGAGAAGCATCTGCACACGAAATTGTATAGGAGATATTGAAACTAAGATAAAAACATTAAGAATTATTTTTTTCCATGCAGTTGTTATGACAAAATGCAGTTGTTGGATTTTTCTGCTGTTGAGTGCCAGGTTTGACATTCTGAGTCAAATTAGATTAATGAAATGGATCGGTTTTGTTGTTTACAGTCATCTGGGCTTTCCACTAGAAAAGGCCAGGTGACAGATTGTTCCTGTGGCATCTTCTATGGCTGCAATGGTGCAAGCTACAGCGATAGCAAAACCAGTGCTTATAACCCTCCAGCTAGCAGTTTATTTCAAGAAAGTGGGTTCCAGTTGGAACATGCACTGACTTACCCTGAAAAATCTAAACCCCACTAGATTTTACCCATTACTGATATGAAATGCAAACTTTTGTGGTATCTGGAACCAAACACATTTAAAAGAAGAAAATAAACTGATCAGTGTGAAATAATGTTAGACTGAGCAGTAAGTAATCTCATGATGTACTGAGATGACTGCAGATTCTTATCTTTGCAAAGCATTTCTATCCTTGTCTCAGGAATTGGTTTTGAAAGATGTAGGTACCACATTCATTTCATTCATCAGGCAGTTTATTACATTGACTTTTATAATTTTTTAGATAAGATTAACTCTTCACAAGACTAAACTGTCAAAAAATTACAGCGTACTAACAGTTACATTCTTCTGAAACCCCTGAGCAAGGACTTCCAGGAACAGAGGATTTTATTTTCAGAAGTGGAGCCTATCTCTGTTGGTACTTTCTCTTTTGATAATTTTTATTTGCTTTCTCACATCACTACATTTCTTTTTCCACTTGGAGTTTGACTAAGAATCAGCATTTTTCGCCTCTAGCATGCCTAAATTCAGTCACAGAAAGATCTGCAGTGCTGGTACTTGGAACTGAGCCCTGTGGACTTCTGATGCACTGAACAGTTCATTTTAATTTTCATAAAAGATTAAATCTCTCATGAACAAACTGAATGTGCTACTCCTGAAAACTCCCACATTCCACCATTGCTGTTGACACTGTCCTAAAAATATTCCAGGCTGCAGTCATTGGTTGAATATATTTTAGTGCTCTTGCATTTAAATCTTGCACAAAATCTGATAAGATCAAAGATATTTTGAAGAGTGTTCCCTTGACCTTGAAGTCAGGTATTGAGTTAATTTAAATTAAGATTAAATTCAACAAAGAATTTAGGTCAGTTACAGGGCAGTGCAGGAATCAGAATACAAGAGCAGGGGACCATGAAGGGGAAACATGCAGGGAACAGAATCTCCTTATGCTGATGTTGGTACCAGGAGAAAACCACACCCTGGTCACAGTGGTGGATTTGTATCCCTCACTGAGTCAAGGGATTACAAAGAGATCCCTTCGTGCAGCTAGCACCTGCACTGCACAAGCAGAGTTTGCTACAGACAGCAACAGTCCTTATTTTCCAGGACTTTGAACACTAGTGGGTTTTGCTAGAGTATGAGCTTTGGGAAGGGGAACTGAATCATGCAAAAACTTTGGAGGACCCTGAGAAGAGCTATAGATTAGCCGTAAAAGTTCATTATTTTTATGAGGAAAGAGTTTGCTCTGAAGATTGTTATCTGCAATGAGAAGCAAGCAAGGAGTAGAGATGCTTTCTTGGGCAGGCACCTACCGTATGGCACCTGAAGAGAGAGAAACAAAGCCTCTAAGTTTTGTGCTTGCTCTGGGAAGACTGTATTCTTGATTTTCTTCACTTCTCACAATTATTTTGTAAGCATCAGCTATTTTGAACATACCCTCCAGAATAGACATATTTTGACTTCAACTAAACCTGCATTTAACGCAGGGTGATTTTGATCTGACTAACAGCCAGTACTTTTCAGGCAGCCCCAGCAAATGCTCAGCTCTCTGAAGTGTTGCTTGAGGCTGTCCAAGGAGGACCAGAGGTTCTTATATAGCAGCAGGTTGGTGTGAGAGCTGTCATGGCAAGGGTCGAGAGAAATCATGTCTGCCAATGATGAGCAATAGTCAGGCAAGCCTCCAGCATCTGGCAAGCTAAAGGGAAACAGGTTTGGACTCTGACGGGTCTCAAGGGGGTTCTAATAAATGATAACTGTAAATTTGGTTCACAAGCCAGCCAGGTTTGGTCTAAACTAAGATATCAAGAGTAAAATTTGCTAATATTCACAAAAGAAAGATGCAAAATGACCACTTTTTATAATTTATCCCAAGAAATTGCAACCCCTATGTGTTAAAAATGGGATGTTTTAAGGCATCCCAAACTGCACAGACATCTTTCCACATTGTGTCAGGGACAAGGAAGTTTTTTGATTGCAAACACAGAATAAAGTTATTTGACCCTTGCAGTCAGCACAAGATGAAGGACAACCCAATGGTATCATCTGGCTTTGGTCTGTGTTTCTGCCCAGTCTATTTCTTGAGTTTTAGATTTGCTCTTCCACATGTACCTGTCTCTCTGCAGTAATAAGCATGAGCAAAGGTGGGTTCCAGGTGACCTGAACACATGAAGATAGGGACAGGGTGTGAGAATTTAAGCTTTCTTTTGTTTTTTCCACTGGAAGTTCTTGACATGGCTCATCAGAAAAGAAAATGCCAGGGTGTCAGCAGCAGCCCTTTTCCTCTGCACAGTGAAATCACTTCACATTTCACTGCCTTCCACATCAGCAGCTTCTGGATATGGATCACATTGTGACCAGTGCCCCAGTTGACACCTGTATAAGGAGACAGAGCATGCACATGATCAGCAGCCCCAAAACCAACTGCACCACTTTTAGCACTAGAATTATATATTCCAGACTCTGAGACAGATTGTACTGCCAGAGTACCTGGGTGCCCAGATGGAGCCAAGTGAGAATCAACGAGGATAAACAATACATATTCTCTAAATGCATAAGGCATATAAAATTAAGAACTCTGGCTTTTAGGCCTGAAATCAAAGAACAGGAACTTGACTTTCCCAGACACTGAAGTGACAGATACATAGCCTTGAATTTTTCAGTTAAAAAGTTTTTGCTCAAATGGGTGTGGTTGGTAAAACTAGCTAAAATTCATTTTAAATGGTTCAAAGGTGCTCCGTAATAGCAGTTAGAGCAGCAAGAAGAACATGTCTTTATATCTGGATTTTTTCTCATTGCTCTTCCTTTTAAGTCATATCTTTCTACATTGTTCACATTTATGAAGTAACCCTGTAATGCTATTGAGATTATTCTTTCCATCTTTTTCTTTTTCTTTTTTTTTTTCTGAGTACGTAATTTTTCTTGTTTTCTCCCCATTCAGTTGCAGACCAAGCTCACTTGGTCACCAAACCATTACTCAGTTTGGAAGTTAACTAAACACAGAAGAAAATTGGGCATTAAAGATCATTTAATGGGATTAAATACAGGAATTTACAGCCCTGAGAGTGTCTCTAGACAGGGACTACAGCCGTTCAGTATGAACATGCAGCTGCATCTGATTCCTCTGGCCATGCATACCCCTGAAGACCATATAATGAAAATGTGACTCCCATGTTGGTAAATACATAATCCACTGTTAATTAGCTTTTCTGTTTGAGGTGATAGGTGAGCTCATGCTGAGGTTTTTAGCCAGCTTCCTAAAACCTATGACTAGAATTTGCTGTCATAATTAGCTGGAAGACACCACACTTTACACTTCCAGCAACTGCAATCCATCCTGACCTCCTGTGTATGGCAGTAGGAAGCTCCATTTTTGTGGGCAATCACCTGTTTGGTGCTGTACACCTTCAGCACAGAGCAGTACGAAAGTCAGCTGCTGACAGAATAAATTGCTTTCTAAAAATTAATCACTGTGGGAAATAAAATATGCCAAAGCTGCTACCCTGTAGCAGGCAGCTTCCACATTGCACCTTGCAGCTCTGTCACAGGCAAGAAGGAAAGAAAGTGCATTGTTTATCACTCTAACTGCAAAGACCTTTAATGCTTTCCTGGTGGTTTTGTGCTCTTGAGCATGTGTGTATGTGTGCGCATATGTGTGTGCATGCACACACGCATCTGTATGTATAAGTTCTATATAAACATATACATACATGCATATTCCTATTCCATAACAATTATTGCTATACATATGTATGAATATATATATATTATAATTTCACCGTGGGATGAATCAGACACTTATCATTCATATGTCTAGATCCAATGAAATCAGATTTTTAAAGTTACGTCTTTTAAGAAGTTTACTACTTTAAAAAGTGCACCCCTCAAAATATTGCATAATTAATACCTTCTACTGTCCTGGAAGACTAACACAGCAGTCAGTCTGCTTCCGTGCTCACTCCCACCTGCTGGGGTTGGTTTACTTCGTATTAAATTATACACACACAGAAAACGAGAGAACTCACATAGCAGGTGGAGTTTCTGTCTGCACAGGGGTGCCTTCAGATGATTGACTCCATACCTTAAGCATCACAGGTTGAACCCAAATCTGACATTTTTTTCCCAAGATTTAACCAGAAGTTAAGCATTAATTGGCAAGTGTCCTGACTTACTGGCTGTGCCAGTCCCAGTCTCTCGGGGAGGTTCCAGGGAGGCAGCACTGTCCACTGGTATCAGCCTCTGCCCAGTGCTCCTCAGGACCCCATCCCTGGTGGGGACAGGAGCAGCTCTGGGAGGGCGAGAGCTCCAGCTCTGCACTCAGGCTTTAAACAGCCTCTTCTGCAGTAGGACACAGCCATTTGAAGACATATCTCAAGTATGAGAATGGGGATGAACTGTGAGGGGATAAAGTGCTCCACTTCTTTAGAGAAAATAGCATCTACTTAGGTTTATAATACTCTTCCGTCACTAGTTAAGGTAAGATGCTGTTGAACTAATGATTAGCAGCTTCATGGATCTCAAATGGGTATATTCTGGGGAATACTGAGTGGGAAAAATGGCTCTGAATGCCTGAACTGAAAAGTTGAAAACCAGCTACATTTTAGAAATGAACATTTAAGTTCATGCAGAGCTGAACCGAGAAGTGTGATACAGCCAGGCACAGGTATTGAAAAAGCTGACTCAGCTCCAGCTCTCCCATCCTAGACACCAGCCAGGCTACAGTTACCTGTGTTTCACCTTGTTAAATTACTCCAATGCTCTACTTTCCCCCTGTATTACATTTCACAGTGAAAAATGGAGCACATCTTCCATCAAGGGGTTCAGTCTTTTTAATTTTTTTGATATATTTATTCAGTTAGCAAACAATTCATATGCAAAACATTACTTAAACTTATATCTATTGAAATTATTAAAGTATTTAAATTTCCAACTCTAAAGCTTTCAGAAGTGAAAATGGTAATTTCTCCAAAGACACCATTTCATTAAATGAAAAATTAAATCATAATTGCAACAACATATTTAAATGAGGCTTAATCAAAAATAGCAATAAGAATGTCAATAACTGGGAGGGCCAAATACACAGCCATGAATAAATATCAACTATGTTCAGAGAAAACTTTCCTTTTCAGAAGGTAGCCATGCCTGGATGAAAATGCTTCAGCCTTTGCTTATTGGAAATGTTAGGCCTCTTTGAACACACATGGAAGAACATAAGCACCATTTAGCTGACACAGGCGGACACAGGAGCTCTGTCCCTCTCATGGGACTAGCTGTTCACAATCTTCTACAGACCTGATTACAGGACAGTGAGCTACGGAAAGAAAAATTAAATAAACAAACACAAGTAAAGGCACAAAAACAAGGAATAGTGCCATGGAAGGAAAATATTTTCAAAGGTGAGAGGAAAAGATTATTGATTTAGAAAGTTATGTTGTGTCTCTGTTTTGCATTTGGGTCTCAAATGTCTTCCAAAATACACTCATGATTTCATGCATAATCAGTGTGACATGAAACTACAGTGACTGCTGATGCAAATGAGGTAATTGTGCATGCCAATTATGTGTTACATGCCTGTTGCCTTGTTTGAATAAGCAATTACTGAATTTATAGAGACAAGCATGTTAACTAGGAATGCATATTAGGCACATAATTACCACCACTTAATTCAGAAAATCAGGCAAAGTAGAATTTAGCTGGGGGAATGGTTATGAATCTTGGCATTTTTCCTAGGCAGAAAATTCTAGTTTCATTATATGAATTTCTTGCATTTATACCAGCTTATGCCCCAAAGTGATTTAGAAAATTAAATTAGCTCAATAAAATAAGACACGTGCCTAGCTAAGCATACGAACAGTCATTTTGATTACTTTGGCACTCTTCAAGTTTGGTGGGCAAATATTGTGGAAGGAGAGTTATCTGTGGAGAGCTCTTGATTTTCTACTGAACTTTGGTTGCCCCACTGGTAGATTAAGCAGTCCCACATACTGTAGGGTGGAAGAGGGCATGAAGACCCAACACACTGAAACCAAAATTTTAGCCAGAGTGATGCCTGGTGCTTTCTACCTCTGGGTGCTTGGCAGCCTTAGACTGCCAGGCTGCATTTTTATGCCTGATCTGAGAAGTGCTGTCAGCTGGTGCCACAGCGTCACCCACCCAATGGTGATAAATCTTGGATCATCCAGAGCTTTTCAGAGTGCTTTGACCACTGGATGGACTTATGGTGATTTCTAAGTCTCAAAATGGCATGCATATGTAAAACCTCAATTCTGGTATAACCTCTGCTGTAATTGAAGCTCTAATATGCACTTGCAAGCTTGAAAAGCAAAAGCTTGTGTTTAATTGCTCCTGGTAGTGGCTTCATCTGTAGTTCCACTTCTGATTAGGTATTGATAATTCTTAAACAGAAATGTTAATATAAAGAGAAGATCCATACCAACTTATTTCATAGCTCTAAAACCTATTTGCATATCACATTTTATAAAAGTTATTTATAATTGTTTCCAATGATAAATTAGATATTTTATAAACATTTATAACTATTCCAAGTGGTAACGTTAATAATATAGTATTCTAAAGAACTTTCAAATCAAGTCCACAGTACTAGCAAGCTATCTCTTCCAGACCCAATCTTGCCAACTTGGTTTTTCCCACTGAGGATATATCATTACTTTCAGTTGAACTGCTTGCATGAGTAAGGCTATGTGTGCAAGTCAGGAGGATAAGTCATGCATTTAGGAAATTGCCTGGAGGTCCTGATTAAAGCTGAATTATTTTGGCTCTTAGAAGTTAACATTCTTCATGTTTGTAAAACCAAGAGAATATGCTGGCAAAAACTAACTCCCCTGAATATCTAACAAGGTAGAAGGCTTTGGAACCAATCCTTTAGTCCCCATGGAAAACTCAGCAGAGGAGGCCTGAACTATGTCACCTAAACTGTCCTCCTTTCTGCCCCAGGTGTTGACAGCATATACTCCAGCGTTTCAGCTCTTGAGATTCATGTTGCATAATCATATTCAGAATGCTGGTGAGCTCCCAAAGATGTGGAAATGATCTAAAACAAGAAACAAAACAAAACAAAGCAAAACAAAACAAACAAAACAAAGCAAAACAAAACAAAACAAACAAAACAAAACCAAACCAAAACAAAGCAAAACAAAGCAAAGCAAAGCAAAGCAAAGCAAAGCAAAGCAAAACCCCTAAACTACTCCGCCTTCCCCTCTTCTTTATTCTCCTCTGCCCTCCCCTATCCCCCAAGGAAAACATATTGGGTCTGATTAGCAGAAATCCTAATTTCATCTGTATGCAAATGCAAGGAAACAATAAGTCACCCTGGTTTATCATGGTTTTAGAAAAGACTAGTCATCTTTTTTTAATTTCTTCAACAGTCAATCTAGTTTATTCCTTCAAGTTCATATTTGACATCAGATCCCTCTCTGTATGACAAGGTTTAAGACCTTATCACTTCCTCCTGTGGTACATCTCATTTCACTGTAACTTTCTCATGAATGTATTTACATTAAACCCATAGCATTTACTTGCAGCCTCTGTGCAGCCTCAGGACTGCTGAATCCACTTCAGTCTTGTAAAAGGTTTGTGTGCTTAAAAGCTTCCCAGAGTTTTTTCCAGGTCTGTGAGTTGCTTTCATAAAAGACAATGTTTTTCCTGACAAACTTCGTGTCAGTGTGTATTTGTGCATAGATCTAGCAAAGCTTTTTTAATATTAAAATGTTCCTGTGAAAAATAGGAGTATGTCAGAAATTATTTTTTTTCATGGGTAACTGCCATTGTTCTTAATTTTTGTGTAGAAAAATGACAAATTTAATATTAAAAAAATATTTTTACAACATTTTTCATTGCTGTGTTTTTCACAAAGAAAGAATTGTTTTAAGTGTGATCGATCTGATCTCAGGTAAATGTTTTGAACACTTGCAAAGTGCCACCCTGGTAAGTGTACATACACAGCTACAGCTTTTGGGTTTGTTATTTGACAGCTTTTCCAGACTGGGTTTTGGCTGGAGAAGTTCAGACATCTAAGACATCTATATTTACCTAGCAGTGTTGCCTTCATGAAAATGTGCAAGGATTACACATAAACTTCTGTGTATCTGTGTCTTGTTTGATGAAGAGCTCTGGTTTAGTGCTGCATATCTATTTATAGTCATATATTTTAATTAGTTCCAAATTGTTAAAAAGTGTTATTTAAAGTAATAAAGAGAGTATGAAAATTGAAATGCTTAGTGAAACTTACTTTTTTCAGTGTCGAGGTTTCACAAACCCTAGACTTCTCTTTTACATGCTACCAATTAATGCAGACTTATATTGATACGTGTCAGTCTTGTGGTGTTTTACTTCTTTCATCTCTTCTCAAGTGAACCTATATATGTAAAAGTTTAGGAACACAAAATTGCAAAGGGAAGTTAACTTGACTCATTCAGTCTTTCTTCTGATTTGAGTTTTGAACCAAAAAATCCCTCAACTAATTGTAACCTGAACTATTTGCCTATTTGTTTCAGCCCATAATAGAAAAATTAAACTTTTACAGAAGATGAAAAATGTGATGAAATTTCAACACCAACATTTTTTTCTTTTACGTATTTTTTCTTTCCATTGCCATAAAAAGTAAGAGTAATCTGATGTATTTTTTTTGTAGTCTAGACTGGAATTCAGGATTTGTATTTTATGCCTCTTTTTTTAAATTATCTTATTTCCCCAAATACTTTATTTAATAAGATTTCATTTCTTTGTTTTCTTTCCCATGTTGATTAGAGGTAAATTTCTAGTATATGTGTAGATGTGAATACATACACACATCTACCCACCATGACTTACTAAGAACTCCCATCTCACGTTCATCCATCTGAAATTTTGAGGTCTTCCTGAAAGTGATGCTGTCACAACACCTAACAGACAGAGTTGGACACTTTGTGTGAGTTTTCTATCCTGCCTGCCGTTAGCTTAGTCCAGTATACCAGAATGGGAGATACTGGCCTGGGGAAAGCTTAGGCTCTTTGGAACTGTGGCAGACTTCATAGTGGGAAAGCAAGCACTGGACATTCCAATGATATTCCCTTGCACTGACCAAATGGCTGCCCATCATACAATTAGCTAAGGATGTTTCTCCTCCCTCAGGCCCCAATATACCATATTTCTGGAAGATTGTATTAGAACCTCAAATTTCAGAAGGTGGTTGTTCTGTCACTGTTATATTATTTGTGCCCCAAGTAGTACTGAAGCTTTAAAGCAGGTCTGGAGGGGAGAGCTGCTCATGTGTGGAGGAGAGAGTTCAGAGACTTATTTATATACTCTGTGGAAGATCCTACAGTAAAGGGGTTGGAGGTGCAGTGCTAGACTCTGGACATTTGGTAATCCTTTGCCCTCAGGGAAGAGGATTTTGCATCAGGGAATATGGTTCATGTCATTCATCTTTTGCTGTCTTGAGCTAATACCAAAAAGTTATTGTGCCTTTTAATGACTTATTACACAGAAAATTCACTGTACCTGGAAGAATGATCATACAAAAATACTCTAAAACAAGACTTCATGGTCAAAGCCATGTGATATCTCAGGTCACTGTGTCTACGTAGAGTTTGGATCTGTACTTTTTTCACAAATATCAGTTTCCTTTGGGCTGCGGGGGGAACTTTTCAGCCAGGACATCTTGCTTTGTTCCCATACAATTCAGCTGCAGTTATTACTGACTACTGACAGGACCCTTTGGTAGAAGACTAACTGGAAGTGAGGTATGCACAAGATAATATTCTTAAATAGATAAATTTGCTTAAAGGAAGAAGGGGAAAACCTTTACAGACAGTCTCTTGCACCAGCAGCAGCTTGTGTTTTTTCCTGACAGCCCCCATTTTGTTTTCTTCGTTTTCTCCGTGAGTTGTTTTAAAAAGGAAGCAGGGGCCCTTCTCAGAATTGCAGTAAATGTAATTGAATTTCAAATGTTGTTTTCAAACAAACAAACCATAGAAAAGCTGAGGATGGGGAAAATAAGCAAAGTTTTCTAAAATGCTGTTATACAGGCAAACACATGTTTTGAGTTAAGTTGAGCTCATTTCTGGTAACAGTATTAACTTTGTGATGGCCGTGACCAGCAGGCATATGGGGAATGGAGGGTGGTTGGTTTTATCAAATTAGATCTAAAGGGGAAGAACATGTATTTAGGGTCTTTTTTTCTTTTTTTTTTTCTTAGTATTTTTTAGAAGGCAATTTGGAAAGGGCAACAAGAGGCTGGGAGGGCTCATAGAAAGATCATATTGTTTTGGTGCTGGAAAAGAGGATTCTGCTTTTTAAAAGGACATCTTCTCGAGATGACCTTTTCTCTTTATTTCAGTTTAAAAAGTAGCACCGGTGTGGAAAATCATGGTGAAAAGTTGTATCTGCTTTCTCTGAAAATTTTCTCCTTTGACTTGATGTTTAGGTGTGACAGAGCTCCTGTGCATAGGAAAGTAAGCAAAGTAGTTTTTATGCTACATTGACATTTCATAGCTACACAGTTATATTCCATGCTTTTCTTTTCTGAAGTCCTTTCACCTACAGAGAATTTCAGCAATTCCTGAATAACTGCAGTGAAATAATGTTTGAGCCAAGTCATCGCTCAGTCTGAGTTACATGCTTACAACAGAAGGTGCTTCAGTGATACGGAGTAGTCAGGAAAACTAGTCTTGGAGAAACCAAGTAAAAAGGACTTCCTGGGATCATACACTCACAAGAGGTTGGTATGTCACATCTCTATCAATTTGCATTGCTGATGAAAAGCACTTCCAAACGGAGCAAATTCTATCTTTAAGTGATTTAAGAGTAATAAATACAAGCTTCCTACCTCCTTCCACCTCTCCTCCTTTGCACTGGCCCTCTCCCATATAAACCCACCAATGATGTTTTAACTGTGTAGCTTTCAGAGCAGAAGCTTTCTTGGTTCACCTGTGTGCCAAATGGACCCAGCTGGAAAACCTTCACACACAGCTAAGAATGGGACAGACTGAATGCTCAGTGCCTGGTAACGCAGGCGTTAATTCACCACTCTTCTGCATAAGTGGAAATCACTGTTAACAGAATGCCTAGGGTTTATCTTGCTTTCCCCTGGTGTAAATTGGTGTCTTCAGTGTGAGCCTGTGAAATGGAATTTTTCAGGTTTTCTCCCCATCTAACAGTTATCAACCACAAAACTATGAAAGACAAGATTTTCTTCACTCTTTCACTGAAGGATGAAGCCCACCTTACTCTGTAAGAAGAGCTATGGTCTGGCAGCTGTGCCAGCAGAGCCAGCCCAGGCTGTAGCCCATCTCTGCCATCCCTCTCACCATAGGAAGCAAATTGTCAGTCAGACTCACACTCTGTCCCAGTTCTGTGTTGAAATACAAACTTAAATTAGGGAGGAACAAATTCAAATTAGTAGAGATGATAAAATGGACAAGTAACAAAAGCGACTAGTAACTTCTGCTGAGGTCAAAGTCACATTAAGCAAGAGAAATAAAGTTTAGTGACACCTAATACATACAACTTACAGGGAAAAAACAAACACATCAAGATAGGCCTCTCTTTTCTCTTATCTCCATTTTCATTATCTGTTTTATCAGGCAGCAAAGCAGAGATAGCAAAACACACTGAGCAAGTTTAAAGTTTTGTTTTGAACAAAATGAATTTTCTCTGCTCTACATCCATGCTCAGACAGCATCTTTGGACAAGCGTATTTCTGTCCAAGGGGGGAGGAAGAAGATGAAGGAGGGAGTCAAAACATGAGAAGTGCCCACCAGTTGTAGATGACACTTTTGTATGGCATGTGTCCTCATACAGAGATGGGGGCTGTGGTAACCTGTGTTGTGCCTGCACCCACAATCCAGTGGTCATAGCTCTGCCAGTATGGCCATTAAAACGTGCCTCCAGAAGGTCATGCCCACCTGCCCAAAATCATGGGTGGCTGTTCTGTAGGACATTGTTACTATGCCAGGTTATTTTTTTAACCTTGTTCACTATTTTTAGGAGCTTTTATAGCCTTTTTAGTGAACAGATACCAGAAAGAAGATATGGGTCATACCCCTATCAAAGGTGATGAGCTTATCTACACTTCAAAGGCTATGTTTTCTTCCCCTTGCCAAGAGATGCACAAGAAAGAAGAGGCAGAAGCTCAGGTCTAAACCTCCTCTCCCAGGGAGAGCATGCCTTGGTCTCCCAAAGACCACTCCTCCCTAGGAAGACAGGGAGGCCCCTTAACCCCTCCATATCCAGTCTGGAGGACTACATGCCAGGGACGAGGTCCCAGGGCAGGTGGGGAAGGCACCTGGCACTGCCAACCCCACCATTCTGCCAGCTGGCATACCTCGAGAGGCCAAGGGGAAGGTGTAATAAGGGGACAAGTGTAACATGCAGCCTTCCCCTCTCCGACTGTCTGTAGCTCAGGGGCTTCCTGAGTCACAGAAGTCACTTGATAGCTCTTGATGAATCAAGGGTTAAT
The DNA here is from genome assembly GCF_023634155.1 of Falco peregrinus. Lineage (NCBI taxonomy): Eukaryota > Metazoa > Chordata > Aves > Falconiformes > Falconidae > Falco > Falco peregrinus. The sequence goes on along the minus strand of NC_073724.1, from coordinate 48,497,094 downwards.
GAATGAGATATTTTTAATCACTTTTTGAACCCATGTTGATCATCAACATCCACAGCACTCCTTGGCAAAGATTTTTACAGCCCAAGAATGTATTTTGTTGGAAAAGATTTATCTGATTTGCTTAGTTTATAACCAGTATAATCATTCCTTCCCTTAACTACCTCTGCTCCAGGCTGAAGGATCCTAGACCACCTATTTCCTTCCCAGGTGAAAGCTATTTCACACCTTTCACCACTCTTGTCTTTTGCTGTCCCGATTCATTGTATTCTTTTTAGGTTGGACAACCAGACCTGCATGCAGTTTTTGAGCCACTGATACACCCGGAATTTTTACAATGTCATTATAATATTTTCTGGGGGTTACTGCTTTTTATTACCTTCTTATTAATTCCAAGCATTCTTGAAACCAATAAATAAACAGATAAAAACACACCCACATGTTACACAGGAAAAAACTAGATAGACCATCAGTTTGCCTTGACAGGATGTTTGTGTTGTGATCCAGCAGATCAAATTGCTGCTTTATATCAAGTGTCATCTGGCTCTGACAAAAAAAAAATTAAACAAAGCAGAAACAAAACAAAACCCCAGACAAACAACCCCAGCCACCCAACCAAAACTAGTATCTTTTAATCTTGTCTCCTATGTGATTTTTGTAATATTGAAATAATATTTTTTTTCATAAGCTTCGAATTTGTTATGAAATAACACCTGCTTGCATAATTATAATGGTTTTTTAAGCCAAGGAAAAAATCTTCATCCTGATGTGATACTCTGGTGGCATCTACCTCTACCTTCTTCTGTGAATGACATGGACTCTGAAATTAATCTCTACCTTGCTGTGCTAAACACCCAGGTTTTGTGCAAGACGTGTATGCACTTCCCAGTGTTTCAATAGAATAAAGAAATTCCATATACTCAGTGAGAACTTTGCTATTGATTTGTTTTGGAGCAAGATTGGTGTGCACTCATAACATTTACGTGACAGTTTGATTCGCATTCACCGCAAGTGCAAAAATTGTATTTTAATTGCAGAGAACTGAACACGTCTTTAGGATGTGTGCAACCACAATTATGAGTTCTATGCTTTTTCAATCAGATATTTAATAAACCTGTATTATTACCAAACATCTCAGTGTTTATCTCACTTGGTTTCTTTGACAAATAATGTCATGCTTTTATGTGCATTGTAAAACAATTGATTTTTTTTTCGAGACCCTTTTCAATCCGCTTCACTTAAGAACAGGCTTTCTTTTACAGAGGCAAAAAATCTTCTGCATTTTGAGTCTGTGAATTCTTTTACACCTTATTGATTACAAAAATAGAATTTAGTCTTCAAAGTTATTATTAAATATGAACGATATCAATGAGCATATTAGCTGAAGTTTTCTAAGTATGTGTGAGACTAATTTAATTGAGTTCAATAGATTTATCTATCTTCATTGAAGTTCAGATCTTATGCATGGTGTATTAGTATTTTGATAATCTCACTTTTTAGAGTAGTAGTGTATCTTCAAGAAATCTGAGCCTGATTTAGTAGGTAAATGAGGTTGGACTGATCATGCTGTGTGTGTATATGGACCTACACCTCTCAGCCACCTCTTCTTTTTTCCTTTTAATCCTGCTAGCCAGCTTCAGCCAGCGTTTGGCTGAAGGTAAAAGAGTAATAAATATTCAGTGTTCACAAACATTAAAGAAGTAGTCATCAAGGGAGAGGGCAGAGTCTGTGTCAGGCCAATTCATTCAACCTTCATAGCCATGAAAGGATCCCCATAGGCGAAGGACATAGAGTTCTTTTGTTCCAGTGCTCATTTGTTTTACTTCAGCAGTCAAACACCAAATTCAGCTTCATATAACCAGTCTGGAACAAAAAAACCCACATGATAATTTGGAAGGATATAATTTTTTGCTTATGGCTGTATCTCACAGATCAAATCAGCTTACTATCACATGCTTCATGTTCTGAGCTCCAGTTTAGAGTAAGGCAAAGACAGTATTTGTGACACTAGGTCAATCAGCCTTCAAGCAGCTAATGAGTCTAAAATTTATCCCACTGTTCTGAAATAACTTTAGAGGGTGCATAAATGGCTATTTCAAGCAAAGAAGAGGACATTTTCAGTGATGGTTATCAGTCTTGCAACTGCTCAAAAGAAGAATTATAAAAATGACAGAACTTTCAAATTAGCAGATATACATGGTCAAGACAGGGCACCTTCTGCTGACAAGTCTGAGAACACAGGGCACCTGAGAGCCATTTTCTTATTCACCACTACACTGCTTTTCCCTGTCTTTCCATTTCCTACCTTTTAACTATGTTTTCTATTCGTGCTGCTACATCTTTGATAAAGTTTTTTCCTCAGTTCTTTTCAACATATGTGCTGAACTAGAGGCTTTGCAGTAAGAGGGAGCATGGGAGGGAGTTCTTGCAAGCCCAGGGAGAAAATTAGAAGGAAACAGACAACCTCAGGTGAAATGCAACATCCTTTGGAGGTGTCTGTCTTTCTCCGTGGGCTACAGAGGGGTTCTGGTTTTCTAACAGAGGCACCTCACTTAAGTGGAATGAATCTGGGTACAGGTGTTTGCATATTGCTCCACACAAGGCAGCCTTTGTCTTGGTAGAAGGCTTGCCGTACAAATATGTCTAGTTTGTATTGATCTGAGGGGCTGTCATAATCATAATGATGATGTGCAGGTGCAAAATTACCCTGAAGTAAAGGGAATAAGAAAGAATGACCAAGTGATCACAGTAGGAAGACGGGTACATAGATGAAGAAGTAATTCAATGCTGTTTCTTCCCATCACCAGAAAAAAAAGTACTGAAGCCCTGATGTGAGATCAAACAAACTAAATAATATAAAAAAGACCCAAATGCAGTGATTGTCTAGACATCAAAGGGACTGATTTTCCAGTCCCCTCACCTTCTGCAGTGACCTATGCTCAGGCAGGATGAGTGAAGAGGGGGTGGAAATGCAACTGCTCTCATGGGTAGCCCTGCACATGGCTGTATTCTGCCTCACAAAGTACAGAGCAGTGAAAAAAACAGCCCAAAAGCTGTTACATGCCTCCTCTGATGACATGTTCTCAGTGGTCCTTCATTCTGCGGACTGACACATAGAGGTAGTTGCACTAACCCAACCTTTTGGTACCCCAGGGTCAGGTAGTTGAAAGTCTAGCATCCTGGGATCTCACAGGCTAGATGAAAAAAATTGTATATTGTGGGGTCAGCATGTCATAAAAGACATTTCTCCTCAGTCTCACAGCAGAGATGCAGTAATTTTAAATGTATGTGTAAAAGAATAGGCATCAGAATTGTAAAATGCATTTCTTCATACACTTTACAGTAAGTTTGCATTCGAGCTAACAGTGGCATTGCCTTAAAGGTATTTGAGTGTTTGAAATGATGCACATGTATGGTTCCAGGAAATAAAGATAGTCTGAACATATTTCAAGAATAGGTAACAGATTTTTGGAGGGTTATTGAGATTTCTGAATCAAAATCTGGCTGAAGACAATAATAAAAACCTGTAACTACAAAGCCAAATTTCAGACACTGCTTAGATGACCCTGAGGATGTATGTGCCCTGACATCTAGTGGAGCTGTGAGCATTTGAGACAGATCCATGATGCAGCTGGAAGGGAAAGCTGGGTGCCCAAGTCATACAGCGGAGAGGCAGTGGCAGTGGAGTGCCACCCTGCATATCCATGCTGGGACCTCAGTGAGGACGTATTAGTTTGGGTCCTCAGGCAGTATGTCTGTAGTCACGCAGCAACGCTTAAGCAGACAGCTCCTCTTGTATATCATTGTTCTACGGAGACAGGTTGGGTATCTGCACCTCTTGTGGTACCAGATCGCTAAAAGCCAGATCCACAAAACTGAAGATTCCCAGTGCAGAGCTGCCTGAGGGGCCTGACCCATGAAGTCCAGCAGCTCTTGCTGCTGTTTACCATTAGGCCACTGGCCTCTTCTCGGGAGAGCTAGTAAACAAGAGCAATACTCAAAACGATTGTCAGCACAAATATTTTCTTAAACAGCCCTCAGCTGTCACAACAGCTTGGCTGCAGGCATAAGTTTCTGTATGCCAATGATGCCCTGTGGGAAGCAACCTCCAAAGGTCAGAAAAACAAAAGGAGCCCATATCTGCTTGAAATGCATTAGCATAACCCTTTGCCGAGTGTCCTAATTTAGCTAGGAGGACATGCAGAAGAAAAGAGTGCTGCTTGAGCTCCTGCTTTTGAATGTAGCTGATGGGTGTCCTTTCTTTTGAAATGTAAGCTTTTTACAAATGCTCCAGAAGCTGGAGTAGCATGGGTGGTTTACCAGAGGAATTTACCAGTCAACTGTACTATTAGACAACAGATTAACAAGGTTTTTACAGACAGTGTGAATAATCACCACAGTGTGTGCCAGGATCTTGCTACAAAAGGATTTTCTCGGCATCCCCTGGTTCTGGGCTCTCTGTGGCTGCTAAACAGCCCTGTGGAATAATTGCCTCACCTGGCTTTGGCATTACTGCAGTTATTTTTCAGTGTGTACGTTATTGTACATGCTCTTCTTAAAAGTTTTTGCTGCCAAAGACAAATGTGCTATGGCTTGAGAGTTTGCTTTTGTGAGGTGACTGACTGACACCTAGTGTTTAAAATCTACTCACATAATAAATAAATAAATAACCAAAAAGGGTTATTTTAAGTGAGGAGAACTTCCAGATTTTTCAAAGTACCACTCCATCAGTAATGCTCCAAGTCAAGGGCTCAGGTGTCCTAGAAAATAGCATTTAAAGAGATCACAGGATATACTGGGTTACTAAATCAATAATCACCATGGCCTGATAATCACCATGTTTCCACTAACTTCATCATCTGAAGTATGCTGCCTCTACCCCAGACCTTCCTGTGCCAATACAACTAACCCATGGCTCTAGAGCTGAGAGGGAAGTGACCTGTCACTCACCAGTGGGGTGGCCCTGGTACCTCTGTGCTCCCACAAAGCCCAGCAGTGCCCCTCTTTCTGCTGCTGGGAAAGTGGTTTCATCCCCACTTGTACTACAAGTCCCTGTGCTAGCAATACGGCAGGAGATTAACAACAAAAATACCCCAAACAGGTTTTCCTGAAGCCTCTTAATTTCAAATTACCATGACTAACCTTCCCACCAGCCACAGCCTTTCTCTTTAGCATACACTGTCTTCAAGCTAAAGGAATGCAAAATACACGCCACATATGGGACAGATATTCTGTTACTTTATTCTTTATTGGTTTTCATGAAGAAACAAATTGAGAGATGTAAGGATGCACATGATTTACAATTTTTATATAACCCTGAATGCCTTATACTTCACAGACTTCAGTCAACTAGGGCAGGTTTACAATGCATCAAAGCTGCGTACATTCACAATATAATGAATGTATGTTACTGTAAATTCTCCTTAGCCTGCTGAAAGTGGGTGCAATTTTGCTTGTGTCCACCTCTTTCTGTCATTGCCAGATGTTTGAACAGTCCATGGTATATGCATCACTACTTCTTTTTATTAAATGTCCAAAATAGATCAGGGATAAAGCTTCCCCATCGTGTGTGTTTCAAAACATTTTGTTCTATGAAAACCACCCTGTGATTCAAGATGTTACTGAAATTATGTAGGTGGATAAATCCCCTCACCGTACTATCACTGGGAGTCCGGATGAAAAGTTTCCCCACATTAACACAGTTAAGATGAACTGGGTGACTTTATGAAGCCATCCAGTTCTGAGATTTTCTGGGTTTAGATGTTAGCTGAACAGTGTGTCTTGCTGTTCACCTGAAGAGAGAGGTCACTTGGTTTAAACATTAGCAGTAAACTCATTAACCCCTTGGTTGGAAAACATGTACAATGCCTCAGCGGTTCCTCCAGCTGCTCTAAAAATGTGGGTGTAGTTTGTCAGCTGAAGGTCAGTGGCTGGCCTAGACCAGTTGTCCATTTTCTCTCTAGTAGTGCCAGTAGCAGGTGCCTAGAGGAGAAAGTAAGAAGAGGGCAGGTGCATTCTCCCTGTGTCCTGCAATTTATGAGTGGAAGACCATGTAAGCGAGAAGAGTTGCCTCTGTATCTAGCAAGTCTTTGACAGATATTTTTTCATGGTTTTGTTCAGTTTCCTTTTGAACCCACGTACATTTTCAACATATTGTGGCAAGCAGCTCTATAGTTTAAAACTTGGGAAAAGATTTCCCCACATAGTAGACTCTTGCACAAAATGAGGGATGAAATGAGCATCTGTTAGCTATTGTGGTCTAGAATATTTACATAATCACGGCATTTCTCATTTTCTCCATTGGTCAGAAAAACAAATGACAGCCAGAAGCCAAAACAACCTTTAAAATACAATTATTTTTCATATGTATGAATGCAAAGTGGCAGCCTGCTGGATCCAAACTAATTTTGTGAGGTAATGAAAACATAATAATAATGTTGCATGGTCTGGAATACTAATTCTTTTCATTCTTTTCCATCACTTCCATCTCTTCTTTCCTTCTTTGTTAACGTCTTGCTTTGCCTATGTATTATACATGTGTTTATTTATGCTTAGATGTTTTGGATTTACTGCAGCTAGGTAAGTATGACTGTGGGCTTTTCAGAAGCTTTTATAAAATTAAAGGGTGATAATAGGAAAGCTGAGTAAAGCTATGGAAGTTTTGACTTAAAAGTGTTGACTGCTTTACTGGGTCTGCGTCACTCCAAATGTTTTCCTAAACTAAACACCAAAATCATATTCTCTAATTATTTGTCTAGTGGTTAGGATTTTATCACCTGCAAGGTTTCAGGACAACCAGAGGCATGGTGACAGGCTTTATACACAATTAGCATTCAAAACTGTGACGTGGATTTTTTCCGAGATTACAAAAAAATACAGAGATGTGTATATTCTGATAAGTTGCAGTAACACAGCTCTTAGTGCAACCCAGTACTGCACCAGACACCAAAACATTTTTATCTTCTCAATGTCATCTTTATCTTTAGAGTTCATTTGTAGGAGCCATCTGGTTCCTTTAGATATAAGTAGATCAAGTTGTACCAGTCAGCTAGCATTGGCTATTTAAATGCCAGCAGATAATGCATACAGCTGTAATGGAGAATTACAGGCAGTATGCTGAGAACACAACATGCACCATACACTTGGCTCTGAGGAGTATTGGTGCTCTTTTCCATACAGACAGCGTGTCCTTGACCATGTTCCTTCCACATGCATACACACACAGTCCACACTCACACACTCTTTCTTCATCTGTTTGATACATTTCACTTTGGTGAAACATAACGGTATACAATTACGTGTAAGTTAGATGCTTGCATCCTCCAGCCTCTCCAGTTGATAGCGAGAAGAATAAAATTGTGAATTCAGCCTTCAGCCTAAATAATGCAGCCAGAGATTCTCTGCCCTTGCTCTTGATCAAGGCTGTTTCTGACCAAAACTGATGTTGCTGGCTTTATAATATTGGTCAGAAACTTGATGAGATATGAACTGTGACTTCTTTAACTGTGCTGGAAAAAATCCCAAACACAAAGGCTACACCTGCTAAGCTGTACTTTGGTCAAAGTATCTCATGTCTTCTGGGCAGGGAGAGGCAGAATGAGTAGGTCAAGAAAAGCATGTTTTTCCAATGTGGGCATCTAATTTGAGTCTAATCCTCTCGGATCTAACAAGAAAAAGACGAGCATTCCAGAGGGAAGAGTCATGCTGGCTTAGACACCTGTTCTAGGCTGAAGTGACATGTTAGCTGGAGGTTTTTTCTCAATATTCATGGGCCTTGGCCAGCTCTGATTAGATACCCAACCTTGTGAAGCTAAAATTAGGCGACATGAATCCTGACAAAGCCCAGGTCTTCAATATAGAGGGGATGAACTTTTTTAATTATATCAGTGCAGTTAAAGCAGCAGACCTGCCCCAAGTTAAACCAGTTTGAAAACTTACGGAATATTTCTCATTAAAGTAGGTTGGCTGTACGACAGGTGGCAGCAATGGTCAACCTGAGCAGCCTCCATGCAGAGTCCCGAGCGTGAGGGGTGCTTTACCGATTCCCTTCATTCTCTTGCAATTACCCTCCTTTCAAAGAAAAAAGAAGCTGTTGTGCCCTCAGAAGCCACAGTGAGGTACGCCTGGTATCTACATACTCATGATGTTCGGGAAGAAACACAAACCTTGAATAATACGCCTAGCCCAAGTCCCTCTGTGCTATATGTGTTTGGCAGAAGTGGGAACTTGGAGTTGAAAGCATCAAAGTAGATAGTCTCATCATACCACAGAGCTTGTGATCCAGGCAAAGGGATTTTGACTCCAAAGCCCTCTGCACATGCGTAAGTGGAGAGAAAGAGCAGTCTTTCTATGTGTAACACACTGCCCAGTGTCTCATCAGGTTGTGCCACTTTAATACCAGTCAGTGAAATACTATACACAGGAGCTTCATTCACAGGTAAAGTGAAGGTGAGGGCTTTACTCACAGGAGCAAGCCATAGAATATTTTGGGTTGGAAGGGGTCTTTAAAGTTCTAGTCCAAGCCCACTGTAATGAATAGGGGAATAGGGACATTTTAAATTAGATCAGGTTGCTCAGAGCCCTGTCCAGCCTGACCCTGGAGGTTTCTAGGGATGGGGTATTTACTCTTTCTCGGGGCAACCTGTTCCAGTGTTTCACCACCCTCATTGTAAAAAAATCCTTCCTCATATCTAGTATAAATCTACCTTCTTTTAGTTTAAAACTATTACCCCTTGTCCTATTGCAGCAGGTCCTATTAAAACTTTAGTCCTCATCTTTCTTATAAGCCCTCTTTAAATACTGAAAGGCCACAATAAGGTCTCCTTCTCTTCTACAGGCTGAAAACCCCCAAGTTTCTCAGCTTTTCCTCAGAGGAGAGGTGTTCCACCCCTCTGATCATCTTCCTGGCACCCCTCTGGACCCACTCCAACAGGTCCATGTCCTTCCCGTGCTGAGGAACCCAGAGGTGGATGCAGTACTCCAGGTGGGGTCTCACGAGAGCAAAGTAGAGGGGGAGAATCGACCTGTTGGCCACACTGCTTTTGATGCACCCCAGGATGCGGTTGGCTTTCTGGGCTGTGAACGCACATTACCAGCTCATGTCCCCCTTTTCATCTATCAGTACCTCCAAGTCCTTCTCCTCAGGGCTGCTCTCAATCCCTTCATCACCCAGCCTGGACTGATACTGAGGATTGCCTCGGCACAGGTGCAGGACCTCACACTTGGCCTTGTTGAACCTCATGAGGTACACGTGGGTTCACTTCTCAAGCTTGTCCAAGTCCCTCTGGATGTCGTCCCTTCCCTCGGGAGTGTCAGCCCCACCACTCAGCTCAGTGTCATCTGTAGACTTGCTAAGTATTTTATATATACTTAAGTGTTTATTGCCATACTAAGTACAGTACAATTTTGCTTTCAGATAATTTTATTTATTCATGTATATATTGCACATTAATCCACTATTGAAGGACAGATCTAGAACAGATTTAGAACAATATTCTTATTTTAAAGGAAAAAATATTCCATTTTATAAACAAATTGATCAATTTTTTATCAGAAGAGGTCAGATACTAATTTTTTGATTATCAATTTTGCACTTCAGGATTAATTTTCCATACAACTGGTACTATAATTTTTCATTTTATGTGGTATGTCTCTAGTGTATTGACCAAAACTGAGGCCTCTTGTAAGCAAAGCAGTTTTAATCTAAAAGAATTATTCTATTTTCAGGTAAACTAATAAAATTACTTTAATCTATAGGTTCTCTGGTTTTAAAACCTGGCACTGCTTTTGGACTTTAAGCACTGCAAGGCAAAACTATATAAAATACAGTTATATAAAATATATTTTAAGGAACGGTATAATATTCACCGTGGCCTGATTTCACTGTATGAAGTCTGGATTCCAGATGTGTTTGGCCAATGCGTGGTACTTCTCTACCTCAGTTAGCTCACATATGTTCTGATTGTTTCATTATATCAGTTCTATATCCTCAACAAGAAAGGAATCTGTAAGTTCGTGATGCAATGGATTTTAACTGAAGTAGTAATTCTTCCCCCATTTCTTGAGAAAACATGTCTGGACCATGGCTGATGGGATGAACTGCCTTGTCTGCCCACAGAGATAGTGTTTGACCATCCAAGAGGAAAATGAGTATGTTCATTGCGGGTTTTCCCATCTGCACTCAAGACAGAGGAGGAGACATCGCAGGATTTGTCATTACTGAAACTTGATTCAGTACTTGATATCTATCATTTACCTTCTCCCTGGTGATTTCTGTAGGCATTAGACTGGTGTGTGTGGAGGGAAGAGCACTAATGTTCGAAGGTAAGGCCACACTTACCTTCTGTAAAAAATACAATGCGACTAGGTAACACTACGTAGTAAAGTTGACTGGTTTTTCCTGAGGTCGTAAACTTGATTTTATGGCAAACAGAAGTCAGTGATAGTCCTTTTGTTGTTCAGGAATTTCCAGCTTGGGCTTTTGAGATGTTACCAGCCATTCTTAGTATTAAAGGAGAAAGAGTGAAGTCTTCCTCACTGTGGTGAGGGAGACATTTTACCAGAAAAAGCACATTCAAGTGAATCAAAACTCTGCACATAAGTGTGTCTTATAAACTGAATGTTTCAAAAGCAAAAAAGTTTTATATTGTCCTCTACAGTAATACAAAAGATGTAATTCAAGTGTAATCAAATATTTTCTTCAACTGGTATTAATTTGAACGTGGACAAACTTTACCAGTAATGAAAGCAAGAGCTTTTTAGGTAGCTTCCAAACCTTCCAGAAAGTTAGGTCCATCATCTATTTTTATTTCCTGCCTACAAAAGAAATCTACAGAAACATCTTCATTGCAAAATCAAGGTCCTATATTCCTTCTCTTGTAGTCAAATAAATACTGTCTCAACTAAGAGTTAAAATAGTCTGCCTTGGTTGTGTACCTCAGAATGAACTGGCACGGCTTATCACCTCATGGAAATAGCAAGAAAGATTTTTTTAAAAGGAGAGGGGAAAATAAATAGCAATAGTTGGTCAGTTCTGAACTTTAACTTCTCTGAGTTATACCTAAACAATCACAATGCAGCCAAACCCTTTGTTTTCTTTACCTTGTCTGGATTTCTTATTTAACTAACTGCAAAGGACGAAGTCCATCACATTAAAAGACCTTACGTCTTCTACACATGAATTTCTGGTTGATGTCTGTTTACACAACACAGTGCCTCAAGAAAGTGATTTTTTTTGGAGCTTTAGAGAAAACTTGTAAGCTTCTGCTGCTATTTCCAGAAACATTCATTACTTCCACTATTTCTCATGGCCACTTTCATCAGATGTTGAATAGCTAATGTGAGATTCTTCAAAGGCATTGATCTACCAGACAGTACTTGGAAGCTGTTGCAGCATTATGAAACACTAACTCTAACTCCATTTTAACCCAAGTGGACCATATATACTGTCTGAGATGCTGTAATTTTACTGGGCTGAAGATCAGTAATAGAGACAAACTACAAGATACTGCTTTGTCTTTGTGATCCAAAGCTCATTTTAAGAGTTGCATGATGTCAGATAAGCAGTTGCATAATGCTTCACATTACTGAGCTCAAACAAACTCCAGTATCATCTCTTCTGAAATCTGTCAGAACATTGTTCAACTCACAGAAAGGTAACTTGCATGCAGATAAAAACAGCGTATAGTCCCTACAGGTCTTCTAATCCAGATTCCTTCAAACATTTCTGTTGTTGAACATTCTCATCTGGTATGCCCATAGTTACCTCTGAGTTCATCTCCATTTGCATTGACATTTGTTTCTGTTGGATAAAAATTACATTATGAGCAACATCTGCTTTCAATGGTATTACAAATTCTTAATATTGTTACAAGCATGCTGCCTTTTTTGTGTATCTGGGATTGGTACAGATTACTTATTCTGTCATGAACTGGAATACAGAGATCATATGAGTTAATCTCTCAACCTAAAAGTTGTGTACAGGCAAATTTGCTTAGTTGTTCTGAGCCCTAATTTCATTGCTTGTCACCCTCCAGGTTGATATGACCATGTACTTAAAGTTTGTTTCAAAGTCACAGTCTGTCTTTCAGGGGTTATATTTATTTGTTGGATAAAACAGATTATCTCAGCACCATTCTCCATGGTCTTCTTCAGTTTTACAGTATGTCCAAAGCCAAAGTCTTTGCTATTTCAGGTGTCAGCAGTATTTGAGATACTGATATGTTCCACATGTTTTATTCAATTTATCTTTCCTAGAAGTGCCATCAACAGTCACCTCGGCCACTTGTAATCACCTAGACAGTAATTACACAGCTATGCTGAGGTCTTCCTGTCAAAGTTGTATTAAGTGTTTGTAACTGTTTGACGACAGAAATCTCTTCTGCCTCTGTTAGTGATATTAAATATATTTTTGTGGTGCTCATTGATTGCTGTGATTTTTTATTTATTATTGAATACAAAGACCTCTAAAGAGCTGTGTTTACAGTTCTAGGATGGAAGGAGACACAGAATATAAGTTTGATGGTGATGATTTTATCTTCACATTCTGCCAGTCCATATATGATGACCATAAGGGGTATTAGTAGATAATTTGTGCACCATTATGGATGAAAAAGGCACCAAAGGATTTTTGCACAGAAAAGGTAGTAAATTTGGCACCTTTTGGGTCAAATTCAGTCAAATTATTTTGGCCAATAGCGTCACAGAAATTACTTTGAATCTTGAGAATAACAGACTTGTCTTCAGTCCCATTCTGGAGCTTTTAAGTGTTTGTTTTCTGGGAAGATGACTGTAAAGAAGAAGAGGAACACAGACCGCTCTTGGGAGCCAGCCCAAGGCTTGTGGAATGAACTCCAGGTGCAAATTCAAAACACTTCAATCTTGTCATTTTTAATGTGTTTATATAGCATATGCACATCAGTTTTTCCATAAATTTGTCTCTGAGAAAGTAAAATGGAGCAAAACAAAACAACCCATGCCTCTTGCCTCACAATTCAAATTGTGATTCATGGATTGAGATGGTCCATGGTTGCTGACAGAGTCTGCAGTCATGTAAGTATATTTATACAAAACCCAAAACACAATATTTGAAGGCATACATTTTTCCCCTGGGAGAGAAGATGACATAACAGCTTACACTGGCAGTTGTTGGTCACATTGCTGAATGCACTACTAGAAGACATCTTGATATTGCAGTATAAGTACAATAATAAAGTAGGATAGAGTAAAATTAATAGAAATGCTGCAGAGGATTTCTGAAAAAATATTTTGAGTACATAGGATGGAGAAAATCTTCATTAAAGTTTTATATTTCAGTGGTGTTCCCCCTGAAATAAAACCACAGTTTGGGCACACCTGCACCTTACCTTCTCATCATGTGTTGCAGAGGAACCAGGTGAGAGGCAATTTGACCATGCCTCCTGAAGCACAGATCACTGTGCATCTTCTCATGAGTTATAGGGAGCTAGACCACTACCTGACCAGAGCATTTTTACCTCTAACTCACACAATGACAGATGGCAATAAGAAGCATTGAATATGCCAGCCAAGGAGATTGATTAATGATAGCTAAATATTGCAATTATTTCTTTTCTGTTTTGCTCAGTTGACTAAAGACTTGGAATCTGCCGTGAGAGAAGCTAGCATCTGAACTGACAGCACATCACCTCTTCCAAAGTAAACACCTCTGTACACAGTTTTATCCCACAGCAGGTGCACTGTTGGGGCAGGTTATGTTACATGCATTGTGGAGCCTCCTCTTATTTGCTAAAAGAATGTGCATATTTACTAGAACATAGACAATGACTTGCAGATCTCCACAAAAACTTTCCCTTTGATAACCTGCCCACATGCTTATACATATAATATCTCACAACTGACTGTTCTGCAGAGAATCAGGGTGATTGCTCCTTAAAATGTTGGCTTATTGAGTGTGGATATTCTTAAACAACTGAGACACACCAGGATTTATACTCCCCTGAGGATTTTCGCATCCTGTCTACTGACATCATTGTCCTCCACAAGCTTTCTGTTCTCTTCTGGTTTCACTACAAACATTGTGCATACCTTTTTCCTAGTTTTTCTTAAAAATGGCCTGCTGCTCCAAATGTAATGTTGTACCATTTTGATTGCAAGTAATATCATACATATCAGTGTAGTGAGAGAAAAAAGGCAGTCGTGCTACCTGGTGGTGAGTCTCATCTGCAGCTAACCAAGTTTTGATATTATCTGAAGGATGTGGAACAGGCATGGTTATAACTTCCAGGCATCTATACCTACAAGACAGTGATACATACAACTATTAAATGTCTACAGGAACAGATCAGTCAAAAACACTTTGTAACAGATATGCCAGTTAGAGTCATCTACCATTTCTGAAGCCATTCTACCCTTTTTTGTTTCAATGCAGACATTTTTCTCAGCTCTTCTTCAGCCTGACTGGCTTTTAGCCTGCTAGAGATTTAAAAGTACCGTATGGCTATGCACAGATGTAATTTCCAAGCAAAGTGAGAGTCTGTGGCACACTAGTGTGCCTACAGATAAAAAAATGACTCCTATATGTGCCTTTCATAATTGAAAATACTACATATAAAGTCTGATAATCAAAGAAACACCAGATGGCAGGGAGCAGGCATAGCACTGGAAACATCTTTTAACTCATTTGCTGAGGTCTAACAGAATTCAGGTTTGAGAGTGAGTGGTGTCTGCACAGAACCATAAAAACATTTTGTTTCATCACAAAGGATTATCTGTTAGTTTTGAGTACTGTGTAAAATTTCCACTGAAAAGATATACCAGCTGAATGGCTCTCTTGAGGCCAGAGTCACTCCTCATTATTTGTCCAGAATATTGTTTTATATTTAGATGCAGATGGCTTTCAATTACATGTTTTGTTTTCCCAGGGGAAATTTTGTATTCTGTTTTTTTATATTAGCTCTTTCATATCTATCATTCCTTGAGTATTTGTTTACTGAAAGATAGAGCTCATGATAACTTATTTTATCATACTCAGGAACAATATTTAATCATGAATTAAATAATCGATTTACTTTTAGCAGAAGTTCTATTTACATACTGCACCTTCGAAATATCTAGACATCTTGAGTTATCATCCTGTCTTGAACAAGTTCGTTTTGCAGCTGAAGCAAACCTTCTCTGCCATGTCAATAGGAAAGCTATGTAGCCAAGCAGAAAAGTAGTGGCATGGATGCAGCTGGCTGCATTAATTGTTCGTGGGTGTAGGACCACCACTGTTACTTTCCTTTATTAACAGTACTAATAGTTCAGGGCAACAAATTCCCTCCATCTGCCTGAATTTCCTTTTTTACTTACTTATTTCTTGCAAATAATCCATCTTAGAGTAAAAGACTGCTTTCAGTAATACCCATGAATTATGAAATGAAATTGGGCAACATGGCAAATGCAGTTCATCTTTGGCATGATTAACCTTGGTAGCCCTGAATGCAGAGCCTGCAAAAGCATGGGGTAAAGTCACACTGAAGGTAGTAGAGAGGCAGCAGTCAGAGTAAGATGAAAATATGTCATTTATAGTGACATAAATTAGAGTGTGGGACTGGAGCTCCAGGTACTGTGATGGGAGCTGTGAGATGACAGTGATAGATAGGGTTTAGTATCTTACACTAGGTCTTAACCTACAGCACTCCTTTGTTAGAACAATACTCAGAAATGCACAATTAACTACTTCTTGTAAACATGATTTATCTGAGATCTGTGTTTGACTTTACTCAATTTTATGGTTTCTTTACCCTCACCCTGACTTCTATTCTGCCAGAAATTTATACTACTTTCCAGAAACATACACTACCTTCTACATGCACATATCAGCAAACCTCCAAGGAAAATCAGGACACAAAACAATGTGAGGCTTAGCACCATGACGTCCACCGTGTTTTCTTAAAAAGAAGAGGGAAAGGTAATGTTAATAATGTGGGAAAAGATAGCTCATAAATGGATGAATTATATATTGACTCATAAATATTGCACTATTCCTGAACTGCCACAAATTTAAATAAGCGTTTTCTGGAGTTTCTTTAGGGGAAACAGGGGCTTCTGACATCAGCACTGTTCCTTCCTCCTCATTTTAGCCCTCAGTTTTGCTGCTGCCTTAATACAGCACTTCCTGTTGCTTTGTCTGTTCCAGTAGACTCCGTTCCCTCTTTTCCCCAGCTTTTGGCTCTCATATACTGGGCATGGCCCATCCTGCCACTGGATGCTTCCATCCAACCTTGACTCTTCTGGATATCAAACCCTCTGCCCATCTGCTACTGACGCTCCTGCTGCTGCCCCAGCTGTTTCTGGATTCCTGGTGTTGCCACCTCCCATCTCCACACACCATGAGGCCCCCACGGCTACTTCCTCACCCCTTCACAGCTGTAACTGGTTTGAGGTAAAATGAAAACAAAAGCTTTTTGTCAAAATATTCCCTCTGCCTCGAGAAGCAACATTTGGTTTTCATTATATTTACCATTTTTTTACCCTGCTAGGCGTAGTCCTAAAGAAATGCCAGCAATACGTATTTATACTGTTCAACAAATACTACTGCTGTGTACCTTGCATTCCCTCCTCCAAAATACCTGAAATACCAAACTACCAATGTCTTTGGCTAACTCAGATACTTCTGACAAGTTTTATCTTTTGTTTAATACCTAGCTTTGGAACCACAAGTAGTGTGCATGGCTTTGAAGTACTTTGAAGAAAAACAGGCAGGAACAGCTCTTAAAATGTTAATAGTCCAAGGCCAGTTAAACAGTGGGTTTAGGATCAATCTAGACCAAATTCAAAGACCAAAAGAGTTGAACAAAAGTTCCTAGTTTGAACCCATCTGCAGTTTAAACTAAGGACATTATGAATTTCCACAAATTTCATATGAAAGCCTGAAAAAACCTCACAAACTTCTGGGCAGAACTGTGTATAAGAATATGCCTTATATTCTGCTAAACTACAAAACTATTCTTTATTCACTTCAAGATGAAAAGGGAGTTTTCCCCTTCTTGTCTTTTGAGGCAAAGGCTCAGAAAACATATTCTGAACAATATTGTGTCTGGATTGTGTTGTAGAAATTCTTTTGTTTGAGGTAATTGTTCTGCATCATTCTGCTAACTCTGTATCACGTACACACCCGGGAGAAGAGGAAGCAGTGGTCTTTGCATCAGCCGAACCACAGAGAGGTTTGCTTCTTTTGATTTCTTACTTCTTGCATTTTGGAAAGGAGGAAGGAAAAGAAGCACATATATCCTTTTAGACAGACCATTTTATGGTGGGTTTTTTTTCAGATGCAAACGCTTAAACTTAGTCACAGATAACAGCAGTTTGAAAACAAAACTAGTGGCTTGGTTTGCAAAAACACAGAACACTTCTGAATTACTATTAACTTCAAAGTGATCTATGAATGCTCAGCAGCTCTAAAAATGACACCAATTATTTCAAGTTTCTATTTATGAATAAAGCTGATTAAACATTTCTTTTCTAGCAGAAAGTTTCTATACTAAACAGTGCAGTTCATTTTAAATTGCTTTTTTTTTCAAGGTCATATGCTAATTCCAATGGAGAATTAATATGTTTCCCATGAGAAAATCAACAAATTCTTTTCATGTCAAAGGAACATTTCAGAACAAATATTTTAGTTATGTTTTGAATTATGTTATTTCATTTTGATGTTTCAGCTTTTTTAAATGGATGCTGAAACATCTCTTAAAATGCATTCATATAGAAATGTAGTACATTTCCTAGAGGAAACATTGGAATACCATGTAGAAGCAAACAAAAAGCAGGTCATTGCATGTTCCTTCAAGACTTCCAGCAGAAAAATTGACATTTGCCAAAACAAAAATACCAAATGGATGTTTTTCCTTTCAGGTTACTCCACAGAAAGATTCAATTCCTTCAATTCACAGTGTTTCTGAAATTAAGTACGTGACTTTCATGGAGTCACCATGAATGATACTACTAATACCAGAGGGTTTTTTAGTCTATGCAGTATTAAAATGTACCTCATAATGTCCACTTATACATGTTCCCAATTAGAAGCAGACAAAAATAATTTCAATGGACTACAAAAAAAAAAGTGCCAGAAAATTTTCTCTACGCATCAAAGGAGATTTTTAAAGTTTACCTGAGCATGTGACCTCTTGAGGTAATGTACTCATAGATTCATTTTATAAAAGCCACCAACCCTTTCTGACTGCAGGAAGGAAGAAGGGCAATTTTTGCATCACATGGACTTGTGTATGTGTGCAGTACACCCAGGGGTAAATCACCATGCTGCACTGAACACGTGCAGGTATTACAGCTTACAGGCAATGGCAGTCTTGTCCACTGTAAACTTTTCTGAAGCAGAGGAAACATTCTGTAATTAAACAGTTGAGGGAGAGTCGCAGCTGCTAAGAGCAAGGTTTGGTAGGCTGGGACCAGGATGGGTGACTGTTCCACTCCACTATCTTCTGCTGGTGTGAGGCTGGCTGGGAGTGAGTAAACCTACATTCCTCCACCAGGAAAAGCCCTTCCAATTTCCCCTCCCTCCACTGCCCAAACAACAGATGTGTCTGGCCTGACACCAGGCAGACTCCTCTGCTGGGCATGTTACTGTCCTAGGTGCTCTTTGTCTTCAGTGAGAAGAGAGAAGCATCTCCAAAGGGCAGTTCAAGTCTCTGATGACCTGAAGCATGTTCCCTCTGTCACCACGGTGAACGTGTGCAGCAGCTAGGTTTCTTTCTCCAAACATTTCACAAGTGAAATGCTTTTGAAATTAAATGAATGGATCTGGACCAACCAAGGTGACAGCTGAGAGATGCCAGCAGAACAGTGGGATGTGGTGAGGCATCTGATAAAGTAGGCAGCCAACATCCTATAAACCCAACAACTGAATTCAATCCATTGCAAAAATAATAATGTCTGGCCTTGAATTTCCTGTGTCTTCGTATAAATAAATATGATCAAAGCTCAGCAGATCAAAAAGATATATTCCAAAAGACACAGTCTGTTCCGTTAAATAAAGATATTTACCTTGTTTTGGTTTACTACCAATAGTATTGTATTTATTTTTTTTTTACATTTCAACGTACAGAGACAAGTCTATGCACCAGTTTCTCTCTATAATATAGCGTCACTCCATTATACTACTTCATCCCCCTTCACCTAACCTGACATCAGGAAGCTGCTGCACGTGGAGGCATTTTTCTCATCATGGAAAGCACAAGTTTCCCTTGTTAGCACATGAATGTTAAAATCTAGTTATAGGAGGTGAAGGGAAAGTATTACAAGGCTCTTGTTTAATTTGTTCTGAAGTGAGCTGTAGGTACCAGATCATGTATGTTCAAATGACAGCTAAACCATTTCCTACCTCTGTTAGATAAGAAATTATTCCCCTGATGTAGTAAAAGAAATGGTAGATTTGGTCCTTAAGGACTATGTGATTTGATTAATGATATGACTTTCGTGGATTTCTTGGCTTACTAACTCCAGTTGAAAGCATTTATGCTTTTATGCTTGGGCTGTCCAAAGCAGTCAGAGGGGTGTCGTGAGTTTTTCAGCTGCTGACTGTTATTGTTTTCTAAAGGCTGGCAAAAGCCAGATGTAATTTACCTCAGGAGAACAGCCCTGTGGTGGGCTGCCTTAGGAGCAAGGGAGTACAACTCATTAGAGTAAGGACTGCCTTTCCCTCCAGCACCTAGAGCTGTGGTGAGCCTGGTGCGTGCCATGGACTTCCAGGTACTGTGAGGTACAATAATACAGCAAGGAGAAAATAGATGCAATAATGAAGAAAATGAATTGAAAGGTAATAAAATATCTAACAATAAGCATTATTAAAAGCAAATACACGATAACTTACCATCATGAATAAACACGGGTTCACTCCATTCACTCCAAATCTTGTTTCTCATGCATATCTCTTTCTTCACCCTCACTTGTGCTGCACATTTGTTTGCTGACTTATGAAAAGGATACTTATACTTCTCTGAAGTGACATCTACAATCTATCAAGATAGGTTTAAGGGGTTATTTTAGGTGATTTCATATTGCAGTTCAAACAGATATAAATCTAGGGATGTCAAACACTATTATTTACATCTCTAATCTAGTAGGAAATGATTTTTAGAACAAGTGGTTATGCCCAGACACAATCTGACTGTTACCTGGCATGTGTTAAAGCTCAGAACTGAAAATGAAGGACAGCCTGGAACTGATAAGATGGCAGGAGGTATCAGCTGTAGTAGGACAGTAAGAATTAGAAAACACTGATTCTGCTTTCATTTCTTATCACACCCAGTGTAGGACTAGCACAGTTACTATGAAACTGCAGGTTTCAAGGTTTTGGTGTGGGTAGCATGCTATACTTGCTTGTCTGGTAGAATAAAATCTGGCATTTTTCATCTAGCTGGTGTGGAGGGATGCCCACTGTTTTTGTGGTTATCTTGAAACATACCAAGCGCATCACTTTAGAAGATCAAGCGCACACAAAGAGTGCCAGAGTTTAAAACAGAGCGATCTCTAAATCACTCACCACTTTTGAGAACTGAATGCAACCTCTTTAAATGCTAAGGAAATAATGGGAATTAGCAAAACAGGAAAACAACATAAAGAATTTCAGTAAGCATTAAACAGCAGTGCAGTGCTAAGAATTTAAAAAGAAACAAAAAAGAAAGCAGGAGAGGAAACTCCTGCTTATAAGATTAAAAATGTTAGGAAGTTGCAAAGCAGAAAGGATGCATCTCAGACACAGAGGAGCCCAGAATCTTTGCCTCTTTGGTGTTAGGAAAGCACAGCGAGGCAGTACTATAAGGCCAACTTTCAAAAAAGGTGATCTGCTCTCCTCATGCTGACTGCTGTGATGTGGATTTAACCCTGTGTACCATGCCATTTATTTTTCTTCATTCACATTCTTGAAGAACTTTCCAGGTTGGGTGCTAAAAATAGGCTTACAAATTCACATGATAAGGTTTTCAAAAGTAAGTAAAAATGGGGGAAAGTCCTTGGTCTTTCTAAAGCAAACTGCAAACGAATACATGGGTTAAGTTCTAACCAAGCGCTGCACCTGAAAATTTCTTCCTAAGGGACGAATAATAAGCTTATGTCATCATAGGAAATTTCTGAAGTTCAGAACTGAAAGATTCCTTATCAGATTATGTAGGTGACGTTCTGGCAGACATGGTGTGCAGCAGCTTTCAGTCATCTACCCAAAGCATTCGTGGAGGATGTCTAATCTGTTGTTGGTAACTCTATACATAGCCATTCCCAAGCAGTCTCAGAGACCTTTTCCTGTGCTAGGCTTTCCTTGGAATTAGGACACCTTTCCTAACTGTTACCCTACATTGCTTTCAGTCTAGCCAGTCACTTTTTATCCTATGCACAAGTTGAATCCCTATGCTTTTTTACCTACCAGAAGATTGTTAATACAAGTTACGTTCCTTTCCTCCAGACCATGTCCCTCAGTTTTCCACTCCTACAGTACGTTTTCAAAGCTTATGCTCTTTTTGACAACTCTCAGTGTTCTCTGAACATTTTTCCAGCATATTTATATTTTGCAGTAGTGGCCAAAGCACAATTTGAAACTTAGATGAAATTCAGCAGCCGGAAGGATGAATTAGTCACAGCCTACATCTTACATGTGATGTGCCTGTCAAACATACTCGAATAATATTTGACCTTTATAGAAGAACATGGAGTGATTGACTCAGTTTATGATTCAGTGTAATCCACAGACCTATTTTCTTCTGCATTGCTGCCTAAATGTTAATTCCTTATTTTGTGTTTGCACATTTGACTTATACTGTGCAATCATAGGATTTTCCTTACTACTGAATTTTGGCCTGTTGATTTCAAACTTACCCAACATTCTAAACTCGTTTCCCATGGTACTTGGCAACCCTTCCCAGATTCCAGTCACCTGCAGACTTAACTGCCTATTTTTAAGCTTTATCAACCTGGATCACAGCATTATTATTTGTGTGAGTAAATATTCAGTAATTCATCTCTTCGGGTACTCAGAATAAACAAATATAGACTTGTATATTTTAATCATTACACTCTTACTTGTTCTTCAACAACTATCTACAAGCCTGCTTACCGATATGCTAATACTTCAACTCATTAAGTGTCTGTGACAGTGATTAAGACCTTGCTTTGATCAGGAAACAGAATGTCAGCTTGCACTGTTATTCTCCCTTCTGTGTCTCCCATAATACTGCTGCAGTTTTCTTCCTTGTTGCCGCTCATACACACTCCCATCCCCCATTTTGTGCTTCTTGGCTAGGTAAGTACCATTTTAATCATTACTGGCTTTGATGCTGATTCTCCTCAAATCTACCTTAAAACTCTCCTTATTTAGCTGGTGCCTTGTACACCATTTTTGTTGTTGCTGCAGCTGCCTCTCTCCTGCCTTCCCAAACCATTCCATCTGTGGGAAAAAAAACAAACAAACATGTTTTTCCACTGCTGTAGGTGTTTACTCACTTCTGTGCCCCAATGATTTTTCTTTGCTTTCCTCTCCTACATTTATGTCCTGCAGATGCACACAAAGCAGAGTAGCAGCCTTATAAGACAAGGAAAATAAAAGAGGTTTATTCCCTTTAAGTGAGGATGCTGTACTATTTTATGTATTTGACATTTCTTTCCAGAGAGTGGAAGGTATTAGGAAGCTAGAAACAGAGGCTGCAGTTGCCATATGAACACTGTGGATTGTAGGACGCCCTGTTCACCTTGGGCACAGCCCAGCGATGCAGTGGGAGGGGACCCCTTCCTTATTCCTGGCCCTCTCCGTTTCCACCTGCCTTGCTCTGAGTCTTGCATCAGGAAGGAAACGTGTGTGCATGGGCAGGAAGTGATCCGAACGGCTCCAGCACATTGTTGAACAGGATGCGAAGGATCCAGCATGAACCTCCCTTGCTCCGTCTGCTCACTGCCTTTAGTAAGTAGGAGCTTTGTGAATGGACAGGCACAAGCTCCTGCATGTCTCTAGCAGGGGCTTTGAAGTATTAGACTTGGAAATGCTTTAGGGAATGATAATTATTGGCAGAGGTGGTCTAGAAAAAGGCTACCTGTCTGTCTGCTGGAAAAAACCCAGAGAGGACTGGGAAGCTTTGGCCAGTACTTATACAGACCTGAGCTCCTTTTCCACATGATGTAACAAGGGAACGTGGGAAGAGCCAGCCTGTTCTGGAAGCTGCCTAGCAGGATTAGCACTGTGTCTGAATTAATAAACCCTGCTTTAATTTATGAAGAAAATTTCAGGTGATTAATAACATGTCTACCTCATTGCACTTTTCTCTACTGTGTCTAACAAAGACTGGATACATATCAATCTAGTTATATGTTCTTTTGGGGTTTAATTGTCTTTTAAATGTTTGCAACCAGCTTAGATAAGCCTTTTATTTTTAAAATACTGTGCACTGACTGAGGTGTGTCTTAGCTCAGATTTAGTTAGACAAAAACACAGCTTCAAAGACAGGTTGAATGAAAATACCAAAGATTCAGAAAACTCACATTCCAATACACATCTGAATTTCATACTTAGCATATTTTGAATTCAGTGCTTGGCTTACTGCTCTTTGGGAGTTCAAATAAGAATCTGCATGAAAACTTTTCAGCTTTTATTTCCAGGTAATTTTAAAATGCCCCAATGCCAGGTGGTATTTAGTTACTGTACTGCATAACCTAAACTACAACACTTTTCTATTTCTTGCTGGTAAGGCTAAGAGAAGCTGCTGATACACCATGAAAGATTTTTAAATATATATTATGCATGCAAACTACAGGGGTGATTCTCTTAGTGATGTATGTACAAATAACCACAATAACATGTGGGGTTTTTTTCTTAAAAACATTATCAAAGTAGCTGCTAAACTTTTCTTTTTATCAATACTCCTTTTCCTATAACAAAAAGTCAATAATCTATGTGATACTAATGTACACTTCAAATTCAAGATGACAAGAAAAAAAACAACCGATCCACTTCAATGCAAGCATGACTCTGAAAGACTTCATAAAACATGTTGATTTTCCATTTTTTATAAGATGGGAAAAGTTGGATTATTTATAAAAGACCTTGGGATTTCTTTAAAATATGTTTGAGCTTTAATTCTGTTAAATTTAAGGGATGCCTAGTTTTTTATGGAAGTTGTGTTATACAGCTTAAGTGTATTACCAAAAACCTGATTACCTTACGATCTGTTATTTTCACTTGATACAAAAAGCACTTGCTACTTGCAGAACCAATAGTAGGTGGGGGTTTCCAGTGAATTTTAATACTTCTGTTTTCAAGGGAAACTGAGACATTGGTAGGCGGGTTCAGTTTCTCTGAAAAAAAAGTACAGAAACACCTTTTGTACCTCATGATCTTTCTCATATTTATGCTGATGCAAAACAAACACAGTGCATTAGTCCTTAAAATACACAGCTGACTCTTCTGAAGTTTATCACACCCAAAGAAATCATACAGTGAGTGACACACTTTCTTTGAAAGTGCTGTTCACTGAGTGGCATCCATTGCTGTCTTAAAAAAAAAAAAAAAAAAAAAGTCTGTTTTTATCCCCATGTATCTTTCTAGGGAAGGTAGCAAGGGTGAGCAGGAGGGGCAGGTCCTTTGAGTTGACTCTCCAGAGTCTGTTTGGGTGTTGAGGAAACCTCTAAGTTGCTACAGACTCCCTGCCATGTAGGATATGTGCCTTGTAGGGTATCCCAAGTCTGCCCATATGTAGAGGAATGAAGCTGGGTTAATTAGCATTGATAATATACAGCTGTGGGCTGGCTTCAGGGGCGGTGGGTTGGCTGATGTAGATAAGGTGCAGCTGTGGCTGGTTCTCTTAAGTGGTTGGGCAGCTAATGAAGAGAGAGCAGCTGAGAAAGAGAGGGGAGGAAGAAGCAGGGAGAAGAGAGAGAATGTCCTCTGGTATGAGGAGAGACTGGGAAAAGACAGCAGAGGGACTGGTGTGAAGCGTACGATGGTATGAGATGGTAAAAGACTTTGTTGCAGTTGGCTAGTATGGAGAGTGCTATGACACCTATAAGCCTGGTAATAGAACTTTGAAAAAAGTGGAATTTTATCTCTCACTGAGGGGTTGCTGAAGGGGTGCCAGCTCCTGGCAGGTTTTATTCAATATATGAAGTTTGCTACAGATGCTTCAGAAATCTGTTTCTCCCGTAAATGAGCAGGCAAGCACATGCTACAAAGGAAGAAAGATGTGCTCAGGAGATTTCTCTGTGATCAGGGTCAGCAGCACCTGGGGCTGACATGGCTGCAACATGGTGTTGGAGAGAAAAAACAGAAGAGACAGAGAGGGTGAGTGGCAGCATTGCAAGTCCATGAAGCTGTTGTGATTCCTCTAGCAGCTGCAGCTGCATGACCCTGTGTCTCTCCGCAGGTGTGTATGTCACACTGGGGTTTACTTTTTGGCTTTTCTTTTTCCTTCCTCTCTTGGAGAAGTCTCCTCTCTTTGAGCAATGGTCCCATAAAGTCAGAAAAAGAATATGATTAGGGCTACCTCAGACTTGTGAAACTGTTCACTTCTGCCCATCGCCAAAGCTGTTGGCAGTGACTAACACCTGCCTTTGAGGGTAGAGACACACCGTGAGCCACGCAAGGTGAGGTGAGTAAGCAGTAAGGGTTTTGGATTTTTTTTGTAGTCACTGAAATACTATTCTCAGAGCATCTCTCCCTTCAGAGTGTATACCAAGAGTAGGGAATATTTACCTTTTGGGCTTTTGTGTCATCTGGACATTTCTTCAGCCCCCCTGCTCTGAAGCCAGGACATGCACGAGTCCTGTTTTGTCAGACCACCTGTGATGTTACTGGAGGGAAGCTTGGACTGCAGGGGCTGGTAACTCACAGCAGGACAGCGGGCCTCCAGGACTGTGCAAAGGCTAGGGCTATAGCTAGCTGAAGGCTTTCCCATTTAAGAAGGGGAGCTCAGATACAAATGACCATTTTTCATGTGTGTGACCTGAAGGGTACCTTCTCAGGAGGGAGCAGACAGCCCTGGCTTGCCATGCTGGAGCCTTGTGAGAGTAACCACACTACTTGCAATGTGAAATACATCCCCTGCAGGCATGCTCAGATTTTGCTGTGCCCTACCAAAGCTTGGCAGTGGGCTGGAGAGGGAAGGCAAGGTAAGATGGTTCGTGCCTGGCACTGAGACAGGAGGGGAAGCTGCTGGCTGAACCAGCTGTGGCTGGCATGCACCCCTGATGGCAGCTAAAGATGGCTAAGGGCGAAGAAGGGCAGGGAGGAAAGGCTGGCAGTCTGGCCTCTGGAAAGAGGAGGTGGTGGCCACTTTGAGCAGGGGGAAGGAGATGGAGTGGATGGAGAGAGAAGCAGGGAAGGGACAGCTGCCTCCTCCCTCCTACTTACCAACCTGCCTGCTCCTGCCCACCCAGCCTTCGGCTCCCCGGGAAGGCTACCCCAGGAGTAGCAGAGGGGTGGAAGAAGGTATGAAACTGCTAAGGTGGGTCTAGGTGAGCCCTCAGGAGGTTGTCAGGCAAATTAGAGCAGTTCAGGTATCACCTCTGAATGTCACCTGAAAGCTTGTGTTGCTGTGTGGATCGCCTGATCTAGGACTGGATGTGACGTGGCAGCTCTCTGAGCCGTAGTCTGCAGGTGGGATCAGACCCAGGCAGCCAGTATGGAAGTGAACATCTTCCCAGTCAGATATGAAAACACCTAACACAGTCTTCCTGCAGATTGGTTCCACCACCACCCAGTTTTTTTGTTTGGTTTTTTTTTTTCAGGAAAATCTGATTTTTTTTGAAAGTAGGGGTTTTTTGCTAAAACAGAACATCTTGCTTATAGCTGGCTCTGACTGCAGTGTAAATTTTTAGGTAAAGCAAATCATTCTAATGTATAAGAACAGAATAAATGAGAACCAACTCAGAATAAATGTTGATAGTTATGAATTAGGTTTTCTCTGTCCCTTGAGTTATGACTGATTCCTGCGTCACAGGTCTGGAACATGATCAACATGTTCATAATTTAAAAGATATTTGAATCTGCAGTCTGTGCTGAAACTCGAGTGAATTCCTTACCCATGAGATTAATTCAAATGTGCCAGGGAAGTAAAGAAAAATAATTTTATATAATCATTCAAAACTGCTGGTAATTAAAAATAACTGTCAAAATATTTTAAACTGAAAAATGGCATAATAAATAAATAGAAATGTTACTAATGTTTGAGAACATTCATGTTCTTAAATTCAGTTATGGATTAGATTTGTGTCTATTTGTGTTCCTTTCTTTAATTGCATTTGCTTCAGCACTAAAAAACATGATAGGAAAGAGAAAAACTGGAGAAAAGAAGGTCATAATGCTTTTCAAATTGCATTTTTTTCACACTACCCTAGCAATTTTTTAAAATGCTAATTGTTGATCAGCAATGATACTGCATCAGAGGAAAAAATAAAAACCTTTGAGCCCTAATACATTTTAGGCTTAATATTCTGACATTGTCACACTTCCCTCTTTCCTTTCTTTGCTTTCCAGACCAATGAAATAACCATTTCGTAATGGGTAATTATAGACAATACTTACCTATTGTCTGAGGTGTAAAAGCTTTGTAGTAAGACACTCCTCCTGAACTATTTCTCAGATCTCTTACAGTTAAGTTTAAATTGATTTTTCTTGATGGTTGAAAAGATATTTCTTTCATAAGGCATCCAATATTTTTCTTCCTTGCATTTTTTATATATTGCTGGCATTCAAAATCTTTTCCTACGTGTCTGTGAGAAGGAAATATGAGTTTTGTAAATCAAGGACTCTAGGTACAAAAGCATGGCTTCATACTCATTTTGCACAAGATCCTTACCTTAATGAACAAAACATTTGGATGTCTTCAGGAGCTTCTGTTTTAATATGCCAGGTGCAATTGAAAAAAGAAATGTTATATATGATGCATGAAAGATTCTGAATATATACTGCAACAAAGGAAGGGGAAAAAAGGAAGAGTGTTGTTTATTTGACATGGATTTTCTAATAACAACATGACTGTTGCTTTAACAAATGTGTTATATAGCCTTATTCCTAGAAGCATGAATAAGTAGTATGTGAGAACAAATGTGTCTTTGGGCTTTTTGGACAGTGACAGCAGAGAAGCACATCTGCTACTGCTGCCAAAAGCCTTACTAACCCACCCAAAGAAAAAAAAATATCCAGATTAGTAGCTGAAAAGCTCGGGGTTTTTAAGATTTCCTGAAACTAGGTGATATAGAAGGCAATCTTCAAGAGACATGGCCTACTAGGGAAAACAGAGAGAGTGGATGGGTTGTTCTGACATCTTGCTAAGCAGAGCTGGAGTTTCCTGAATCCAGACATGTCTAATAAATGAAATAATCTTGCAGTATTCCAAGGTGTTATGTGTCGTCATCTTAACAAATCCGTACCAAAATGTAGCACATGATAATAATGAGCTTTTAGAAATTATGTCTCCATGTAAGAACGTTATCATAAACGCTTGTATGCCTTAACAACATGTAGGAAATAGCTGACCTGGAGGTGCCTTGTAAGTAAACTCTGTCCAGCCACTCTCCTTAATTATATCTTCTGTGTCTTTTGCAAAAAGCTGTGTTTTAACTTTAGCATGAAAACCAGAATGTAACTCAAGACGTATTATCTTTTTCTTCTCCTGCAGTCTTTCCTAAGAGGAGGAAGCAGGAATTGCATGAATGTAGATGTTACTAAGTATTGAAAGGGAAATAATGCAAATTCATCTACTGAATGAAGTACAACATGATTTCACTTGAAATTAAATCTGTATGTGTAACCATTGAGCGACTTACTTTCCTTTCATGAGTGGTATTGAAGAATTTATAACTCAAAATATACTTCACAGTATACTTCTCAGTTTCTTCTTTTGTCAGGTTATTATTCCAGGACAGAATGACTCTTGACTCGTGCTTGGTAATCCCTAGAATGTTATGTAACACAAGTGCATCTGCAATTAAAATTATATTACATAGTGAAAGAGGGACCCACCGCTGTGTACACAAAGCATTTGGCTCTTAGCAATGCTTGCATACCCACTAGCTCTCCCAGGAGCTCTGTTCTTACATCGAGCAGGGGGTTTCTGAGCTCTGTTGAGTATGGCTGACTTCAGCAGTGAGATTCATGTTTACCTATGTGCGCCCCTCAAAATGTTAGGTGATACACTTACTTTTACCTGTCTTGGATACCTGTCCTAGCACAGGTGTCTGATTCTCTCTATGGGTTGTAGAAAGTGCCTTGAAAAGAAGTTCAGATTAGACATCTGGAATGGCTATTGTATGAACTGTAAGTAATTATACATTACTTACCCACTACATCTCGTTGTCCACTTGTCAGGCTGGTGGAAAACAGTGTCTTACACTGGAAAAAACTTAATATCAGCATGACAGGAATGACTCTAACACGTGCCATAGCAAATGCTTTGGGCCACAAGTCTGCAGAAACTGAGACCCTTTAGTTCCAAGTTATGTTCAAAAAGCAGTTTTCATTTTGCACCTGTGAAATAATATGAAACAGTCACTTAACTGCTTAAATGGTGTCCAAAGTATAAGAAGTAAATATGAAATGACAAATGTTAAACTGGTCTTGTTCAGCAGTACCTTCTGTTCCCAGGATGTTTGTATTGAAGCCCACACTTTAACTGGGTGCCAGGGCTGAAAAGAATGTGTGCCATACTGAGCTGGGTTTGAATGGCAGTACTGCTTAGATTGCAAGGCAAGACCAGATATGACACTACTGATACTGAATGCAAGACCACAGAAATGACACAACTGACACTGGAAACACACGGTTTGGGTAGGAGCTGCCTGATATAACTTTGTTTAGGTAGAAAACTGACAGTGTATCTCTATGAGGTATCTAGCTTCTAGTGTCAGTAGAGAAAGTGCCTCTTCTAGGTTGTGATTCATGTTACCTGGTTTAGGTATCTGCTTTAGGAGAATATGAACCATAACTATCTGAGGAGAGATTAATTTTGCCATTCAGAAAAGCTAGTATCAGCAAGAGTATACCAGGTGTTTGCTAAATTCAGGATACAGTGAGCAAATACATTCCACACATGAAAGTTGGTTTTAGAAAGACATAATTGCTGTTTCTGTGGTGGCTAAGTATTCATTCTAAGGTTGCTTTAATGTAAAACAACTTCTGAGACCTTCCAAGTCCTCCACAGAGTCAATACTCCTCTGTGTTTGGGGTCTTTCACTTACAAACAAGCTGATTTATCTTGGCTCTGATTGCTTTCAATACTAAATGCTCACACACACTCTATGTATGTTATCCAGGGATCAGCAAAAGGACATCTGGAGCCATATCAAAATGTTCACAATACATTACATGACCAGTACTGCTTGTTAGTCAAAGGGAAATGTGTGAATGTTCAGCACATCCAAAAAATCTGCAATGAGGTTACCTGGAAAAAAACAACCCATATACAAATACAAATACATATACGTATAGATTCATTTATAATGCTGTTTTGGCACAATGCAGTGAACAAGAGGTCATTTAATGAATGTTGTCATTGTGTATGAAGTGTTATGAAAAATCATAACAAAATGCTTTAAGGCAGCAATTTCCCCACCTCATTTGTTCTGGTTTTGATCTCAGCTGTAGCAGCAACCGCAGCAGCTTTAGTATGTGTGCCACAACACGCACACAGCCAACAAAATGAGTGAGAGAATTCTCCTGCTTGGTGTGCCTGGGAAAGAAGCCAATTCTAATTGCTAGGAGAGGAAAGGGGTGAGCTTTGCCTTTAACTATGCCCCTGGAATAGTATGGTGTGTGGCAAGAGAAAAAGTCAGAGAAAATATAAAATGAAAACAAAGAGCTTTCAAGGGTTTATAATTCAACATGTAGCAGTTTTAAGGGGTTCATCCATTCCCATGAGATGAAGCAATCAAAATTAGATCTAGCAATATGTATGTACTTTATTTAGATTAGCAGAAAACGAAAAATGAAGATGGAAAACACTAAGTTAAAATATTTGGAGCTAATAGTAAAATTAACTTTTGTGGAAAACACAAGTCAAAAGGGGACATGAAACAGGAAAAGGAAAGGTCCTTAGATTCACAACTTGTCAAAGAATATGTATTTCTATTTATGCCAGCTTAGATGGGCAGAAAAACAGAGCGTCTCTTCTCAGACATATGCAGACATGACTGTGTGTTTCTAATCCTATGCTACAAAAAGCTTTATGTTAGCATATGGTGCTGAAATTCAGTCAGGAGTGCAAAATAAAATTTGCCGCCTGACAATTTTTTTTTTTTTTAAATGCCTCTCTGACCCTTTAGTCTCTGGAGAAATGCACACTAGCCAAATACACATAGAGACAGTCCAGTTAATCTAATGGGATAGAAATTTAAATAAACTAAAAAATAACTGTAAAGAAAAAAATAATATTACCTTCCAAACAGTGCACTGTGAAAAAAATACTTTTTTAAAAAAACTAGGAGAATATTCTTAATATTTAAAACAGTACTACATTCATATTTTACATCTTTTTTGTCTTTCATTTATCCCCTTGCTTTCATTGCTGAGCTTCAACTACACCATGCCTGTTGGTTGCTGCCCAGCCGTGTCTGGTTTAAAATGGTGGGTCGCTGATGTGAGAGAAAGGGGAGGTAACGTAAGGGGAGCTGCCAGCCCATACACCACTGCAGCTGCAGAGATCGTAACGTCTTGTGCGAAACCCACCTGGTGAATTTGGGAAGTAGACAGTCAGGGCAAATAAAATGAAAGTAGCAAAACCAATCTTCAAGAAACTTAAGAGCTGTTACTTGTATTGCAGGGAATATGAACCATTTAATTTTAAAAATCCAGAGGACCTGAAAGCTTCCTGTAGTATAGATCTGTTCACTGTCCATGTGTTTGAATAAAGTAATTTTTTGAAAGTTCGTGGGGCTGATTATACAAAAGTTAACTTTTTAAGAAACAGTCTTTTTTAATATTTTCTTTGAAAAAAATAATAAAATTGTCAAAAAGACATTTTCAAGTGCTCTGAGAAATACTTTCAGCCTTATTTAGAGGGTAAATTCAATAATTAAGCAATGAAATCTTTCATTCCTGGCTCTAACGCACAGTCTTATCTAAGAGGAATCACTAGGACTGTTTGTCTGATTAAGATTACCTAAAACTTATGCTTTAAGGCTGTTGATGCATGTTTTTCAAAGCCCCCATATTTGATAGTAAACAATGCAGAAATGTATTAAGGAATGACAAAATAAACCATATAGGTAAAATAAATTTTAAAGGACTGGGTAGCTGAAGAGTCAAAACAGCAGTACCATCTACATTATTTTTTCCAAACTTACCTTCATTTCAATGCTTGTTAAATCCTGGATAACCTATGCATCATTTGGGCTGAGAAGCAGGATGGATCAGCACTGGAGAATGTCTTGATTTAGGACGGTAATGAAAAATTGATTCAAAAGACTTCCCTTTTTGCAGGACCCACCCCCTCAGAAAAGCCCATTCCCAGCGCTGCTTCCCATCATGGGACTGAAGCACCCCTCTGAATAAACAAACATTAGCTGGAACTTTACGCAAATTCTTCAAAACACCATGAAAGCGGCACACCTCTGGATGACTAACTCAGTGGTCAGATCTGTTACTGGTTTTTCTCTTTTTTATTTTTTTTATTTTCTCTGCATATGGAAGAGTAAGTTTTCAAAACTTTTTACATGTTGTAAAGAGCTTTTACTTTTTAAGAAAAAGTCAGATTATAGAAGAAATTCAATCACACAGTGCAAGTGTTGGTTATGAAACTAAAATCCCCAAAAGATCATACCCTTATTGCCATTTTTCTCCTGGTTCTTCAGTGGCTAATAAACATTTTTCATTGCACACCAAATTAAAAACAAAACAAAACAAAACAAATACAAACTAAACAGGTAACGAAAAGTCACAGAACTAACAGAGGAAAAAAACCAAACAAATCAAGCTTACATTTTGAACAGGTATGACTGTCTTGTTTACTCTTCATATCTGAAGCTTTGCCAGCCTAGCTTCTGAAATTGTCCTACTTTTACCTGGTTTACTTTGTAAGTGAGCTTAGTTTGTAGTTACTACACAGGCAATTGCAAGCCATAGCAGCATGTTATGAGTGGTATTCTGGGAGATGTGACTACCTTGATAATAAGTGGGTTTGAAATCAACTTGCCACTTTATTCATATTAACTGATATTTGCCATTCCAGCTTTCTACCTCAAGCTGAGTTTAGAGAGGGAATAATGGAAATAACTGTTTGGTTTTTTTCTGGGAATATGGTTTGGAACAGATATGCCTCTTTGCTCACATTAAAAAGTTTATTCACTAAGAATCTGACCACAGGTTTAGGTGCAAAAATGAACCTAAGGTATCAAGAACACATTTTTTACTGCCCTTTAAAAAATTGCCAAATTTGGACAACCTATTTTTCAAAAGTCTTATTTCACAAGCACTGCTACAAAAGTCTGAAGAGATCAAGGAATACATTTTCTTTCATTTAATAACTGGTGCGATCCCTTCCAGAGCATAGAAACTGTTTCTTCTGCTTTGCTTTTCCCCATCCTTAGCTACCTGGCACGCAGCAGAGAAATGCTGACAAAGGAAGGATCCCATGCACCCCCCTTGCTCTGATGGCTTAAGTGAAGTGGTAGAGACCTAAAGATCTTCATCCTCACCCCAGGCAGACCTCGTTACAGTGAAGTATGGAAATATTTTTATTCTTTCAGTATGTATGTTAAAAATACATGTTTAAAAATATCCAAACAAACAGAAAAAGACCCCAACCAAAGAAATACAAAAGCCCGATGGAACATTTCAACTTCCTACTAGTAAAGCCTTAAAAACTGTTGCATTGTGTCTTGGGTGTATACCATGTGTTTCTTTTTTTTAATAACATATTTTTTGCATGTGATTACTGTGACTGTTTTATATCCAGGTTTCCCTTATACATAGATTCAATAATTTAATCTTGGCTTTAGATTAGAAAGGAATGTATTTAGGTCCATATGTTATTTTATTGTTAACATTAGATAATGCAATTACACAATAAAAGGCCAAAGCAACAGCTTTACTTCTAATGCCTTGAATCCAATTGTTCCCTTGTTCTAGAGTTTAACATACATGAGTTGAAGGTGAGGATGTACAAAAAAACTACTTTTGTAACAATGAACTAAATAAAGGGAGGTAAGTGCTTCCTGAAAACTTTGTCTATATTTAGAAGTATGTTGTATTTAAATGAGAAGAGTGTGGCTTAGAATTTCAAATCCAGTGTTAACAGTATTAAACCTGACCACAAGCTTAGTACTTATTTTTTAAAATATAGAAAACTTATTTCCCTATAGTGTCTCCTGCTTATTAGCAAAAAATGTAAATTTTGTCTGTTTCTACATTGTGTGTAGTTTCTACATTGAATTGATGACAGCACATGTTTCTTCCTGTTTTCTGATACCAATAGCATAAAACGTACCATTGCTGACTTCAGAGAAAAGCCATTCATTACCTTGTGGTATGTTTTCTAGAGTTTTCTTAGAATTTTAAATAATGAAGGATAAAAAGGAAGAAAGCTACACCTCAAAGATTTATTTATTTACTTATTTACTTATTTTCCCCACAGACAGTTAATTTACCAAGAAAAGCTAGAATGGTAGGTATCAATACTTTCTTCCATCCTTATAGACTCTCACACTGGATTCAATAATAGTTACAGTTCATTAAAGTGGTGCATTGGAACCATATATGGATCAAAAATGCATGTCATATAATTAAAAATATCCATAAGGATAATGCACTATGCAGTACTTTGCCCGGCATTATCTGCCTGTAGAAAGTAATGACTGCTAACGATCTGTAAAGCCAGTGCTCTTAGTACTTAGCAGCCATTTCTTTTGTAGTCATCTGAACCCTGTGTTGAGCTAGTTCCAGCGAAGTCCCATGCCTGTGATTAAAGGACACGGGGTTTCCCTTCTCAGATTTCCTCGAAGTCTGGTTTGTTGTGTTAGCATGACTACTGTTTGTAATCATGTGCTGGGGGCATTTGGGGTGCTCTTTAGTTCCACCTCAGTTTGCATCAAGAGAGGAAGAGTGGAAAATCTCTTCTTTTGCTTTGCACTGATATGAAAATGAAATTTCAGAGATTTGGGCTGTTGAAAATGAAGTGTTTCATTGCAAAAGGGTAGTGAAGCAAGCTTGAAGGAAATCAGCAAGGTAAAGGGAGTGTCCTGAAATTTATATGAGTTAGTTAGCAAATGGGAATTTTGACATCACAGTTTTTTACTGCAGTGACTAAATTACCACCATTTGGGTCTCTTAATCCTGTTTGGAAGCTGTTTTCATGTTTCAGTTTCACATAATAGGGATGGCAGCTGTCCATGTGGCCTTCTACTCTGTATCTGCAGTCTCAAAATGTAAAGTTTCTTTAGTTGTGGATTACTTTTGTAACACTTTTCAAACTAGATAAATGCATATGTACATATATCATCAATACAAGGCTTGCCAGAGAAAGCAATTTCTTGGAGAAGATGTCTCTCTGCTATCCAAAAATTATCAGCTACAGCAAATTGCCATCTGTTGACAGTGAAAGTAAACTTCAGATACAATGCTTCTGTTCTAGTTTCTCTGCTTTTTTACATCTGTAAAGGTTAATATCAATTACAGTCAAATTCTACATGCAGAGATTTATGAGACAGCGGTGTGGAGGTCTGGGGTACACTGTGGGGTATGCTGGCTTTGTATTAGGGTGGGAAAGAGCCCTATAAAGGAGTGCAATGCTGTATAGGCATGCTCCTTCTCAGCTAATCAGGAGGAATCAGTAAAAGGTTTGAATTATAAAGGTATTGCTGATAGTATTGTAATTACAAATCCATTAGACTAAACAGACCCATTTAACACCTACCTTAGGATATGCACCACTTTTAAGGGGGGAGAGAAATGGGAGGGAAAGGGGGGGGGAAACAGACCCCTAATCTTTTCTGAGTGAGGTACTGAGGCAGAGAGGTATGATACAAAATTTCCAAATCACACCAGAAATAGCTGAGATAGCTAGGAATTGTTACAATTCTGAAATTTCCATTTTAAACTTTGTGAACTACATAGAAAAATTCAGAACACAGATCAGGAGCTAGTACCTCGTTATACACACAAATTCCTTCTGGGGTGATGGTCAGATCAGTGATGAATCGCAATTGTGATGACAAGCAGTCTAAGAGACTAAGGCTTGAAAGAATGAAGGAAGAGACTCATGTCACCTTCAGGTAGACCCATACAATAAATCTGATAAATCACACTGTAAACTGCTTTGATTAGATCTCTGTTGATTACAATTGAATTTCAGATCCCTAAAATTGTTACAAAGGCTGTGTCTGCTCCCCCTGTTTAGATAAAACCTTTTAAACCAGGCAGATTGAAAAAAGAAATGGGCTCTAAATAAAAGACATTTTTTCATTCAATTCTTTAATGAAGCACTGTTAATTTCTCTCCATGCTTCCTCTATACAATTCATTTACAAATGCCCTTCAGAATGCTTCATTCTATTTTCCTTCCCAGTTGGTACGCAGAAGAAATTTCAGGTGCTCAAAAATCCTTGTAACATCTTTAAACTTCAAGTCTTAATTTGCATTCTTCCACCATTAAGACCTAGGACTGGAACTGGCAAAGCTTCTGTTGATTCACAAATGGTTATTAAAAGACTGTTTCCTATTTAGATTTCCAAAGATATCGTAAAGTGCTGCCTTCTACATCCTCCATCTGATTTTTTCAACTCACAAACTGGTATTTGATAAGGAGTCTTGTCACCCACAAATCCATGGGCTCCAATGGGACGCACCCCTGAGTGCTGAGGGGTCTGGCAGGTATTATTGCTAAGCCACTCTTCATCATCTTTGAAAGGTCATGGAGGACAGGACAGGTGCTGAGGACTGGAGGAAAGCCAATGTCTTTCCAGTATTCAAAAAGGGCAAGAAGGAGGACCCAGGAAACTACAGGCTCGTCAGCCTCACATCTGTCCCTGGAAAGGTGAAAAGTCATCCTGAATATAATCTCTAAGCATGTGGAGGAAAAGGAGGTCGTCAGTAGTCAACATGGATTCACCAGGAGGAAATCATGCTTGACCAACCTAACAGCCTTCTATGATGGAATGACTGGCTGGGTAGGTGAGGGGAGAGAGGTGGATGTTGTCTGTCCTGACCTAGCAAGAATTTGACACTGTCTCCTATAACACCCTCATAGGTAAGCTCAGGTAGTGTGTGTTAGATGAGTGGACAGTGGGGTGGATTGAGAAATGGCTGAAGGGCAGAGCTCAGAGGGTTGTGGTCAGTGGTGCAGAGTCTTGTTGGAAGCCTATAGCTAGCCATGTTCCTCAGGGGTCAGTGCTGGGTCCAGTCCTGTTCAACTTATTCATCAATTACCTGGATGAAGGACCGAGTGTACCCTCAGCAAGTTTGCTGATGATACAGAACTGGGAGGAGCAGCTGACACACCAGAAGGCTGCGCTGCCATTCAGCGAGACCTGGACAGGCTGGAGAGTTGGGCAGAGAGGAACCTGATGAAGTTCAACAAAGGCAAGTGTAAGGTCCTGCACCTGGGGAGGAACAACCACATGCACCAGCACAGGCTGGGGCTGACCTGCTGGAAGGCAGCTCTGCGGAGAAAGACCTGTGAATCCTGGTGGACAGCAAGCTAACCATGAGCCAGCAGTGTGCCCTGGTGACCAAAAAAGCCAGTGGGATCCTGGGGTGCATTAGGAGGACTGTGGCCAGCGGGTGGAGGGAGGCAATCCTCCCCCTCTTTTCTGTCCTGGTGAGGCCACATCTGGAGTGCTGTGTCCAGTTCTGGGCTCCTCAGTTCAAGAAAGACTGGGAGCTACTGGGGAGGGTCCAGCGGAGGGTTATGGAGATGCTTAGGGGACTGGAGCATCTCCCTTCTGAAGAAAGGCTGAGAGAGCTGGGCCTCCTTAGCCTGGAGAAGACTGAGAGGGGATCTTATCAATGCATGCAAATATCTTAGGGTGAGTGTCAAGAGGATGAAACCAGACACTTTTCACCAGTGCCCAGTGACAGAACAAGGGGCAATGAGCACAAACTGCAGCATAGGCAGTTCCATCTGAATATGAGGGAAAACTTCTTTACCTTGAGGGTGGCAGAACAGTGGAACAGGCTGCCCAGAGAGGGTGTGGAGTCTCCTCTGGAGAGATTCAAAACCTGCTTGGATGCGATTCTGTGCAGCCTACTTTGGGTGAACGTGCTTTAGCAGGGGGTTAGACTAGATAATTTCCAGAGGTCCCTTCAACCCTGACCTTTCTGTGATTCGGTGATTCTGCAAGTCTTCTAGTTTTACCATGCGGCACCCATTGCCTAACCAAGAAAGACAATAGGTGCAGATGACATTTTAGTGCAGGCAACTAAATTGGTATCCTTTAATAAGCCAAATCTAGAGGGGAAAAAAATCTATCCACCTTCATGACACTCCTCCCCTACGAAATTCTGGTTGCCCAAGAGCACAATAGTGAAGAGCAGCATTTACCACCCAGCTGAAAGAAAATTTACTCATCACCAAACATTCTGATATAAAATTCCCCAAAGCCAGGCAGAAGGAAAATGTCTATCCATCTGCCAAGTGCAAGTAAATATATGACTTGTTTGTGAAATAGCTTTTGCTAATCAGTTCCAAAACATGTCAACCTCTTCACAATTGAACCATCCAACAAAATGATTGTCATTGGCCACTTCACCTAGAGAGATTTTCAAATATTTATTCTGTATTAGAGAAGTATACATTTCTAGGAGCTCAGCACTCTTAAATATTGGTCAATTTTGATAGTTGTGCTTGTTCAGAGTTCTATTTCCTTACTACTAATCTGGACCTCAGCAACAAAAATTCTTCTATTGTGTTCTTTTGGCCTCTCAGACTCCTGTCAGCAAGAATACACTGAGCAAGAAATCACACTGAAGGGCAGCGAGCGGTGTCTGTCATGACACGGCTGAGGCATTGCCATAGCTCAGCTTGGAGCAACCACTACACATTACACATGCCTCTTGAAGCCACTCTGTTCTCAACCAAAAGACTGACCTATCTACATCAGTAAAAAAACGTCAGCAAATACTTTGATAAAATCTTAAAATGTTGGACATTTAACAAATTGATTTATTCTAAATTTTAGAAAGTTTTGTAAGAAGAGCCTTCTGAAATCTAAAACTTTGCCTAAAAATAATTTGAGAGTTCAGGTAGGGGTTATTTTGCATTTTCTCAGTGAAGGGTTCTTGATTTTTCTGACTAAACGATAAATTTTTCTCTTGAGAATTACTGGATAGAAAATAAAGTGGAGGAGAAGCGGTTAAAGTCTGTCAGTCAGAGGAGGGCAGCTCTAACACAGCCCTGGCTTCCTTGGCAGAGGACGAGGTGACAGTGTTTGCCTCTGGGAAGAATGTGAGAGAAGGGAATTAACCTTGCCCAAAGTTTAAAACAGGAATGCTGTTAGGACCTACCTTTGGCAGAGGTTCACAACTGTTGCAATCCATCCATGATTCACTCCTGCAGTCCCACAAGAGGGACACACACTTTTCTGACAGAGAAGATGAGAAGATACAGCCCTCTACAGTGCAATTTCTAACTGTGAAGCTTAGGTAATTCCCCATTTAGCATGCTGGAGAGTCCCAGTGAGACATGTTTCTCGTTCAGAGGTCATTACTTAAAGCTGTAGCTTTCACTGTGGGTCAAGCATACGTAACATTTCCAAATCTTCTGCACTCAGTCCAATGTTACTTGCCCCACAGATCAGCTTACTCACCTCCCTGTGTGCAACCAGTTCAGCTGACCAGTAAATCAGTCAGATCCTGTTCAGGCCCAGACACTACTTCCTTTTCCAACCCTTAATAGTGTGCTTGATCATGCAGAAGTACCATCTCTCTTGACGCAAGAGAACTCAAAGTTTACCCAGCTGAGTTAGGGTTGTCATGACTGTGCTCCCTGCGTTAAGCTGAGTCACTATTTTAGCCTCATCTCTTTCATTTTATCTGAGGTGTGTGTGTGGCTAATTATTTTTCCTCCTTTTAAGCAGTTGTTCCTTAGGTTAAAACAGGTTTATTTCTGAAGAATCACCATAAGTGTTCCAATAACTGGAAAAACCTAAGGGAATGATAAACACTGCAAACATGATAGAGCTAGCTAATTT
Organism: Falco peregrinus; assembly: GCF_023634155.1. Classification (NCBI taxonomy): domain Eukaryota; kingdom Metazoa; phylum Chordata; class Aves; order Falconiformes; family Falconidae; genus Falco; species Falco peregrinus. The sequence goes on along the minus strand of NC_073724.1, from coordinate 48,456,970 downwards.
GTAGTAGGTAACCTCACCACTGAAACTACCGGTACCAGGTATCAGCAGACGAGACATTTGCGGCACTGTGCAAAGATCTATCTCTGCATCAGGAGGATAAGATTTATCTGCCATTACTTAGGTATCTGTCAAAGATCCTTAAGTTTGGACTCATAACCTTGGGTTCCCTTCACAGAGAACAAGGATTAATGAACTTGTCATGTTGTCTGTTAAAGGTTTGATCTCATTCCATAAGGCAGAACAAATGAATTATGCCCTACATAATTCAGAGTCTCGCCCTTTTGAATGAGACTCTGGATCAGACTTGGATATGATTTTTAGATGGTTAACATTACAGATGAATCCCACTCTGTGCTTTGGAATTACTTTTCCGGTAACAACTGACCTGTAGATATCTTAATTAGGATAGCTTTGGGAAAATAGCTCCATGCTTAAACCAAAGCCTCTTTTGGGTACATTACATGAAGAGTATTCAACACATCATCTTCTCCTGAAATTGCTAGTAATCTGTCTTAGCTAGGTCATTATTTCTGATAAGCATAGTATTTAAGTTAAGGAGCAAGAAGTGTCCCTGCTTACTCTGACCTGTAACTATTTTGCTGGTGAGAATGCCTATTTGCAGGTGACATCCCAGAGCAAGTGTTAAGCTCTAGCTCAATTTTAATTCACACTTCTGTTTATTTTAGGAAGAAAAAGCAAAGTGCCTCAAACTTATTTTAACATGCATTGGGTGTAGGTGGCCTGATGTGGTAACAGGTCTGGCCAGGACTGCAGGAGTGGCGCTTGTGAGAAGATTCCAATGACTGTCCTGTATCCTATTCCAGCCAGCTCAGAGACCCAAGGCAGGACACAGCTGAGCCCAGCAGCCAAAAAGGTCGTACCTCTGGAAAAAAATATTTAAGAAAGGGGGAGGAATGCTGGATAGAGAGAGGAGGAGGGAGGAAAAAAAGTGAGAAAAATCAGAGGGAACACCAAAGTTAGAGGAGGAGGAGGAGTTGGAGATGCTTCATCATGGAGCAGAGATTCACTCCAGCCCTGGAAGGACCCATGCTGGCACACAGAATAAGCATGAGGAGGAAGGAGCAGTGGAGATGAACCGTTTTTGTATTGACCATAGCCCCCCAGTCCCCATGCCCCCATACCACTTGGGGATGTAGAGGGGTATAAAGGGGAGCGAGGCAGAGCCGAGGCAGGGGTGGGAGGAGGCAGGTGTTTAAATATTGGTCTTTTTATTTCTCACTACCAGTATCTATTTTAATTGGCAATAAATGAAAGTTAATCTTCCCTGTGTTAAGTCTGTTTTGCCCACAGTGGCAACTGGTAAGCAATCTTTCTGTTCTTTTTTCAGCCTATGAGCTCCAATTCCTTTTTTTTTTTTTCCAATTTTCTCCCCCTGTCCTACTAAGGAGGCGTAGCGAGCAACCAACTGAGTGGGAGTTTGCCTGTTAGCCAATGCTAACCCACCACAGTATTGCCCCAAAATATGGCTTTTAAGGGATTTAGACCATATACTGCTACAGAAGCAAATGACGTTTGCATCTGGCATGCATACTTTTACCTTATCTCACCTAGAGTTACCAGTACCTGCAGGAGAAATTGCTGAAGAGGTGCTTTTTTCCAAACCTAGTCATTCTGCTGGATGAAAGACTGACATTGATTGTCTCCTGTTAGATCAGACCTATGACCAACCGTCTAGGTATCTGACATGTCCTGTTTGAACAGAAAAAACTGTGATCAACAGGTCAGTAGGGAAAGCCACTAAACCTGAGAAAAACGTGTCAGTGTGATGAAGATGGACTGCAGCTAGGCTTGGGATTTTTTCTGTTAAAAAATAGTTTGGGAATGTTTAATGCTGTAAGTAATTATGGGGGGCTTTATGGATGTAGTAATGATAACGCAGAACACATTATTGTTGTAAGGTTGTAACCTAATCTCTGGAGGAAATTTGTTGTCTTCATTTGTCACATGACAACTGCCAACCCATTCAACTTTGCTATACAAGGACTACATTCAGACATGCCTCCTGTAGAGGCTACTGCCAGAAGTGTTCAGGGTGCCTGAGTTTCTCAAAGACTGTCAAGGCCTTTTTAGTTTTTCTTTGCATGTGATTTGGACTGAGTAAGTGTTATCACTAAAACAAAGGCTTTGTGGTAAGAGGGGACTGTCAGAGTTTGAAGCACAGGAGAGTCACCAAGCAATTATGTCTTGAAGAGCACCACGGCTATCTTGCCACTGCTGAGCACCATCACCAGGTGTTCCTCATACACTAGGCTACCAGAAGAGGTCCTAACGGCTCCCTGAATTTAAGTGCCATTGAAAGAAACAAGGTCTCCTTCAAGAACTTACTACCTGCACTGTACCCATTTATGTCTTTTTGGAATAATATCCCACTGCTGATACAGCAGAGTGGGTATCAGAGAGGCTGAGGCAGTCTCACAAGGTCAGCAGCTCAGGGTGTGCTGCTTTACAGCTAAAAACAGAGTTGCTGTCACAGAGAGACTACCTCCATATGGGTGGAAAGGGGTACTAATAACTATTCAATATTTAGTGTTTTAAAAGTACTGCATCTTTTCTGAATATCTCAAAGGAAAAACTACACCAACTTGAAATACAGAGGGTAAATAGTTGCTAAGAAGACTTGAAAGAAAAAAGAAAAGCAAAACTAGCTAGGATAGTATATCTCACAAACTGGAACAACAGAGCAATGAGTAAGGTACTTCTAAGAAGAAAATCGCTATAATGCAAAACCTCACTAGAAAGCAATGATTAGAACATGATAAGTACAAGTTTACCAAGAAATACAGAAAGATACAGGAAGAACACCATTCATTTACTTCCTTAATATTTTCTTACACAATATTCAGCGTAACCTAATGACTGAAGAACCTGAGCACAAATCTCTGCAAGTCAGAGTGTAACAGTGATTGTATGGGAAAGAAATTAAAGTGCTTATGTTACTGCTGTAAAACTACAATTTCAGACTGATGCATATTACCTTTCTGGGAATAATCAGATGATTGTCATTGCAACTTAAAAGGCAAAGGACTTCTGGAATGAAGAAATGTCTTTTAAGTGGAGATATTTATATGTGTACAAATCAGATTCAGCTATCATTATTGTCAATGAAAGGAAATACACTCTGACAAAACAAAATTCCTCTCGCCCTGTTCATTTTCACCCAGAAAATATCCATTTCTCTTCACAGAGACTGAAGGGAGCACAGAGTCAAGTAACTAAAGTATAGATGACTACAATATGCAGGTTTAAGCTGCATTTCAGAAATTAATCCCATCCTTGAAGCCTTGTTTAACATTCACAGTACAGAGCTATAATGTGTAAGATGACTGTAAGCAAAAGCATGATTTAGCCTGGTCAATCAGCCTGCCTGCAAATTCAGCATTGATGTGCTTTTTGACAGTATATAAATGTTAACAGAAATTATGTTGCATTAAAAAGGTTTAAGAGTTTTAATTCTGGCAAAAATAAAATAAAATAAAATAAAATAAAATAAAATAAAATAAAATAAAATAAAATAAAATAAAATAAAATAAAATAAAATAAAATAAAATAAAATAAAATAAAATACAATAAAATAGGTAGAACCAGGACTTAACAATGTCTGTAGCTAAAAATCTTTCTTTATTTAAACTATCTCAATTTTCCCACTTTTTAAACAACTTGTTGTATGTGGAGAAAAAGAGTAAGGTGAAATGTTAACACCACAATAAGCATTCTATTTGGTTGGAGACTGGATTTATATTTCAAATTGTGACAGACTCCAACATAGATTATTTCCTGATGAAGAGCTCAAACCGAAAATCCCAGTCCATTCAGCAATGAATACATTAAAGATGTTTCTTTTTAAATACTATTTCCATTACTACCTGAGAAAAAATTAGTTCAGCACAACAGCCCTTATATGGTACAAAGTTTTGCTCAACATTATAGTTTGATCTGGAGACCTTTGTTCTTACCCTGACAGCTGCAAATCTATAGCACCAGATGTTTCCATATTTCTCTGCTTTGATTCACAGGCTGAAACAAATAGCTCAGGAGCATGAGCTCTGGAGATTGTTTAATAAAATCATGTTTTATAGAATCACAGAATAATAGAATGGTTTGGGTGATAAGGGAAATTAAAGATCATCTAGTTCAACCCCCTTGCCCCGAGCAGGGACATCTTTCAGTAGAGCAGGTTGCTCAAAGACACATCCAACCTGACCTTGAACACTTCTAATGATGGGGCACACACAACTTCTCTGGCCAACCTGTGCCAGTGCCCCACCACCTTCATCATAAAAAATGTCTTCCTTATGTCCAATCTAAATCGACTCTCTTTCAGTTTAAAACCAGTGCCCTTTGCCCTGTCACTACAGACCCTGGTAAGAAGTGTCTCTCGGTCTTCCTTAGAAGCTCCCTTTATGCATTGAAAGGCCACAACAGTGTCTCCTCAGAGCCTGCTCGTCTCCAGGCTGAACCACCCTAACTCTCTCAGCCTCCCTTCAGAGGAGAGAGGTTCCAGCCTTCTGACCACTCTTGTGGCCCTCCTCTGGAACCCCTCAAACAGGTCTTGGTCTGTCTTGTACTGCGAACCCCAGAGCTGGACGCAGTACCTCACGTGGGGTCTCATGAGAGTAGGGTAGAGGGGGAGAATCACCTTCCTTGACCTGCTGGCCACATTTCTGCTTATGCAGCCCAGGAGGTGACTGGATTTCTGGGCTGTGAGTGCACGTTGCCGGCTCATGTCCAATTTTTTGCCTGCCAGTATCCTTAAGTTCCTCCCTGCAGGGCTGCTCTCAACCCGTTCATCCCCCAGCCTGTATTGGTACAGGGGACTGCCCCAACCCAGGTGCAGGACGTTGCACTTGGCCTTGTTGAATTTCATGAGGTTTGCATGGGCCTGTTCCTCCAGCCTGTCAGTGTCCCTCTGGATGGTGTCCCTTCCCTCCAGCAAATCAGCTGCCCCACTCAGCTTGGTGCCATCTACAAACGTGCTGAGGGCGCGCTCTATCCCACTGTCTATGCCATTGATGAAGATGTCAAATAGTACTGCTCCCAGTACAGACCCCCGAGGGACACCACTTGTTACCGGTTTCCAGGTGGACAGCAAGCCATGGACAACTGTAAATCTTTGGATGTGCATATCCAGCCAGTTCCTTATCATCTAGCAGTCCATCTGTCCAATGCTCTCTCTCTTTCAGTATCTGTTCAGTCAAGAGGCAAGAATATTGTGGGGGATGATATCAAGGGCCTTACAAAAGGGTTTTATATAGGAATGATTTGAAACTCTATTTGGAATGTGTGGGCAGAAATGCCCAGCATAGTTAAACCTGTATCTTTGAGTTTAATGCATTGAGTGGCCCAATGCTGCTACTTAGAGAAAAAAGTACACCTTTTTTTTCTGAGATTATGATATGTTTTGTCAGTATTTGGAGGGAGAAGTATTAAAGAAGAACAAAACAAGCACAAATGAAAAGGCATAACATCTGTGTAAGGGATGACTGAGTGCAATCAAGCGAAATTAAGCCCTCTGAAAGCTAATGTGGCCTTCATTTTGTACACAGGTAGTACCTTGCTGCTTTCTGGGCCGATTCATCGGTCTTTGTTTCTGTTATTTGGGGAGATTCTCGAAGTGGCCACATGATGGTAGCCTAGGATCACAGACAAGCAAGCTTAATCAGGAAAGTAAAGGAAACGGGGTGAAAAATTACTTCTTGGAAGCTGAAATCAAAGCAAACTTCAGGACCAATGAGATGTTCCAGCCACACAGTGAATGGCTGAGCTATATTTCAGCTTCCAGGCAGTGTAATATCCACGACAGAGCTGTCTAGTGTACCTACTAGATAGCCCTATATATCGAGATAATAATAGATGTTTGGAGCTCTGCCGTGTTATGGGCAAATCTATACCTTGCAAACTTCTGCTTATACTTTCCTTACCACGTGAGGTCACCATATCATCAGGTGCAGTTGCCTGCCATTTCCCCTTTTATTCTAAAGGCCACAATAGGAGTAAAAGTCTTAAACAAATCCCCTTGCTACAATCTCAAAGTGTCTTATTAATTAGGAAAACAAATAGCTTTTACTGTATGCCACAATCAAAGGAAACGCAGGGCTTTGGACAAAATCAGCTGATTCTATAGTCTGAGGACACCTAGTGGTACTTGCAGATTTGAACCAAATTCAGCCAATGGACTTTTAGCCCTGTTTCTTGGAAGGGTATAAACTCTGCTTGTAAGATTTGAAGCATAGCTTGCTTATGCAAAAAAGTGATAACTGTGTCTGTGTTCTACAGAAAGGATCATTGGTCCTGAAGCAAGCTTGGGGTTCAGGCAATTCTACTACACAGACATGTATATTTGTTGGTGGAATTAAAAAAAATTAAAATAAAAAAATAAAAGCAAAACCCAAAAGCAAAAACCAGTTCTAAGCTGTACCCAAGTTGCTAATATCACTTGTTTTCCACCTCTGATACCTCACATAAAAGATGATAAATTTTAAAACAATTAAGCCAGAGAAAGAAAAATAAAAATGAATTATACACTTTGGATTATCAACTTCTTCTTGGCTATAATAGCAATGTTCCTTCTTAGCATTAGCTATGAAGAAGACTAAATGCAAATCTTTGAATCTTTATGTTTTAAATTGAAGGTTACAAAGCTAGTCATATAAAGCTTTACAATTAGTCTGGTTTTAAGAAGAATACAGATTGACCCAAAAAGGCTGTGGTAATATGTGCTGGTCTAGTAAAGGATACTTTTAGACTACTCTGTCATCCAAGTCCCCTCCCTTTCAATAAACAAACCAAATCATCCCTCGGAGTGCGCAGCAGCTAAGGGGAACATCATCGTCAAACTGATTGGTTTGGTGAAAACATGCATGTCTAGGTCAAACACTCATTATGAGACTGATTGACAAGACTGGGATACAAATGTAGTACCCCAAATCCTCTGCAGAGGCAATCTTAGGCATTTTGTAAATTTTTATGAAGTCATACATTCCATAGATTTAGTTAAATTACCTATACTGAAACTGATAAGATTTTCTTTACTCCATAAATATTGAAGGTTTTAACTTCATTTATGAAAACTTTCATTTATGAAAAATGTTCATAATTAAGGAAATTCACTTGACAATAAATTAAGGCTTTTATACCAGTGCAGTTTCCTGTATCCTAATTCACTGTAACACATCATGACCCAGCTTCTCCAGTACTGGGACTACGGGTTCCAAGAATAATTCTGTTCTGAGAATCTGCAGATTCAAGACGTACAGAAGCTGAGTAAACACAATAGTGTCAGCACTATATTTATCCTCTAGCAGGACTCTCAATTCCTCTACAGAGCAGCAATCAAGATAACTAAGCTTTTCTTCTGTCCCATTTCCTGTTTTATGAAGACAATACTTGTACTGAATAAATGCACTGGCCAATAATTCACAAGGTCTCTCAACCTTCCAGACATTGCCATAATGCAATTTGTCAAACTTTTGGTGCAATTGTGGAGACCTCTTGTATTTACCTGCTGTTTATGGGCATCCTTGAGGCAAGTATTCTTTTAAGATCTATAAACAGCCATATAATATAGCTATTCTCCGACCAGGGGCACTATCGTTCCACATGCTTTGGCATGCGTGTGCATCAGCCCCTCACTTGTTTCAGGAAGGTGTTTTCTCTTGCTGAAGGGACTTCAGCAAGAAGCAGCATCAGCTTTGAAAGACTAAACAAATTCTTTCTTCTTGCTGACATCCCTTGGCTTTCTCAGCAGTTTTCTCATCCTACTAGGCTCAAAGAAGCTTTCTTGATTTCTATTTGAAATCACAACATTAACCTTCCTTGGTTATCTTGTGAAATGTTTTATGCAATCACTCTCAGTTCTAACAGGTAGCCATCACTGAAAGCGAAACAAAACCTAAACCATAAAACCCTCCCGATATCAACCTCACCACTGGCAATGTAACATTTGTTTTTCAGGGGAAGCTTTTTACTGGAAGACAAACACACTTGCAGTGCCAGGTTTTTTGGAGGAGTTCACATTAAGTCTCACAGAAAGCAGTTTGCTGAATGATTCACACCTCTGAAAGTGAGTGGAGCATTTCTTTTCTTTTGTCATTGGATTCTTTCCATTGCTATATTGTCATGATGATTATGCATATCTTCTGGCACATTCCCACAAGCTTCAATGAAAAATCCCCCTGCAGAGTCTTTTATGCAAACTGGTACTCTTTAGAAGGAAGGGAATAAAAAAAGTGTGATACTTTCTCTTAACTCAGAAGAAAGTGATGACTGCCCTCACTTACATACTGCATTACTTCATCTGCTGTTATACCACAATACATGCATGACCATCATCCATCTACCTGTGTTTTCTGTTTGTTGTACAAGAAACAGAAATCAGGAAAAAAAGGAAAATAATTACAATTTCAGTCAAGTCTCATACCTCTGTAACTGCATTAGAGTAGCTACTGATTATATAATTTGCTCTGTTTCCCTTATTTCTCTCTGTTTCTACTCTAAACCTTTTGACCTGTTTTGCCAGCCAAGCTACCCCTTTAAAGTGCAGCTTTACAGTGAACTTTCACCTTTTAGCCATTCATTATTGCAGGGAAAGCATCCTAGCCAGGGAAACTTCACAATCAATGGGTGGTGGAAGAGCACATTTTAAAACTCTTCTCTCCTTGAGGCCTTGCCAAGGAGAGATTTCTACCATTTCATTTGGAAATTAATTGGAAGCCTAAACAGGGCTTGAAAACGAGTTCTTTCCTGAAGTAAGCAAATAGCCCAGCATTCACGGAAGTTCTCTGCAATACAGACAGGCACCACCAATTCTACAGTCTGAGCTCAAGGTAGAAATCACAGGTGAGTCTGTCCTAAACCTTTCCTCAGCTTGTGGGAGAAACACTAATAACATGAAACACCTGTAGTAGCTGCACCCATTAAGAAAGAATGTTGTTCTGTGGACCCTTGCAGAGGTTTTAGGGAAAGCCATACCAGGTACATACTTCCCAAAGCATCCCCTTCCCACACACATGATCAGGCTGCAGAAATGCTGATGCAAAAGAGAAATGTAATAAAACTGGTGCTTTCCCTTGCAGCAGTAGACTACCACTTGATGCTTGGGTTTTTTCTTTATCTCATCAGTAAACAAATCATGAGTAACTTGCAGGCTGGATTGTCATGAGAACACTTGCCTTACAAAGTGTTACAGCTCATCTGGTGCCAGCTTGGCATCTTGCCACAGGTGGTAGGGAGGCAGAGGTGGTTTGACTGAATTTTGTCTAGTCATTGCAAGATGTCATATGTAATGAGATTTCCTCGGTGGCCAAATGGAGAATGCACACTAGTCCCAAGGTCACTAATTATCTTTTGTTCTACCTGAACATATTAATATAAAACACACCTCACAACTTGATGGTTACCTTTCTGTGCACCATAGAACAATGAAACAGTGCTGAAAATCTTGGTTTCCTTGAGACCTGCCATTTGGTCAGAAAGATGTTTGTACCTTGCTTAGAACTCTCATCATGAAGTCCCTCTTGTTTCTATTTGGCAGTTTCACTTATTTCCTGAGGTTAGGTCACGACTTTTGGGGTTTAATTGCAAACAATTCATATATTGTTTCAGGAAAGAAGTAGTGAGCGCAACTTACATGCAAGTTCACCAGTTACCGCATCTTGGAGTTAAATTAAATAGTAAGGTCTGAACCTTACTTGCAAGGACAAGTTCTTCATCTGTCACTGCTGACAATTAAAACATCCCTAGTTTTATCCTGTGTGATCCCACTCTGCTCTTTTCATGAGTGGCTTCACCCAAAGGTTCATGTGTTCAATGATAGACCACTAGTGATGCCTATGGTTCTGGATCGGGTCCCATATTTTTTATCGTGATTGGCATGCAGAGAGTGCTTATCAAGTGTTCGATTGTATGTACCACTGATGGGATGTGGACTCTTCTGCTCTGGCTTTTCTAAATCCTATTTATTTAACTTCCTTTTTTTCCCTAGGCAATCTTATTCCTTATCCCTTAACAGGTTCAAGGATATGGTGGCAATGTGCTTTCTCAATGGTTCGTTAAAAGTGACTATAGAACTGACACTTTGGAAAGCAACAATCCTGCCAATGGACTAAAGAACATAACCATAGAAATCCAAGAAATGACTGGACTATTGCAGTTTTCTTGGATAATTCATCCCTTTAACCATGTTAAATATTCTGGGAAATTCCCATTTATTAAAATAGAAAACAGTAATAACAGGGTTGCAGATTGTATCCACTACACAACAACTGGTATTTCCTGCCATACTGACAAGCTCTGATGTCAGTGCGATTACATACTTAACATCCCTTCCACGGAAGACCTGTTTCATTCTGTACAACTTCTGGATGCATATAAGAATCAGTTGTTTATCTTCAAACCTACAGAGCATTATCGTCATCTTATAGAAAATGAGGTTTCAGGTTCACTGATCCAAATCTATCCCAAACCCATAATTCACTCCAATTTTGTAGAAGTGTCTACAACAGAAAATGAGAAAGAGAACTAAGGCCCTTACTTCTGCAGATATTAAAATGAAGTCTTAGCAGAGAAAGCGCTAGTGTTCTGTTGTCTAGTCTATTAATAAAATTGAGGAATTAAGACCTGAAGAAAAGGAAACAACTCAAGAACCCACCCCCACCCCCCCCCACCCCGATTCCCACTCTGCCCAGAAGAAGCAACAAGAACAAAGGCTGATGGGAATGAAGCTGTACAAAATACAGATAGACAGAACCAGGACAGATTTGACCTTATTTACCTCTCCTCCAGTGAGATATCACAGATATGTGTAGTAAGACTAGTACACTCAGTGAACATTATGAATAATCAGATTTAAATGCTGTGCTCTAATAACTTCATTTTCTGTTCATATTTTTTAAAAGGCAGAGGGCTGTGTAATCAGACTGTGCTGTGGGGTACATAGAAGGCAGGTGCTGTTTCTCGGGTCACAGAAAGTTGCTTTGCTGGACAAACTTCTTTCAGGACCCGGGCACACTCTTCAGTGTCAAAAGCCATCAAGATAGTGGGAAAGACTTGGGCTTACTCCTTTCGGAGCCTGCTAACAAAGGCAGTTTGGATGTCTGTGCCTGGGCAGTGCACAACCAACTGTGTTAGCACCATGCTGTGTGTGTGCTCACATTGGTGAGCGCAGTTGGAAAGGGGATGTTCGCACTCTACAGCCAGGAGGCAAGACCTTCCTGGGGCCAGGGCACAAGCACAGGCAAGTGATGTAGGATTGATTTGGTGCACTCAGGGCATTTGCACACACTTTTCCTGGTCTGTGAATAAAATTCACCTAGCCCTGAAAAATGTGTGCACATGTGAAGTGGAAAAGTTGTGGAGGCTGGTGACAATGGTTTGTTACTCATCTACAGGCAATGAGGCTGGCTAATGCAAAGCTGGTAACAGCTGTTAGGGAGTCCACAGCACTCTAGGCTTCTTTTCTTGCATGGAGAAGGGTGGTGACCTTAAGCAATAAGCAGAAAATGGTGGCATGGCTTGAAACAATGGTGCCTGACCTATATCTGAGCCAGAGGGGGGCATATATTCACCTACATTTGAGACTGTGCCCTGTACAAACTCCTATATGAAGAATGTGTGACAGAAATTAGTGAATGTGAATGAAGTGATAAAAAGAGTGTCCTTTTATTCTGACCTATTTGTCTCCCTGTAGAAAAAGAATGGCTGTAACTGTGGTTTTCCCCATTACATTACAGAAGTACGGGATAAGGGAAATGAGCAAGAGGTAGGCGGGACTTTTTCACCCTGTTACATGAGCAGTTCAGAAGATCTTAGTAATGAAATCACATTGTCAAAGCACACAAAAATACGCCACCAAGGCAAATTCACAGCTTCCATCTTTTTTGTGCCCCATTACTGTAATTGCCACAGGGAAACCAGTTTTCAAGGAGGAGGTAGGTTTACTTTTGTTTTTGTCTGGGTTTCTTCTCTATTTTCTTTTCTGTTACTCCAAAGAAGCTGGGCAAAGAAATACTGTGTTTTGTTATTTGTGCTAGTTTCAATGTTGTTAAAATAACTGTGAGGGGTGGATAGTCACTGCCTGTAAGTGCATGCTTTTGTCTGATGAATGTCTTAGCCAAAATTTTTATGGTGTATTTTTTCCACAGTCTGAAAATAATTATATAAAAATATTTTTACATTACCAGAGTTTCCAGTGTTACTGGCCTCATCCACAGAGAAGTATTTTGCTTGTGAAGTTGAAACCTGTGTTACAGCACTGAAGAGTGCCTATGTAACTTTCTTTTGAAAAGGCAGTCAAACTGGAAATGTTCAGATTTTAGCTCTTTACACCACATGGCAAAATCACGTTGCAGAGTGAATCCCTTTTAGGAGTACTGCATTTAGGCACCAGTAGAATGGAGGCATGTCAGTGTCTTTTATTACAATTTTAATACTGAAGTAGAAGATTTCACTTATGCACAGTTCTCTGAAAATGTCATAGGAATGTAGGCATAATTTTACCCTCATAGCCCATCCAATATGTAAGCAGTAATTCCATTTTGTATATTCCCCAACAAAAATAACTTTCACAGTGTTTCAGAGGCAAAGCTGTGAATTAAAACTCAGAGGTCTAGTCTTAAGTACAACACCCAGCACAAGTAAGATATTTTCCTTAATGAAAAATAGTGATATAAAAACAAAGTGTAAAGTTTTGGGGTTTTTTTAACTGCAGACTTTACTTTTCATTGGTTATAAAAATCATAGCAGTATTGAGACATGGTAAGATACATGGTTATATGTTACTTAAAATCAGCAGGCTATTGGGCAATTTTTATTCTCATCTAATCAACTCTCTAATCAACCTGGACAAGAATAGCCACTCCAGCAAGACTACAACCTCACTGATATTTCCAAATTCCTATCATGACCATCTCTTGTGGACATGTGTCAGGATTTGGCATTCTCTGAGAGCAGCTTGTGCTCTATCAGAGTCTAGCAGTAACCAATTTTCATAAAAGGTTTACAAACTACAGTCCAGAAAGGAAACAACTTCACACAGAAATACTTTAAGCTTCCTTAAGATTTTGATCAACAATTTGCACAGGAATTATTTGAGATGTGAAAGAAATCTGGACCACCTCTGGGGAAAATAGTACTGTTCTACTACTGTAACTTTTTCTAAAGAGAAGCAGCATGTGATACTAGCATAGATATAATAAAGAGGAGGAAAAGGCATTTTCAAAAATAAATTTGCAGTTTTCAGTAAGAATAGTGGCAACATTTCTGTCTAGTACTTACATGTGGATTCCAGATGATGTAAGAGGGGAAAGGAATGAATCCTCCTGGATTCACCTGACCAAGGTGGATACCTTAGTCTTAGAGGGATCCTTCTGGACCATTCACCCTGGGCTATGTTTTCAGTGACTTGCAGGAAATAAATATAGTGAAGGCTTCATTTGTCTTGTCCTAGACTAGGTTGAATAAACTGTTTCTTTCCAAACACTGTTAAGGCAGTGTAGAATTACTGGTTCCCCTGTGGGCATATCTTTACAGCACTTGGGTAAATTTAGGAAGACAAACTCCACCCCACAACTGACAGCAGATTCAGAGTTAGGTTAAAAGATTAAAGCAATGTAATTTCCTTTCATGCATTTCCAATAGCAAGTATGTTTACAGTCCTTTAGAAATTATCTGACCTTTTGTGACCTAGAGTCAAGAGCAGATTATGCATTTTCTATTCAAGAACTACTGAATAAAAGTAAAAATCCTCTTGGGCCCAAGGCCCAGAGGTGAGACCCTGTCCTTTCTTGTTAACAATCCTGATTACCTCAAAGAACTGCAGAGCCATATTTTCTTTTTTCTGATATTTTTCTGAAGCTACTACTCCTACACCCTTTCTAACATCTGCCCGGGAGATGAAGAAAGAGTGCACTACAGAGAAATTTAACTGTTCTTTGCATCACAGCTCACAGAAAAGGATCATAAGAGTATGGTCCTATCTCTTTTTTTAAGAAAATAACAGTAAGTGACAAATAGGGGGTTATTAGAAGAAGAGTGGTTAAGCAAGAAGCCACTAGAACTAGCTAATCCTCAAGTATAAATTCTAAAGAGAAAAAAATCACTATCTTATTGAAATAATGGGAGAAATGTCTCATGAAGACTTAGCTTCATTCCAGGTGTTGCTAAAAATAAAACTGTAAAACACAGAGGGTAAATACAGTAGGCTCAAAAATCAACCTTAAAGGAAGGGTAGTCATAGTTGTCTACTCTGCTGGATTGTCTTCGGCATATCCACAGAAAGGTGAATAAAGAAAAAATGAAAAATATATCCACTCAAAACCTGGGGAAAAAGTCCTGTCAGCAAAGGGAATAGAGTGACTCGTACATATCTGAGCGATCTTCCCAGCATGTGCTTTATGTGGGTATGAGCGTGACACTGTGCAGCTTGATTATGTCTGTTTTGTAGGCAGAGGGATGTTCTGGCTGTGGAACTTAGGCCAATTAAACAACGTCTGAGTATCTCTATGCTTCTCTTGGATATAAAGAACTGAGGCCGTAACTGAAAAAGCCAAGGATGTGGTTTCATTTGCTTTTTCCTTGACCACAATGCTATTTTAAGAGTTCCTTTTACCTTATTTCCTTTGTTGCCAGCCAACTCAACTGCTTGTTGGGCTACACATGAACCAAGTTGTGATCTGATTTGAAATCAGAATAACCCTTTTTTCTTTTTATTTGCAGCATTGCCAAAGGCTGTCCCATCCCTCTAAGACCCCTACACAGCACCTGTGATCATACTTCAGACTGCTGCATTTATCTCATAACTTCTTGATAGGAAGGAAACATCTTTATTTCTTCTGTAAATGAAGAAGTACACAGTTTTGATTGACCCTGGGCCATAAAGTGAATCTGTTGCAGACCAGAGAATTGGGCAAAGCTTTCCATCACCTCAGTACAGTACCAGAATCACTGGACTCTCAGGACCGGTTGGTTATACTTATATATGTAAACTTATACATAAGCTGGGTATAAGCAACTGTATCCTGAGAGCTTAGATGCCTCTAGTGACTAAATAGGGGTCAACACTTCTTGCAGCAGCAGTAGCTTGGAAAGCTCCACTCTGGGTTTTTCTTGCTAACCTACACTTAGCAAGTGTAAGATGAGCTTCACTGTTTGTGGTAAAGGATGCTAAGCCAGATTGAAAAACAAGAAGAAACAAAAACTTCTGGGGTGGAAGGAGCATTATTATTTTTAGTGGTGATCAGTTTTTTAAAACTACTCACTATGAGGCCCCACAAGGAATGTCACTAGTAAACCAGGGAGGCAGGGTGGAATTGGGAAGGAGCCATGGAGGATGGGGAAGGACAGGGGATGCTTAGGCCAACATTGCTGTTGAAAAAAACACTGCTAAACCAAGCTCTTGAAATAGTTTCAACCTTCCTCATGGAAGAGAGGTAGTTTTCAAGAAATCCAGGAGTACTTTGACAACTTTGTTGCCCCTTGAACAATTTGTTATTATTTCCAAAGGTGTCAGAATCAAATGGTTGCTACTTTTAGGACTCCTTTGCAAGGTCCTGTCCCTGAGCAACATTTCTCCTAGTACATGGTGATTCCCAGTGTGATGAGCATGAAATGAACACTTCCACCAAGGAGCTCTGAGACATGGAGTTTAATTCATCTAACTCTATTTGTAGCCAAGCTACACAAAATCATACTAGGTCAGATCTCCTAGATAACAGCCTTTGCCTCTGGAAACTGTGATCCTAGCCACCTTTACTATGTGCCTACACTTGTAGTACACCCAAATGAAAGAAACTTCATTCTGTAGAGTAGTTGCAAAACCCTCCATACAGCACAGTAGCTTCCTGGAGCAATCCATGAAAATAAATTATGTGCAAGAGTGTGTTTGAGCTTCTTCTTTTCTAGAAAATAATTGCTTTTTCTCACATTACAGCTGAACAGAGGAAAGGCGCCAGAAGGAAAACAGACCTTTTGAATTCTCCTATTGCTTATCCTACGGCAAGGGATGTGGTAGAGGAAAGAAAAAGAAAAAAAAAAAAAGGGGGGATTCAAAAGAGTCAAAGGAAATTAATGGGGGATCAGGCTTTCTTGGACTGCTAAGCACAGTGATCTGTGAGGTAGTCTTTAACTTTGCAAGTCCATAAGGCATTGCTTGCTGGTAGATGAGAGAGCATGTAGGCAAAGGCCTGCTTGGTGCTTTCACTCTCCTTATGCCTTTCTCCCTAAGCATCCACTGATGTCAGAAGTTTTGGTTTGCTCAATAACAGCATTTCTTTTTAAATCCGTGCTGTCAGCTACATGATCAGATGCTTGTGGGAACATAAGGAAAAGAGGTTTCCAGCCTGGACTGCAGTGAATCTTGAACAGTGGACAGTCACTTGGTGTCAAAATAGACACATAGGGAGCTTTAAGGCTAACTAAGGAGGTACATTTAAAGGTGGTACATGTGGTGGTTAAGTTTAATGAATAACTGCCTTGGAAATCTGTGACCCAGTCCTTCAATTCATGTTGACAGCAGCTGAAAAGACGTACGGCATGATTATTATTTCCTGTCGGAGATCTCACCTTCTGATAGGGAAGAAACAGGCAATGAAATCATTCCGCATGTGAATAAACAATTTGAATAGTCTTTTAACTTGAGCAAGCTATCAACTTCCACTTTGATTTTGTCTTGGTTTTACACTAATGACAGGGATATTCAGGCCTGCTTCTATCAAATTCAGTGCAAACAAAATTCCCCATAACCTGAATCCAAAATGCCAGAACAGATTAGCAACTGTTTTCAATTCAAGATTGAAAAATATGTTATCCTCCCTTCAAAATCATGGCACTTCTGCTTGGCCTAGCTTCAGGAAGCAGTCTCAGGGTTCGGTTGTAATCACCCAGCTGTTACACAGAAGAAAGTGGTATACAGCTTATTTTAAACCCTTATTCCTTTATAAGTCAGCCAAGGGTCAGAGCACTTAAGACACACACAGGAGAGAGAACTTGCCTTGCTCATGGTTGTTGAATTTATAGTCCACTGTAGACTGGACTTTAGATAAACAGGGGATCTTTTAGATAAACGGGATCTAAACAAAGGACACAACAGCAACTGTCTTTGTTATTAGCTTCCACTACATCACTGTGTCCAAGTTGATTAAAGAGTTGATTAAATCCTAGTCACATCTTCAGCATCTGCAACAGTGGTAGATAGTCCTCATGGCTCAACACAAATAAAAACATTGCTATCTTGAAGTAAGCCCGTAACTGCAAGACCCAAATATGCAGTTGGATTTACTAATCAGTTGGGTAGAAAGTACTAAATGATCTTGCAGAAATATGCATGATTTGAGCAGTTGTACAGTCTTTTGGCAGAGTGGACATGGGATATTCTTCCTGTGTTTGCAGGCATGAATGGGACAGCCATTGAAAATTTTGTCTGTGTTATTTTCAATGTTTCCTTCATGAACTGCACTTGGCATGTGGGCAGGACTGCTTCAAGAGACACACAATATTTCCTTTACTGGAAGACTTCAGTGTAAGTAGGTCTGTTTGAATCTAGGGAATTTTGATTTCTGGTCTGACATGTAACCTATCAATATCTAATGCAATATGTCATTGTAAAGGAACGAAGATTTCACAGGATGCCAGAATTACATCACAGATAATTATGGAAGGAACATAGGATGTAGTTTCCAAAATGTGACAATAAAAGACAAGATTGCTGATTTCCTGGTAAACGGGTCAAGAAGTGGACGAAACATTCTGTCATATAAGAAGAAGATTTTTCTGTACAGAATTGGTAAGAACTTTTTCCATTTTTATTTCCAGGTTTATGCTAAGAGAATGAAGAGTTTATCCGTGGAAAAAAAAGCATATATATTTTAAAATACTGCTCCTCAGAAATTTGGGGGGTTTTCCCTTTTCCCCAACCCTGATGTATGAAAAGTCAAAAGTCAAAAGAATGAACAAAAACAAATGAATGCAGAGACAATCTGAAATCATAGGTTGGAGAACTGTGAACATTTCAGTCAAATATTTATTCTCTGAAAGAAAGGTGTCATCTTTTGGAATTAACTACCTAAAAATGCCTGAGTGGGGCTATCTAGATGTCAGTCTTATACCATTGTCTTGTAATTCTGTTCATCCACATAATATAAAAGAACAAATTATCTTAACACTGTGAGCAAAATCTCATTTTTTCCTAATGAATGAATGTTGCTAATCATTAAAAAAATTAGAAAAAGAAATTACTTCTTTTTAATCTGACACAGAAAAAAAAAAAACCAAAAAAAAAAACCAACACAAGAAACAAAACCCTGCACAGATTATACACTGAAGTCAATAAAATCTAACAAATGGTTTGTGTTTTTTAATTTTACCTCCTGTTGCTGCTGATACTCTAGTCTCCTCTTCTGGAGTGTGGGAGTCCTGCTTCAGAATATGGTATGAATATAGTAATTCTGGTAAAGCTGCATTACATCTTTTTAGACCAGTTACTTGAACATCTACCTATACTGTAAAAAGTCAGAATGAGAAGAGCTAATTATTAATCAATAGTATTTCTGATTATATTATTGTAGAAAAACTCACCCCTCCATTAAATGTCACTGTGAACTGTACAGAAGCTTCTCACGTTTGTGAAATTAGGTGGCAACCACCTTGCACAAGCCACACGAAAAGACATGCTTGTTTCAAATATGAAATTGTCATAGAAAACAAGGTAAGAATAATTATAATTTAATAGTATTTTCTATGCTTGTATTTCCACATATACTACCATAAACCAATAGCCTTTTCTCTTTCCCTACTTAAATAATCTCTCCTTTTTGACATGTAGTGCCCCTCTTGCACATGAGCTTAGGGCTGTTGTCACTGACAAATAGAGGCAGCAAACTGGGGGAATGTTTTCAGTCCACTGTACAGCCCGTCCTTAAAGAAACTGGGCAAAGGAATCCCATACTGTGGGTGAATAGCTATTCTAGCACATATGGAGGCATGGACCATATTATCTGACAACTTTATTATGAACAGTTATAACATACACCAAATGAACTCTAAATACAGTACAAAAAAGCAAAGCTACTGTTAAATTTAATACAACCAATTTTATGTGTCCCTGTAAGGCAGTGTGGGTCCAAGTGTAGTCTTGGAGTCCTACCACAGCTTTCTGATGAAATTAGGTCAGGACCTTCTGTTCTGTGGTATTCCTATCTGCAGTCTCCTGTCCCATCAGTCACTTTTTATCAAGTTTTTCACAAACTCACTTTGCATTTGTTCACATTTCTCGTAGCCATCATTACTGCCCAGTCAGGTTTTATTTATTACTAAAGTAAGTCCAAAGAAGTAACACATGCATTGTTACGAAGGTGCACCTGTAAGTTAAGATGTGCTGCAAGAGCCCTTGGGTATCTCAACCTGGAACCCCATACTTTACACCCCTGCCCTTTGTGTATCCAGCCTTGCTTCCTTCTTCTGTTGCCCCATTTGCTGACACTGCCATGCTGTTGCTGAAGGAGTTTTGGAGTTTAGGTTTATCTAAACTAGGTCTGCAGCATGCACAATGAAGATGGTTGCACTACAGCTGTCACTATCAGGTGTAAGGGGCACGAACACAGTATTTGTTCATTTTGGCTTTCATTAAGTTCTGTGTCCTTTCTTTTTAACTTAAAGTGGAAAGAGCTATCCATGCCTTTGAATAAAAAGAAATATTCTGTCAGGTTATTGGAACAGAATATCCAGGTTTTCCAGGTCTTAATTGTATATGGTTGTTATTAAACATCTCAGTAACTACAAGTATTTTGAAGACTTGGATGAATATGGAAAGCAGTTTTGCATCCATCAAAACCAAAGCCTGAAGTATTTGCAGAAATATTTGTTTGCTGTTCCAACAGTAAAAAAAAAAAAATAAAGTGGAGACATAACGTAGCTAAATGAAATATTTAAGCATGTATTAGCTACGTAGACAAAATTTTTAATGGAAAAAAATATTGTCTGAGTTTACTAGGTTTTTTAGATTATTTTTTTTTTTTGTACAGGTAAAAGTAAAATTTTAGTTGGTGGGTAACCTGAGCCTTTTTTTGTTTAGTTCTTTGATACTCAGTTCTGCAGTCAAATTTAAAGGCTACAGTATTTCAGAGCACCAGTGGTGAGGAAAAACCTTTCTGTGGAAGAACAGCTTAACTTCACAGTCTTTAAAAGAAGGCATTTATAATATTAGATGTGTTTGGTTTTTGTCTTGAAACTCAAACATTCATTAGACAGGACCCTTTATTATACAGTAACAAAAAGAATAATCATAAAAATTAAAACTTTCTCTTGTTGCTAGGCTGATCCCAAAAAAACCATCAAAACCACATCGAAAACAGTAAGTCTTTATTACCATATTAATCTAACATTTATGCTGGGTTGAAATTTCATCTACATCAGAGCATCCTCCAACCAAGTTGTTCCAGTTTCACACTACCAGTTTCAGTATACTGTTTGCTTTTTAGTCACAAGTTACCTAAACTCCAAGTTTTAAACAGTTATTTATAATACATGGTAAAAAAACCTCACCTGCACATGTGGAACTTTACATTGCTTCTATGCAAGTCACAAAACCTTCCATTTTTCAGTCTTTTTTACTTCCTACTAAATTTATGTATATGTAGAAATATGGATCATAATTCCACATTACACTTAAAAGACATAAAATGTGGAGAATCTTTTCTTTATTAATGGTGTCTGGAAGGGGTTGAGATGGAGGAGGCAAGAAAATATCACCTAAAAGATTAAGCCAAGTATAAAAAAGGAAGAAAAAAACCCACAAGTTTTCAAGAAAGCTCAATATTCTTCTGAGAATAATTTCAACATATGTCAAAATAGTCCTTTCTGTATAATCTGGCTGTTACACTCCAGTTCTGAAAGCATCCACGGTAAGGGAATTCCAGATTTTTGAAGAATTACTTTCCAGTAAAATAAATAATTTACAGACTGAAAATAAACTATTAATTTTTTTTCCAATATCACCAATTAAAAAACATTCAGACAAAAAGAATTAGGATGGAACAAGTTAATTTCTTAAGTGATGATTTTCTATTTAATTTTTACTCACCTGTTCACAGAAGTATATGTAAAATTTTCTTTTGCGATTCTTTGCATCATTAAATGAACCTGATGCATTAATAACATCTATACATCTGGTGAATAAAAAGCTCTCAGTCTAGTTGTTTCTTATTTAGGCAAGAAACATCACAGGAAACTCCTATATATTTGGGAGCTTCAGCAAGGAAAAAAGGTACAGCGTCAAAATCAGAGCAACTGACAACGGCTGCTTGGTGAGCCCAAGCTGGGGAGAGTGGAGTACACCCGTAGAGTTTGGTAAGAATGAAAATCACTTCCTTGACTTAGTTTTTCCTCAATTCTTACTCGTCTGCCTCACTTATGATCCCTTAGAGGTGGGAACACAGTATTTGCAGATTAGTTTGCTAGGATGAGAAGGAGCAAGAAGTGCATATCGCTGAATATGAGGGAGGTCTTCAAGCATTCTGGTGTGACAGTGGGTGCTTCTTGCAAGGAGATAATGAATAAAGCAAACCTTTTTGAGGTCTGTTGCCAGCACTTTTCCTTCTTCTATTTCTACTTTTGGCTTTATAAAGTGCTCTTTTCCCCTGTTACTCTCTGCCACCTTGGATTTTGAAGTTCTCTGTAGGCCTCAGTTCCTCACAAAATGCTTGGTAAGGTCTCAGGTTGCCATAGACAGTCCACCAGTGCTGGCCATCCCACTCCTTCACATGTTACAGGGCACTGAGGTGCTAAACTAAAGAAGCAGCCACTTCATACTGGTTCTTGATATGATCATGCAAAGCAGGTTGCACAAACCTGTGCAATCATTACTCTTCAGTGATACCAACACGTTGAATACTTCTTGTCTTTCAGGAGAAGAACTCACATCTACATCATATATGCTATTTCTGATTCCAGTACTGGCAGCAAGTCTCATACTTTCTCTTTGCACAATGTAAGCCTTATTTCTTGTGCAAAAATTTTATTCTGTAGTGAAATAACACCTCTTTCCCCAAGAGAAAATTTCTGGCCTCTTTTTAAAGGAGAGGAGGGAGAGGGAAAATCCACACTGTACTATAGCAGAAATCATGACCTGTTGGATGTCCCTCAAGTAGGTTATGTATTTCTGATTCACAATCTTCTTATTCACTTGATCAATATAAAACAACGCTTTCCAAAACTGGGACAAGGCCTTATGTCCGTGCCGCTTTCCTGCCATCAGACCCTGCAATGTAGATGGGTGGTACATTAAATTGTTTCCTTGTTTTGAGGATATTTCCCTTTCAGATACTTAAAAAACCAACTTCTATGATTCTTTAATAATTCATAAAATAAATTCTTATCATCAAAATTCTGAACAATGAAATGATACCATTATATTCAGCCTATGTAATTTTTAGTTACTCTTTCACTGCTTTTGTCTTAGAGGAACAAAATAGTACCTCAGAAGCATTATTATATAGTACTTATTCATATGTTTGCATATTAAATCTTTGCCAACCTTTTTTGTCACTGTAGAAGAATTTATTTGAAAAAAACTTCACCTACAATACCACAGCCAAAATACCCATTCCCTGAGCTCTCTCCAGCAGATTTCCAGGTATGTTTTCTTTCTGTTTGCCTGAAATTTGTTGCAAATAACAATCCACTGCAGTCATAAAGATATGACTTAAGCATCAGAGAGATGCCCAGAAGCAAGGATAAATTTTCTTTCTTTTTCTTGTTCTTGGGGTATTGAAAGAGAAGGTCCACATGCAAAGAATTCTGGTTTTGCCTTTTCCATTCTGAAATAGTTGTCATCCATCTACCTGGAACATTGGAAAATATACACAATTTCTCCCTGTTCTCCCTATAAGCCATATGCTATCACTACAATAGTGCTGAGCCTAAGCTTCTCAGCAAAATAATAACGCAGAATCAGACCGTTGGTCAACTGTGGGGAGAGACGGGACAAAGTAAATCTACTGCTGGCCAAAAACAGTTGTGTCATAGTAGATGTTGAGACCCATGTTAGTATTTGGCAATGATACTGCAAGAAGAAAAGCTTCTAGGATGTGGTAAGCAAAAATGTATAGCAGAGAGCTGGGAGGTTTAGCTTATGAGGAAATCTGGAGAGACTCATGAGAAGAAGGAACTGGCAGACAGACATTGCAGGATCTGCCCATCTGACAAGCATGTTGCAAAGTTTGCTGCAATTTGCAGTCTTTAAATTGGCTACAACCAGGTCTGGAAACAAGAACGTGTCTGCAAGGACACACTGGACCACTGGTGTGATTTATAAATTCTTTTACTTTCTGTTCCTTTGTCATGTTAATTTTTCCATGTTTAAAAAGATGAGGTTTCTGGCTTTTGAGTTGAAAAGTCTTTCATTCGTCCTTATGGAGGGAAGACTTAGATATGTCTGCTTCAGTGCTCTCATTGAGAGAATCCTAGTACAGCTTCTATATAATAAATAACAACACTCTGAATGACAGGAGATTGATAAATTGTAAAATCGTGAGTAATCTCATGCATGAAACTAATAAAATGTTTTATTCTTCCTTTAATAGAGAGAATATAAGAATCAATATATAAAACATGAAACTGGAGAAATAATAACAATTATTGAAGAAATTAAGTGAATTTCTTCATGCATGTGAAGTGAAGCATGCAAGTGAAACAAATAGCTTGAATTTTTTCAAATATATGTATCTTGTGTGCAGTAATTTACAGGTTTTTTCCCCCTCTCGCAAGCAGAGAAAATAGCATTGTCTGTAAAGACCATGTCCCAAGAGCTTATCTTTAAAAGCCTCTTTGTATTTGATTGCATTTTCAATAAATAATTTCTTTGGATTATTTTTGTTTCTTCTTATCAGAAGTATTCATGCAATGTTTCAACTAAAACACTTCAGTAGTGCTTTGGAAGTTAATACACGACTTTTCAACACCAAGCAAAAGAGTAAAATAAGAACAACCAAACTTAAGGGGGTTATTCAGGATCTTGAGTAGTCCAGTGCCTTAGAAAAGGTATAGTCATTTCAAGATTGTGATCAGGAATAAAAATTTTTCATCTCTATGAAAATCCACTGAACACCAGCCAAGATTAAACCTTTTAGAAATTATCATTTGCTCATACAAAATTATTTGTATGAGCATATATTATTATTATTAAAAATATATTAAAATATATTAAAATTAAAATATTATTAAAGTGTTCAGGAGACAATTTTCTCATAAGTCTTTTTGTTGCCTTCAAACTATGCTGCTGCCCACTTCAGCACAGCATGCCCTAGACATTGCTCACAGCCATTTATAAAACCAAACATTTCCTCCCACTTTTCACCACTTCATATCTGTGGTAGATGAAAAAGTAGCTTAAAATATGATCACTAACAGGTACCAGATATAATTATGTGTCTATGGGGGTGGGTGGGAAATGTTGGAAATTGAGCTTTTGAGCTCTCCAGCAGAAGCCTGCCACTTGCTAGCTGCAAATGGAACAGGCTGGTTGTGGGACTTTGTAACATCTGGACAAAACAGAAGCAGCACACCCTGGATCCTTCAATTAGTAAGGAGGTATGAGACAAAACCATCAATTTGGAGGCTAATCACACATTGCGCTTCTGTGGATGGATTATTTAGATTGGGCAAACCTGGGTTTAGAGGCCATTTAGAGCCATGAAGTGCCCAGTGCCATGCCTGTGTCCCATCTCTTATCCAGCCCCATGCCTCTACACCTCTTCTATGCCTGATCCAGTGTCTCTATTTCTAAGGCCACTGCTGTCATCCAGACCTACATTGCATCAATGCATTAGAGTTGTAGAACCTTGGTGGTACCATATAAACAGAAGCAAAAGTAAACCAAGTTAGCCATGGACACCTGGTCAAACAAAACTACAAACAGGCCAAGAAAAGTTCAAGCAGAACAAGCCTAACAAACTTCAGCCCTGAGGCCTTACAAACTTATTACAAAGCTTACGGCCTGGTGCTGGCAATGGCAATACCATATTACAGGGCTACATGGTCACAACAGCTGAGCTCTCTAATACTGCTGTTACAAATGATCTGTTTTTTCTACACATCGGCCTTATTTGAAGAGTGTCTCTACAGAATAAAAAAAGTTCACCTGTGCCTACTAGGCAACTCTATTCCTGAAGACCTTTTCCAAAGCTTTACATGAGGCTGCTAAAACAACTTCTGAAATTGGTTTGATCTTTGTTTCTGCACTTCTGCCAGAAAAGAAGAAAAATAGGACAGACTGTTGCATAGGGGAATGTCTCAAGTGATTTGCATGTTCTGGCAAACTGAATTCCTGCAAGACAGAAGAGGTGCTGCTGAGGTTAAGAAAAGACTGTGCTAGGTGAAAAAACTCAGTATGGTGGCCCCTAAACTGAGAAGCCAGAGTTAGTTGTTATTAAACCAGAGTTTCCTGTGGGAATTTCAGTTTAGGCTGGAGCAGAGCCCTGGCTGGAGGGAAACACATTTTGAGCCAGCCCATACTGTGAACTGAGCTCCAGCAGAGAGGCACCAAGGGAGGTCCTGCAGCAGAGGAAATAGAGACCAGACCAGACCAGACCAGACCAGACCAGACTAGACTAGACTAGAAAGAATAGAATAGAATAGAATAGAATAGAATAGAATAGAATAGAATATAGAATAGAATAGAATAGAATATAGAATAGAATAGAATAGAATATAGAATAGAATAGAATAGAATAGAATAGAATAGAATAGAATAGAATAGAATAGAATAGAATAGAATAGAATAGAATAATTTCAGTTGGAAGGGACCATCAGTCCAACTGCCTGACCACTTCAGGGCTGACCAAAAGTTAAAGCACATAGTTAAGGGCATTGTCTAAATGCCTTTTAAACACTGACAGACTTGGGGTATTGACCACCTTTCCAGGAAGCCTGTTCCAGTGTTTGACCACCCTCCTGGTAAAGAAATGCTTCCTAATGTCCAGCCTAAATCACCCCTGACAGCTTTGAACCATTCCCACCTATCCTATCACTGGTTCCCGGGGAGAAGGGCTCAGCATCTCCCTCTCCATGTCCCCTCCTCAGGAAGCTGTAGAGAGCAACGAGGTCACCCCTCAGCCTTCTTGTCTCCAAACTAGGCAAGCCCAAAGTTCTTAGCCACTCCTAACAGGACATGCCTCCCAGCCTTTTCATCAGCTTTGTTGTCCTCCTATGGATGCATTCAAGGGCTTTCACACCCTTCTTAAACTGTGGGGCCCAGAACTGCCCACAATATTCAAGGTGAGGCCACACCAATGCTGAATACAGCGGGGTAACTGCTTCTTTCGGCTGGTTATGCTGTGTTTGATGCACCCCACGGTGCGGTTTGCCCTCTTGGCTGCCAGGGCACTACTGACTCCTATTGATCCTGCTGGCAACAGCACCCCCAGATCCCTTTCTGCAGGGCTGCTCTCCAGCCACTCCTCTCCCAGTTTATACTTGTGTCTGATGTTAGTCCGTCCTAGGTGCAGAATCTGGCATTTGGACTTGTTAAATTTCATCCCATTAATCATTGCCCAATGTTCCAATCTATCTAGATCCCTTTGCAAACGTCAACAGCACCTCCCAGTCTGGTATCATCAGCAAACTTGCTAATGGTGCATTCAACTCCTGCATCCTAATTGTTTATAAATATTTGAACTGAACTGACCCTTGCATTGAGCCCTGAGAAACACCGCTGGTGACTGGTTGCCAACCAGATGTAGCCCCATTCACTATAACCCTTTGAGGTCTGCCCTTCAGCCAGATCTACAAGGTCAGGAGGAAGGAAGCGATGGCAAAGGGCACAGACACCTGGGTCTATGAGGCATGTGAGAACACCTCTGGCATAGTAGATTGCATTTCAAAGCAAAGGTGGAAGACATCATGAGCCATTTAGAGAGGTTACTTGGTACTGCAAGGGATGACCTGTGGTATGCATCATGGTATCCAAGACACAGGAAAGAACAGGAAAGAGGTGCTGGAAGTGAAACCCAAGCTGTTGGTGGGAGTCCAGGACATCCATAGTGGAAGTCTCTGAATTACTGCCGGTGTCCCAGTTAAGAGCTGAGAAATGGCCAGAGCACTAGATCTCAGATCCTATACTGCCCTGAGCAAGCTGAAGTCTGCTCTCATGATATCCAATGTATATAGGATGCTATTTGCCTTCCTTCTTTCTCTTAGGACCTTAAAGTCCACCTCTTCAAGATGCTTGCAGTCAAGACTGTCAATGACTGTCACATCTGTGATCAGTTCTTCTTTGAGGAGTTGCAGATCTGGCTGAGTACCTCCTGCAGTCATCTTGTCCAGCATCTGTATCAAAATATTTTTGCCAGCAATCTCTTGTAATTCTCCTGACTGGCTTGTACCCTGCTATTTTGCCCTTCCAGCAGATCTCAGGATGGTTAAAGTCATCTCAGATGGCTGAAAACCTCTCATGGTAGATAAAGTTCTCTCAGGGTCATAAAATTCCACTAGAACAGATTACCTCCAAGAAGCCATCTTTGAAACCCAATCTTTCTATGATTCTGTGTTTCTAAATAAGTTTTAATCAACAATTTTTTTTTAATAGCTTTTTAAAACAACCAGAGCAGGAGCCTTCTGTTTAAGTTATAACTGGCTAAAGATAAGAGCATGTGCATCAGAAGTGGCCAACTAAAGCCAAAGCTAACTTTAATCTAAGGGGAACTAAACAGACAAGGTCTGCTTATGGACCTCTCCATCCCGCTTCATTCACAGTTGATCATGGCCATTCGTGCACTTACACCCCCATTGCTTTCACGATGAAAACTGGTGAAACTGCAAAGCTATTCAGAGAACTTGTTCACTACCAGGACCCTGATGAGAACACCAGAAATCCTATCCATGAAACAGTGGAGGTGGGTTTATCAGGGTGATTAAGGTATTCCTTTCCCATGCCTGGGCAAAGACTCGAGATAACACTCAATGTGCAAGGATGGTCAGGCTATATAACCTTCTAACTGTGTGGCTTGAATGTTCATACAGACAGAAGTCCTTTAGCCTGGTCTCCTTGGCTGTTCCTCTGTTCTGTGGAGAAAGAGATTTGTTAAAAACTAGGAAGTTCTTGCTGCAAGGACCAAAAAGAGGGTCATGTCTCCCATTTATATTTTTGCAGTCTACACAAAAGCTGTAACACACCGGTATAGCAAAATGCCCAAGCAGTGAGCCCTCCTATTATTGTTGGAATGGTAAATTATTCTACAGGCTTTTGTGGCTTTTAAGAAAGGTTGGTTTTAATCCTGTTCCTGCAATGACTTTACTCCCTGTAGAGCCAAAAGTTTGTAAACAGCCCAGTGCCTCTGGCTTTCTGTTCTCTCTCTCTTTCTCCTCATTTCTCTTCCAGTTCCTGGATCATAGCAAGGACACTCAGCACTAGTTTTCTGACCTCTAAAAGAAAACAGCCTTTGGTAACATCATTAATAGCAACAGTTTCACTTTTTATTTATTTATTTGTTTGTTTGTTTGTTTTGTTTGCAATTTTGAAAGCCTCAAGTGAGGACTTTCCCTAAATATAGATAAGTAAAGAAATCCCCTGGTAGGATGGTTCCTTTGTCTGTGGTGACTCCACTGCCCTTGTGGGCTGTTTAGACTGTTCTCCTGCAGTATATTCCAGTTTAAAAACAAAAACTACCCAAACCCCAAAACCTCAAACCCAAGACTTCCTCTTTGTGTTAGAGGTGTACAATCTGAGAGAGCCCCAGAAAGCACACTTCTCTGCTGCCTGCTCTACAGGCTCAGGAGTTGTTTAGAGTGAGGCATTGCCTGGGTGGTGCACAAGTAGCCACAAAGTTGTGAGACTTCAAGTGGAGAAAGAGAACCCAGCACTGGACAGATGTGTTTGCCCTTGTCCACCCACTGTAAGATGCATGATTGGGATGACTCAAAAGCTGGAAGTTGACATCATTTCCCAGGATCAGATTTAGGCAGAGAAAAAGCCCAATTGGTCAGGTCAGTCAAGATCCTACTGCATCAACACTAAACAGTGTGATGAAAGAGTGTCTCAGATACAGATGCTGCCCAGCAATGCAGCCACAGCTGTCAGGGGGCAAAGCCTTGTGGTCCAACTGCTTGTGCCAAGAAATCTCAATGTAACTGTGGAACTACAGCCTCCTCACAGCAAAGCTGCCCTTAAACACTATCCCTAAAGCAGCGCAAGACCAGTAAATGCAACTTGGGTGCAACTGATCCCAGCCTTCCTTGCCCCAGCCAGATCTCTGGGCTGCATGGCTCACCTCAGCTCCCTCCCTTCTTCACTCCTGCAGCGTGAGGCACCAGTGGGTGAGCAGAGCTCCTAGTTTCTGGCTGCTGCTTTAGTGGGGGGAGACTGCTTAATGCTCTGGGAACTCACCTACTGGAGGATTCAAACCAAGGGAGCTGAGAGGCTGGGGGAAAGGAGAAAGACAGATGCACAAAAACTCTGTCTTCCTTCTTTTTCCAGAACCCTGTTTGATTGTCTGCGACATTTCCTGTGGCTCTGATTTTATTACCCTGAGCACTCCCTCCCCCCATCCCTTCTCCATGAAATGTAGTCCATTACCACCACAAAAATGAGTGCTTTCTTCCGAAGATGAAGACATAATGAAGTGTAGAGGGGTTCATTCTTTGTAGTCTGAAGTCCTTTCTTCCACCTTTACAGCACAGTAAGTGTTCAGAAAATACCTACATGGGTAAGTGTGGAATTTCTTTAATTTGGAAGTACAATGAAACCTGAGAATGGACTACATTTCCTCTAAATGACTACCATGGGCCCAGACCTGAAGTGTAAACTTTCAGTTGCTTTGTCTGTTGACATCTTTAATGTGATAGGAGTAGTCATAGTGATTCTTATCAAATAGTTTTTCTATAACTAGATTTGCTTTTTAGTAGAATATCCACCTTTTATTATTTGCTCCTCATTCCCACTATTTGCTTCATAACTATGCTTCAGAAAAACTTTGTCATATTTTTATTCTCTCCTACCATATGAAGAAAGTGAACTCCAATTAACTGGTCATGATAAAGCTACCATTGCCTTAGACCTTTCCCTCTGAAAGTAGAAAAGACCAGACCAGACTGTTGATTCTCTCTTGATTACTGTTTCTAGGAATGGCGAGCTTTTTAAGTTCTGGATGCTCAAGGTGAGTTGTTCATCTCCTCAACCAATACCAAGTTACTAACAGACTTGATAAAATGCATAAACACAACCACAGTGCATCAATACATTGTTTTTCAGTTCATGTCTTGCTCTGTGCTTGTAGTACTGCATGTAAGCAGAAATGAAGCTGGTTCAGTTTTTATTTTTGTAGAAAATACTTTTGCAGGCAGAAAGTTACTAATACAATAAGTAGACTTGCTGTGCTACACCTGTTCTCTTTATATTGTATGAGCTGCGGAGAAGAAAGCAGGTCAGAGATCCACTTTGGAATGTTGCCTGGTCTCAGTAACAACTCAGTTTACATCATTCACGTTTACAATCAACAGAAGAGAATAAATGTGGAAAATTATGGTCCATTTATAGCCCATCAGTCATCAATCTCACACTCTAGCAGGAATCTAGGAAGCAGAAATACTCGTGATCCTAAGCATTTCTGGGTCTCTAGAGAGTGAGTCCTCTGTGTCCCTGAAGACAGTTGGCATGGCATTATCTTTCACTTTCCCTTTTTGAAATAACTATATAACTTTTTTATGTGTGAATAGCTGGTATATGTATTACTCCTGATATGGTTATATCACTCCATATGTCAATAAAGAAGCAGAAGGGTAGGAATGACCTTGGGATTTTGATGAAGGTGAATCAGGGAGCATCCTGGAAGCGCGTTGGGCAGCAGATGACTTTTTCCAAATATAGTAGGCTGGCAGTGGTAGAGAATCACATGGGTGGTTCTCTTTCCTACAAGTTTTTAATTCCAGCAGAACAGATCTGTCTGTTTTCAAGAGGAAAATGTTGACATATCTTGCTGTTTGAAAAATGTCATGTTTTCTAATGATGATTCAATTTCAACATGTGAAGAAATGAAATTACTTCACAAGGATTATAGATCTCCATATTAAGTAAATTACATCGTATTCCATGAAGAAAAGCCTTTCAGGGTATAAGGGAGCTTTTGATGCTTTGTACTATTGAGAAGAACACTCCTTCAGAAAATGCACAGCTGTGACCAGAGAAGGTATCAAATGCTCAGCAGCAGGCCCTAGAGTGATATATCTTATTTGAAGACTTCATATCCAAGATTTGAAGTCATCTTTATCCACAGGCTTAAGGAACTTTCACAATTTGCATTGTCATCTTCCTGAGTGCCCCCACAGAGCATCCCTGTCCAGCCCTCCAAGGCTCACCCACCCTGCCCAGGGCCCAGGACCCCATGTCAGCACCCCTGGTGCCCCTGGCTGCTCCTGGCTGGGGGTGGGATGGGCCCTGGCTGCCAGATCCCACCCTGACCCACCATGGGGAGCCCCCCACAGCTCCCAACCCTCAGAGATGGTTTGTATTGAGAGATACTTTGTACTGCTCAGTATTATTTAGAGCTAGAGAGAAATACCTGTAAAATAAAAGTTTTTTATGCACTCGCTGGATTCTCAAGCACCAGTGGACTCTCTACAGCAGAAAGGAAAATTTAACCAGCTAACGGCTTGTTCCTGTTCTATGAAATCAAGAGCTGTGCAATTACTCTAATTTGGTAAGAATCAGGAGGGAAGTGATGAACATCATATCTTGCAACACTTCCGATGGCACGACAGTTCCCAAAACACAGTCTGCAAGGGAAACAGCCCTATTTATAGGCATGCTATCACTTAAAATCTGAGTCTTCCTATCTCCTCTGAGCCTGAAGTCTATGATAGAAAGGTAAACCAGATAAAGACATTCTGAAAATGAAGGTAGGTCCATCTTTATCTTTCCAACTATTTTGTTTGCTGAGGTATTCACTGAGACTCTAGAAAGTCCAGAGCTGGAGGGGTGATGTCCCAGGCAAAATCTAAAAAGCTGTCAGAGCAATAAATGGTGCTAAGTTGAAAGAAGTTTTTTGCAGATGAAGTACCTACTGTCTGCTAAGAAAGGTCCTAGTCACAGTTTTGATTTTCTTACTGGGTTTGGTACTGGATTTGTAGAAGTTGGACACCACTCCTAGATCCACAAGTATGTACTCAAAAACTTTCTTGAAAGTACATAAACTAATACCTTCACCAAACTTACTATATTCACCATTGGGTAACTTGGACTGATTGATAACGCTGTGACCCATTTTGATACTTTCTATTTGCAGCTGTTTACCCACCCCCTTGAAGTCTATTCATCCTAACTTTTGTATATAGCAGACAGATAAATAAACTTTAGACCTTAAAGTAGCAGTTGCCAAACGCATGTATGTAAGTTTTATGAAGTGCTCTTGAGATCACGAGCTTTACAAATCATCACACAAATTTTTTCGTTACAGAAAAGGGCAACTTCTTTTACTTTGTTACTGTTTATTTGAACATTTTTGTGACTGCTTGAGAAGCCTGTCTAATCTTGCCTCCCATCAAAACAGAAACATGGTCAGATGGTGTAGAAGCAGACATACGAGCAAGTCAGACTACACAAATTCAGGGTAGAGTGGTTCACACTGGCATCCTTCACCTCGAGCAAGTTTCACTGTTCTCTCTCTCCAAGAAGGAAGAGATGGTGGCTCCTCGTGCACTCATCTCCATGACCCAGTGGATGCTGCTGATCACCCAGTTGTGTGCTGGCTGGCACTGCACAGACTGTGAGTAGAACACTTCCATAGGGCAATCCTCTGAAGTGAAGTGTAATATGCTTCTCATTAGGGGTTGCTGTGCTTAATTTTCCTTGTCTTAGATGTGCTAGGTAGTAACCTCTGCACCCAAAAATCTGGGAATCAGTCCTGCACCTTACTGATCCTGTTATGTGACACTTGCAGTGGAAATGCCAGACTCACCTATCAGAAATTTGATGCTGGATCAGTGGAAAATGGAACTGAATTGGATGAGCAGCATGAATTTCACTGAGGACTGGTGTTCAGTGACTGCAGGAGATTTTTCCATGACTGTAATGGTAAATTTGCTATGTAAAGTTTTAAAAGACACATCATTACACTTTCTTCTTTTTCTTTCATATCCTCCAGTAACTGAAAAAAGTATCCATGTTAAGAACAAGATTGTGTTTTAACAGTGTTTTCTAGATTTGTTGAGACCTGTCATGGTACTGAGGCATACCCAACCTCTCTGGCTGTTCTTGTGAAACTCACCTTCAGAGGTCTTTGTGGAATCAGTGCCTTGATGAGACTGAAGTGTAAAATTGTCTCTTTTCCTGGTTTCAGAGGAACTTTTGTGAGAGGCATGTATAGATGTTCAGAAAAGAATTTTTTAAGTACAAAGGACAGATTTAATTAGATACACGGCTCCTTACTGACTTACCTAAAAACAAGACATAAGCATTCAGGGGCATTGGAGATGCAATGATATGCTTGTTCAGGGCTGACTGCTAGGACACAGAAGCCTGTAAAGACAAAATATTTCTGGAGTGGTTTTTGAGGGGCAGGCAGGTTCATGCAGTCATAAAATGGTTTGGGTGGTAAAAAAAATGAAAGATCTAGTTCAACCCCCTTGCCATGAACAGGGACATCTTTCAGTAGAGCAGGTTGCTCAAAGACACATCCAACCTGACCTTGAACACTTCTAATGATGGGGCACACACAACTTCTCTGGCCAACCTGTGCCAGTGCCCCACCACCTTCATCATAAAAAATGTCTTCCTTATGTCCAATCTAAATCGACTCTCTTTCAGTTTAAAACCAGTGCCCTTTGCCCTGTCACTACAGACCCTGGTAAGGAGTGTCTCTCGGTCTTCCTTAGAAGCTCCCTTTATGCATTGAAAGGCCACAACAGTGTCTCCTCAGAGCCTGCTCGTCTCCAGGCTGAACCACCCTAACTCTCTCAGCCTCCCTTCAGAGGAGAGAGGTTCCAGCCTTCTGACCACTCTTGTGGCCCTCCTCTGGAACCCCTCAAACAGGTCTTGGTCTGTCTTGTACTGCGAACCCCAGAGCTGGACGCAGTACCTCACGTGGGGTCTCATGAGAGTAGGGTAGAGGGGGAGAATCACCTTCCTTGACCTGCTGGCCACACTTCTGCTTATGCAGCCCAGGAGGTGACTGGATTTCTGGGCTGTGAGTGCACGTTGCCGGCTCATGTCCAATTTTTTGCCTGCCAGTATCCTTAAGTTCCTCCCTGCAGGGCTGCTCTCAACCCGTTCATCCCCCAGCCTGTATTGGTACAGGGGACTGCCCCAACCCAGGTGCAGGACGTTGCACTTGGCCTTGTTGAATTTCATGAGGTTTGCATGGGCCTGTTCCTCCAGCCTGTCAGTGTCCCTCTGGATGGTGTCCCTTCCCTCCAGCAAATCAGCTGCCCCACTCAGCTTGGTGCCATCTACAAACGTGCTGAGGGCGCGCTCTATCCCACTGTCTATGCCATTGATGAAGATGTCAAATAGTACTGCTCCCAGTACAGACCCCCGAGGGACACCACTTGTTACCGGTTTCCAGGTGGACAGCAAGCCATGGACAACTGTAAATCTTTGGATGTGCATATCCAGCCAGTTCCTTATCATCTAGCAGTCCATCTGTCCAATGCTCTCTCTCTTTCAGTATCTGTTCAGTCAAGAGGCAAGAATATTGTGGGGGATGATATCAAGGGCCTTACAAAAGGGTTTTATATAGGAATGATTTGAAACTCTATTTGGAATGTGTGGGCAGAAATGCCCAGCATAGTTAAACCTGTATCTTTGAGTTTAATGCATTGAGTGGCCCAATGCTGCTACTTAGAGAAAAAAGTACACCTTTTTTTTCTGAGATTATGATATGTTTTGTCAGTATTTGGAGGGAGAAGTATTAAAGAAGAACAAAACAAGCACAAATGAAAAGGCATAACATCTGTGTAAGGGATGACTGAGTGCAATCAAGCGAAATTAAGCCCTCTGAAAGCTAATGTGGCCTTCATTTTGTACACAGGTAGTACCTTGCTGCTTTCTGGGCCGATTCATCGGTCTTTGTTTCTGTTATTTGGGGAGATTCTCGAAGTGGCCACATGATGGTAGCCTAGGATCACAGACAAGCAAGCTTAATCAGGAAAGTAAAGGAAACGGGGTGAAAAATTACTTCTTGGAAGCTGAAATCAAAGCAAACTTCAGGACCAATGAGATGTTCCAGCCACACAGTGAATGGCTGAGCTATATTTCAGCTTCCAGGCAGTGTAATATCCACGACAGAGCTGTCTAGTGTACCTACTAGATAGCCCTATATATCGAGATAATAATAGATGTTTGGAGCTCTGCCGTGTTATGGGCAAATCTATACCTTGCAAACTTCTGCTTATACTTTCCTTACCACGTGAGGTCACCATATCATCAGGTGCAGTTGCCTGCCATTTCCCCTTTTATTCTAAAGGCCACAATAGGAGTAAAAGTCTTAAACAAATCCCCTTGCTACAATCTCAAAGTGTCTTATTAATTAGGAAAACAAATAGCTTTTACTGTATGCCACAATCAAAGGAAACGCAGGGCTTTGGACAAAATCAGCTGATTCTATAGTCTGAGGACACCTAGTGGTACTTGCAGATTTGAACCAAATTCAGCCAATGGACTTTTAGCCCTGTTTCTCCAGCAAATCAGCTGCCCCACTCAGCTTGGTGCCATCTACAAACGTGCTGAGGGCGCACTCTATCCCACTGTCTATGCCACTGATGAAGATGTCAAATAGTACTGCTCCCAGTACAGACCCCTGAGGGACACCACTTGTTACTGGTTTCCACATGGACAGCAAGCCATTGACAACTGTAAATCTTTGGATGTGCATATCCAGCCAGTTCCTTATCATCTAGCAGCCCAATTGTCAAACCCACACCTGTCCATTTCAGAGGCAAGGATGCTGTGTGGGACCATGCCAAAGATCTTACTGAAATCCAGGTAGATGATATATGTTGCTCTTACCCTAATGCAGTCCTCCATTGAAGAGGAGAATTAGCTTACTCAGGCAGAACTTGACCTTAGCGATGCCATGTTGGCTGTCTCTGATCACCTCCCTGTTCTCTGTATGCTTCAACATAACCTCATGGAGGATCTGTTGCATGACTACCAGGCATGGAGGTGAAGCTGACTGGTCAGTAGTTCCCAGGATCTTCCTTATGACCATTTGTAAAAATGGGTGTGATATTCACTTTTCTCCAGCCACCGGTACTTCATCTGACTGCCATGACTTTTTAAATATGATGGAGTGACTTGACAACTACATCAGCTAATTCTCTCAGGACTGTAGGAAGCATCTTGTTGGATCCCATGGACTTCTGTATGTTCAGGTTCTTCAGGTGGTCTCAAACATGATCTTTCTTATGATGGAAAGAACTTCATTCCCCCAGTCCCTGCCTTGAGATTCGGGGACTTGAGACATGTGGGAAGAGTGGTTGCCAGTGAACACTAAGGCAAAAACTTATGGAGTTCCTCAGCCTTCTCCATGTCAGTTGTCACTAGTCCTCCTTGTCTTATTTATGAGGGACAGTACACTTTCTTTAATCTTTCTTTTCTGACCAATGCACCAGTAGAAGCTCTTATTACTATTTTTCACATTCCTTGACAAATTCCAGACCCAAACTTCAGCACCAATTCAGATCCAAACTTTTGATTACAGACAGGAGATCTAGAACTCAGATCTTGTGTAAATGGATTACTTGAGAAATATCATAACTTTATGAAAAGACAAATTCTGCTTCTGATTTAGTCTGTTTTCCATACCTATGAAGAGAAGACAGCAAGCTAAGCATTTCCTGTTTTGCAGCTACTATGTTTTTTAACCAAAATAGTTTTCTTTTTCACTGGCCTTTACAAACTGCACAGATAGTTTGAAGCAAGTCATGAAGCTGTCCTCTTGGGATTATCCCTGTACATGTATCACTTCTGCCTTAGCTAAATTTTCTTCCTGTAGAGTTCAAAGTTGTCTCCACCCATTTGGCAAATATTTCTTGTGCATCTGACTGGGTAGGTTCTGTCCAAAATGAAGTTGTTTCAGGAGCAGGAACTGTAAAAGGAAGGTATTGGTTTTGACACTCTATTTCGCATAAATAGAGAGCGAGCGAGCATTTTACACTACACTACTGTGTCAAGCAAGATGTATACTACATCTATGGTAAACATTAATGTTTCTGTAGGCAGTATCTAGAAAATTCTGACATGTGGGGACTCCTGTGATAACCATGCATTTATACCGCCTGTTCAAGTAATCACAGAATTGAGTAGATTCACATCATCCTCATTTCAACTATCTAAGCATGGAAGTTATAGTCCTCTAAGCTCTGAAGGCAGTGTATCCCATGCATCTTATATTCCACTGTTGGTGTCTTCATTCATCACTGCATAGACAAGGCACCTACATGACTTAGATGCTAGTTTTTAGAAAACTAATGTACATGGAGATGAATCTCAAGCCAGCTCCTTGCCTAGGCATTCATTTGTGAGGTATCTCACTTTGTCTTTCAAAGGAGTACAAAGCATTTTACAGCCATCTGTTGACCCTTATGAAACCACATATGCTCTATTTTGAGGCAGTTCAACTGATTTGGTGGACTATGGGTAGAAGGAGGGGAGGAACTGCTATTCCTGACATTTCCATGAGATTTTCTGGAGGGAAGCACTGGACTCTTCACCTTACAGTGGTGGAAGTTCATTACCCAAAGCTTCTGGGAAAAGAGTTCTCAAACCTGGGAAGACATCAGTACCTACATTACTCACTTCACAGTGGTCCCACTGTTACAAATCAAGCACAAGCTAAAGCAGTTTCTACAGGGAGCAGCACTGTGTAAACCAATAGATGAAAAACTAAAAAGTAAACCTTCTGCATGACATTTTTCAGGCAGAGGACATGAAGTGCACATTTGGAAATATAGCACCTCCTCTGCACAATGGAGCAAGCTTTTCTGTCACAGCTGTGAACATGAATGGCACATACTCAACCGTATGCAGATATATTCCTCAAGGTAATATGCTAGACTTTGGGAAAGGATTTGCCTACTTCCAATGGCCTGGGGGTAAAAGAAAAACTGAAACCATTCATCCCTTAATTTATTTGTTTCCTCTAGGATGAACAGTTTCTTGTTCACAGCCTTATGATAAGAAAAGGAGTTTCCTACAACTAGCTCAGCAATTTTTCAGTCTGCAGTTGCCACCTTACTTGGTGCCATCTTTTTAATTACTAATTCTCTTTTAACTGTTCATGCTAATATTTTATTGACTGCATTTGAATGTCTTTAAAAATTCAAGTGAAACACAGTTGTGGCTGTAGTTTTGAAATTCTTCACTGAGAAATCTGTGACATCTTGAATTTTGTCACCGCATATCTCATGATGTAATGCCCAAACCTTTGCAGTGTCCCATCCACAACAATGGAAGGTCTGAGAACCTTTACTCCTCTTTGTATGAGGGGGTAATATATATAAGACTGTTAAGAGAAAGAAGTACAAGATCTGCTCATTTAAGCAACATGGAGTTGGCATGTACTAAACAGCACTGCTTCCTGCCTCATCAAGCTCAAAATACTTGATAACTCTTTATAAAAGGATGGATAAATCATCCTTCCTTTTAAAGTGTATGTTTAGTTTCCTTATTGGGTTTTCTTGAGGCTGGGGGTTAAGAAGTAAATTGAAATGTTTGTGATCAGAAGATTCCTCATGTCAATCCCAGGTGGAAGACGGTATCACTGCAGAGTCCAAACACCTCACAAGTTTACATTTACACCTCCCTGAGGTCCTGAAAAAGTTCACAACTCTGCACTTCCCTTTCTGTCCTTCTCTGGAGTCCACAGGGATCCTCCTCATGCTATCCACTCATTTGACAGGGCACTGAAGAACATCCTTCAAATAGAAATGCTATGGCAGGGTATAGAAGGATGATAGGTGACTGTTTTGCTTTGTGGCATCGTGGCACCAGTCTCCTTTTGAACAGGAACAATTGAAAGCACAGGGGTAGGCACTTCAGCTGTCAGCCTGTACTAGAGCAGTGTAGGCTCCCCTGAGACTTACTTTATCAGATGCAGCTATCATATCTTTGGAGGATTTATCCATGACAAATTACTCATTGAATCTGTCAGTGAAAATATCTTCCATTGTTACTGCCTAAAATGAAGCAAGTAATTCCTAACCCAAGCAATAACCAGCTGCAGTCACAGCTGTCTAACATATCTAAGCATGTACCAAGATCCTCCAGCCTGGATCGAGCCACATGATTTTTCCTCATCACGGACATTCCTGTGTTTGCAGGCATAAATGGGTCAGCCATTGAAAACTTCTCCTGTGTGATTTATAACGTTTCCCTCATGAACTGCACGTGGCAGGCAGGCAGGGATGCTCCAGAAGACACTCAGTACTTCCTCTACTGGCAGAACTCGAGGTAAGTACATCTGCTTGAGCTAGGGAAGTCTGAGTTCTCATTCAACACGTCACGCTGCCCATGTCTAACTAAAATACCTTGCTGTCTACAGGTATGATGATGCAATGGAATGTGAGCTTTACATTAGAGATGAAAATGGCAGAAACACGGGATGTAGATTCCAAAATGTGAGGATAGATGTTAATAAAGCTTATTTCCTGGTGAACGGGTCTAGCAAGGACTCCCTGATCCAATTCTATGATGAGTACATTCAATTGTATGAAATTGGTAAGTAAAATTTTTTTTCTGCTTTATTTTCATTATTTTATGAGGGTAGTAGAGCATTTATCCTTGAGAAGGAACTAAGTGCCCTGTCTCAGTAGTCAAAATAAGACTGTGGCCTCTTCAAGAAAACCTATTCCCCAAGCAAAAGGGCAATGAGGGAAATTAAAAAAGAAAGCTCACAGCTACAGCTTTCCTTATATTCTTTAGCAAACTACCCTTATTGGGTTTAGGTTTTCCTCCAGAAAGGTCCCCAGGACTTAAGAAATTGTACTTCCCCCTGCTAACCTTCCAATAAGGGCCAAAGACCTTTCAACAGAGGAGACTTTTCAAAAGTTCATCTGAGCATGATTGCTTCTCATTGCCAGTGGGGACAGCATATGCCAACACCATACCCTTCATTAAAGAAATCGATATACGTACAAAATGCCCCATTTTTTCCTATGCTCTTTCACATGCGGCGCT
The DNA here is from genome assembly GCF_023634155.1 of Falco peregrinus. Lineage (NCBI taxonomy): Eukaryota > Metazoa > Chordata > Aves > Falconiformes > Falconidae > Falco > Falco peregrinus. Next base: position 48,416,802 of record NC_073724.1, on the reverse strand, counting down.
CTGCTTGGAAGCATCCTGTGCAATTACTTCTACTGTAGCAAAGCCTTTTTGGCAAAGTTCCACTGATTTTGGTATTGTCTCCAAAAAGATGGTCAAACAAGGCTTCATTCTTTCTATAAGGAGGAATTGAGCTTCCTTCTTGAGCATCAACTCTACCGAGCGTCAACTCAAGGTGAAACAAGACTGTTCTTTGACTAAATAGCCCATCAGAAATAAGCCATGCCTGTCTCTAAAGATTGATGTAAAATAGTATAGATGAAACTAAGCTTTCCCGTCAATCTTTTATTACCCTTTCTGTCATAAGTAACTATCCTCTGCTGTTACAATAATCAAGTCCTTGGCAATGATGAAAATGTAAAGGTCCTCATCTTTTTGCTCACATCTATGAAATGAGGGAAGATACGTGAAGGAGTTGGCTAGATTCTTAAAGCTGAAGCATCTTTCTCATAAGTGTATGGATAATTTTGTGGAAAGAGGGAATAAAGTGCATAGTTCACAACACCAAGCAAGTAACACTTTCATGTCACAAAAGCATCATGTGAGGAGGCCTGAAGAAATAAATGATCTTTGGATTTCTTACATTAGGGTGAGCATCAGCTTGTTCTTCTGCAGTAGAAGCAGCCTTATAAAAGAAGACAGGACTCTACCTTCTTAGTCTAGTAAATGGATGGAACTTGTATCTTTGTATGCTCCTAAGTCACGTTCCCTGGCTTAGTCCCTGTATTTTTCTGATCCCGAGGAAAAGATTTAAAGAACTTTGGTCTTTTGATTATTTCTAACAGAGTTGCTAAGAAAAATAGATACAAAATAATATCTTTCTTCATAGAGATGTTACTTGCAATTGCACTCTCTTTTATCAAAGCAAAAAGAGATCAAGTGATTTAAATTATTTGAATTCTTGGTTATATAATTTCAGAAAATCTCATGCCTCCATCAAATATCACTGTCAATTGTGATGAAATTAAAAATGATTGCATAATCCAGTGGCAACGACCCCAAATAAATCACTCTAACCAAGACAAGTGTTTTAAATATGAAATCAACATAAAGTATAAGGTAAGAGGTATTTCTTCACCTACATTTAACATTAGTACATGTGTTTGCATTTACCAATATGCATGATTAAAGATAAAAGTCAGGCCCTCTTGTATGGTTACCCTTCTTCATAGATAGCACCATACTCCTTTGTGGCTGTGCCTTTCAAGCACCCTGTTATGCCATATTGCACCATTTTTTTTTATCCTTGTTCCCCGGGTGAGGTATTGCTGGAGATACACTGGATGACGGTGACTGTGACTGTGTGGAACTAAGGGGAGAAGTGTGGTTAATCAGTATTTCAACACATCACAGCTTTGGCTGTGGCAAAACTCAGAAAAGGCCCTTCTTTCACTAAGACCTGTTAGATCTGTCCAGGATTAAGAGACCTTCCAGCGACTGCTGCTCTGTGAAAGGGCAGAGCTGGGCTGTAAATACCCAATGGAGAAATGTGCATCCACTTAACAAGTATGAGTTGATCAACGTGAGTGAAATTTTGCTATATATGAAATGTAAGTAGCTCATCCAGACATCTTATATAAGCAACACACCTGTTGGTCCAAAAATTGAAGCTGTATAATGTTCAATAAAAGGTAAATAAATGTGAGAGAACGCAGAAAGGCAGAGTAATCACAGATTGCTGAAAGAATTATTTAAACGACTGAAAGTCCAATTCGGACCTTGGCTTTACAAGTCTTTTTGCAGCCATAGGAAAGAAGTGAGATTGCTGTGCTCCGCTCGACCTCTGGCAGAATTGCGTCCAATGACCACAAGGTGGCAGACAGTGACAACAAAGGAAAAAGCTGCCTGTTTTACAACCAGACTTGGCCGCCTAGTGGCTGACTGAGGGCATTCCCTAGATTGCTGCTATCGGGAGCGTAGTCTAGGTCGGGCTTGCTATTTCATGGATAAGTTTTCTTGCAAGCCCACCTAACTGATACAAAACTGGATTACTTCTCTGAATCCCTTGGCCGTTGCAGCAAAGAAAGCTTCTAGAAAGCTCTGTGTGACATTGGAATCAAAGTGCATCGCAGTAAAGTAATACATACTTCTTAATGTCTTCTAATACGACTAATATTCAGTTTACAAAGAATATTCAATTCACATACAGCCTGAATTGCCTAGGATTTTTGTAATAATTATTAGCAATTTTCACGTCAAGATCCAGCAACTACAGTGTTGTAAAATTTATTGCATTACTACTGCCAGGTATAAACTTGTATTGTTTTACTAATACACTATGACCAACATATATTGTATTAGTCAGCCTTTAAACTTTATTTTCACAATTGGAAATTACTTGGATTGGAAGCAAACAAAAACAAAAAGGTAATACCATGAGTAACATAATTTCAATCACATTTTTTCATGTCTGACACCAATAAATTAAATTTGTTGAGGCTCTTGGTTTCTTCTCCAGTGATGTTTTAAGTTAAGGCTTTATAGATCAGGATGTCTGGGAAACCCGAGGACAAACCTTAACAGTGAAAACTGAGCTAAATAGGAACCAAATACCTCAGCCTTTCCAATGTCCCAACAGGCCTGCATTCTCCTTAACCTCCCTTTTGCTGCCAGTGCACTCATAAAAACCTTTCTTGTGTTCACCTCCCTCACCAGCCTTAACTCCAGCTGAGCTTTGTCTTTCCTGACTCCATTCCTACATGTGCAGATGATGTCTTTGCATACTTCCTAAATCCCTCCTTCTACCTTCAGCATACTTCCTTTTTGTTTCTGAGCTCAGACTCAACTTTCATGTCTTGCCATGCTCACCTGGCACACTTGATCGATTTTTTGCACACCAGAATGGACTATTCTTGTGCTCTGAGGAGGCTATCCTTGTAGATCAAGTGGCAGCTTTGCCCTCTGGGGCAGTTTCCCTTGAGTACCAAGGCCTGTGGCTGTGAGGCTTTCTCAAGCTGTCTGAAGAGGGTCTCATCAGCTTCCTTCTCTTGATAGAGAGATATGGAACAAACACCTACTACATTGTCACCTGTGTTGGTTGGTCCTCTGATGACTGCCGCACAAGCTCCCTTACTGATTCATGATTTCTCCGAAGACAGAGCTCTATGTATTCAAGGCACTCCTTTACACAGAGCACAAGATTAGCAAGCCTATTTGCAAGGACACTCTCACCCCACTTGGTGAGATGCATCCCACTCCTGCTCAGTAGTCCCTGTTTCTCAAAAAGGGTCCCAAGGTCATAGAAGCCAAAGCCCTGGCTATGACACCAGCCTCTCAGACAGGAGTTGACCTGCTGGATGACTGCAGTTCTGCTCAAGCCTTTCCCTCTCACTGAAAGGCCTGAGGAGACACCATCTGGGCTTCCTGCCCTTCACCGTCCTCCCAGCTCTCTGCAACCACGCTCGAGACCATCCTGGTTACCCCAGCCATATCATTGGTGCCCACACAGGAGAGCAGGAAGGGTCAATAGCTCAATGGCCAGACAAGTCTGGCAGTCCTGCAGCATCCGGGGTCCTGGCCCCAGGCAAGCAGCAGACCTCCTCCTTCAGGTCAGGTGAGAAGATTGGTGCCACCATCCCCTGCAGCAGGGAGTCTCTTTTTAATTATCACACACACTGTCTCCTTCATTTTTTTTTGAAACGCAGTGCCTTTTCACACATGTGTTCCTCCAGAATTTGCAAAAGACCACCTGTCCTTCTGGACTCCACTTTCTGAAATCATTCATGACTCATTGTTTTGATTTCTCATGTATTATTTCAGCATAAACACAAAAAAAGGGAGACTATATTGTTGCACTTCCTCCTAGATGGATTCCTGTGCTTAACCTAGCTTGTTTACAGATTCTAGAAGCTGTCCTGTACAACAACATGCTTTGCAAATTCAGGTTCAGGTGCCACATGAGCATGCATGCAGTTGTTTCATAAAACAAGTTTGGATAAAGTTCTTTTTGGTTTAAAATTGAGTAATACAAAATTCAAAATAATTAAAAAATTGCATAACTCTGGCAGGCTAATGGAGTTGATACAGTCCACAGTCATTAGTTGTGTGTGGTCACTGCATTACATTGCAGTCATTAAGGCTATTCAGAAGACATGAGTGAACTTTACTGTATCTAGCTGGAGGGCAGCTTAAAATATCTGTGAATCCATGTCAGTCCTGAATATTTTCATCTGAGGAAAAAGGAAACAATATTAACACAGAATTTGCAATTAAATATAGAGACATCTATTGTAAAATATAAACAGTAGATGTAAACTAAAAAAGTTTATTTCACAGTTTAGTTTTTTCTTAGTGTGTGTAAGAATAAAGTTACAGTTTTCATTCAGGTCTGGTTTCCTTGTACTTCAGTTTAGTCACCAATCTGGAATAAAATTTATTTCTCAGCTCTGGTGGTAAGGAAAACAAATACTTTTCCTTAGAAGAATTAGTTACTATGTAAACTTGGCCTTTGAGATTAATTACATATTAGATACTAAACGGTAGATAAACTACTAGTTCTTCTGAACAAACTGTTAAGTAGATAAGAAAGAGTAATGCAGAAAAGGGGACAGTAAATAAAAATGACTTATTATGTAAACACAAAACAAGCAACCAAAAGAATCATGTTTATTTTCTCAATTTACAGGATAATCCTGAGGGAAAACCCATATACGCTTCTATACAAGTAAGTCTGCTTGTCCTATTAATCAGCAATACATGTTATTTTCATAGTCATTTGTGGAAAGTAAATAGTATGCCAATGCCTTTAAATCAGTATGTGTTCAATGCCCTATGCTTTATGAGATCCTTATTTAGAAATTCCATTAATGGGTCAAATTCCTAAATCATCATGACATGTTATTTATTATACATTCAAGGGCAGAACTCTATTACTATTTTGCAAGTATTTTGAAAAACCTTCCGTTTTTTTATTATATTGTCCACTCTCCCCCTCAACTATTTGGAACAGAATTTGAAGTTACACATCGCTGACAGCAGAGAAAAGAGACAAAGAGGAATCATCTTCTAGGAATATAATTTTGTTTATGAAAAACAAAGACTACAAAATCACTTTGGGATGGAGGCTACCCTCCAGGTATGCTGCACCTCCTTCTAACCTGTGCAGCTTGCACATCCCACCTCTATCCTGAAAGTCTCCAAGAGCAAATACATTTCAGCAAATTCTAGTAACGCTAAGTATTGCAGTCCTCTACTTATTTTTCAGATTTGGCTGGATAGTTATGCTATTCCTGAAAAGTCGTAACGCAAACACTGAGGAAGGTGAGGTGCATACAGTTTACTCCTCAAATCACTCAATCCTAGCAGTAATGAAATGAGACAATTCAAGATATTTTTCTGTGTCTGTCAGTGTGCTGAGGGAAATTGTCAGTAAATCAAACTATATCATAAGAAGTTACAGGATATGATGTAAAAGACTAAAAACTTCTAAATTTAAAAAGTTTACTGACAGGGTTTTTTTTTTAGATACACAGATGCATACGGTTTTATACATAAAGAACGTGAATATGTTTATTTTTTGCTCTGGAACAGCAGTCTACTTTTACAAGCAATGCTCCCATAGCCTCGTAGAAGTTTCACTGGTAAACGACACTTGAATATTATCAACACCTAGGCATATAACAAAGAAAAACAACTCAGTTTTGCTTTGTTTTTAGGAAGGGGGAAGTAGTCACATATTGCATAGATCCAATGCAAGAAAGAAGTACCTCTTGAAAATGAGAGCAGCTGGCAGTACCTGCCTCGTGAGCCCAACCTGGGGGCAGTGGAGTGCACCCGTTGAGTTTGGTAAGAACAAATCCATGCCTCGGGCTACTCTCCCCACAGCGATGTCCAGTCTGCCTCACACAATGCTGCATACTGATGGACACACAGATATATAAAGGATTGGCTAACATTTTGTTTCACTCCACACTACAAAGAAGAGGAAGAAGAGACTTAATAAATGTCTTTACACTCCAACATTGGAAATAAATACAAAAAGTTACATTTGCAGATGAAGTGACACCTGCTTACTGCAGGAGATGGACAAACAGGCTCAGTGCTAGTCCATTCCAGTAGACATTGCAGCTAAGGTGCTAAAGAGTTGATTTTTATACCAAGTGAAACCTTTCAGACTGACATTCATCAGTCAGTCACCAGCGCAGACGTTTGACACAGCTGTGCATCTATTCATCTTCATTAACAATAATACTTTATGACTTTTCTCTTTCAGTAAATGAAGAAATTATTTCTTCTTCAGTATGGATTTTACTTGTGGTAGCAGCTGTGACACTCTTAATGGCAATCATCACAATTTTGCTCTGCAAAAGGTAAACTTAATTTATGCATTTATTTTATTTTTTGTGGTTGTGTGAAATATAGCTGCAGTTCTTAAATAAAGTAGAGGTGTCTCTGTATAAAATGTTTTCACTCACACTGTAGTAGAAATCAATCCAAATGAGTGATCCTGAGGCAAGTACTATAATCTTCATGCCCAAAGTGCCTCCCTAGCTGATCCACACAACTTTTTCAAGGGTCCCTTCTGTCAACATGGCAAGGAAAGCAATTACATGCTATTACTTATATTAACAGTACAGCTGCTCAGAATATTTGCCATCTAGACTGTCTATGCAACACTCAGGTTGACTGTACTTACCTATAAAGATTTTGCAACGTTTACTAGAATAGTTCTAGCAAAATGAAAGTATCTGAAAGCACATAAGCTAAGCAGCTTGCTTCTTGAAATAAAACATGTAAGCAAAACAGAAAGAAAATGGATATTCTGCCATTACACGCACTTTGTATAGAAATAGACAGTAATTCAGAGAAGATACTGTTCCTCCAACTTGTTAAAATTTTTACACCCACTTGTCACTGGTTGTAGTGACTTAAAGAGCAGGACAAATTCCTTTTCCTTTCAAAGAAGAAAATAACAACTAGTGAATCCTTAACCAAAAATGAAACTATTACCATCCAAATTCTTATTTTTTTCTTGATATGTGTTCATTCTGTGTTGAGATCATGCATATTTTTCATTTCTTTTCTATGCTGGCAGTGGAAGACAAGAGCTGGTTCAAGGGTGCAATTGTTTTGACACATGACGCTTACTTAATTCTTCTTTTCTACTTCATCCCTCTTGATCTCCAGGACTAGCTGTTGGGAAGCAGCATTTCCACAAATCCCAGGGCCAAAAAATGCATTTAATGGACTGCCTGATACAAATCCAGAGGTATGTTCTCTTTCTATTTTACATTAGTTATGTGAAAAGTATATAAGACTCTACTGCAGGTATTTCTTAAATTATAAGGAACTTAACACAGAGGATAACTGCCATATTTTGAGGAATAACAAGAGAAAAATCAGCAGGCAAGTTTTTTAAGGGAAGTAAATGTAGTGCTCTTCCAGAACCAGGGAGTTTCTCCCATCCCAGTCTCACAGGTGCAGGGACTGATGCTCCCATTGGTAGGTCCAGACAGCAGCAAAGGCTGTGCATTTTCCCAACATGAGGCACACACATGTACAACACACACAGAGGACACTAATGCAACCAGCTACAAATGCCACCACAGGTGCCTTTACCAATGCCACTTCAACACCAGCAGCAGTCACATAAATAGGGTCACAGACATGCCAGTCCTCCTGCTCCCCTCCAGCTGAGCAGGGCTGAAATTTGCCAGTGAGACGTGTGTACACACTCATTCACTTAATTCACAACAACCATAAATTTGCAAGTTCCTCACAACTGATCTCTACGTTCACATGCTGGTTCTCCCCACTAGGTTACCATCTCTTACCTTGGGTGTCTCCAGGTGCAGGTCTCTCCTACTCATCCACTAGTCCAGCTTCAAGGAAGTTTGCTAACAAGACACACACACAGGATAGAAAACAGGGTGACACAGAAAACAGTTCAAAATAGGGTTTTATAAGGTAACAGGACATACTGCAGTGGTCACACAGAGCATTTGACCAGACCAGCATAAGGACCAGCAGCTCACTTGCACCCTTTTCCTGTCCAGCAGCTGATCATGTTACGTCCAGTAATTTCTCATGGTCTGTTCAATTACCTAAACTTCAGGCCAATGTGTATTCATCTACTTTCATACCTTAGTGAAGTTAATCCTTTTGTATGAATTCATAGAATTATAGAATTGCTTAGGTTGGAAAAGACCTTTAACCCAGCACTGCCAAGTCCGCCACTAATCCATGTCCCTAAGTGCCACATCTAAACACCTTTTTAAATACCTCCAAGGATGGTGACTCTACCACTTCCCTGGGCAGCCTGTTCCAATGCTTGACAACCCTTTCAGTGAAGAAATTTTTCCTAATATTCAATCTAAACCTCCCCTGGTGCAACTTGAGGCCATTTCCTCTTGTCATATCACTTGTTACCTGGGAGAAGAGACCCACACACACCTCGCTACAACCTCCTGCCAGGTAGTTGTAGAGAGTGAATTCATTTGCAATGATCTGGGGTAACCTGTGTGGTGCACTGGAGAAAAACACGTCCTCCCTGTCCATGACAGCATTACAAAGTTGCTGAAATTTCACTGTTATGTCCAGCTAAGGAAAGGTTATCAGCTAAGAAAAAAAGCAGCAAAATATCTCTATAAAATATGTAACAAAAGTTGAAAAACTCTCAGTATTATGCATAAGTATATGCTAACCTAACATGTATAAAACTAATGGAAGTTTTTATTCTCCCTTCAGCTGATGGAGAGCAAAATTCAGACAATAACATCTGAAAATGAAGAGATAATATTAGTTTCTGATGTAGTGAAATAACAAAGAAACTGAGGAATTTTAAAGTGCATTTTGTAGCTCAGGCAACTTTATATTCCTGTGGAAAGCCTAGAATCACTTTCCTCCTCCTTTTGGCAAAAACAGAAATGCAGCCAAGAAAGAATGATACCTCACATGTAATTTTTTAAAATGCCATTATATTTTCTTTTAATTTTGGCTAACTTTAACTGTTTGGGTAACTTTTCCTGATCGGATATCTTCCATTTGGTGAATATGATTGAAATATTTCCATTGAGAAGTTTTAGGTGCATTTTAATTTGTTTAAGGAAAAACAATGGGTTTGTCTTACATTAAAAAGAATAAGAATGAATGTATTGAGATGAATAAATTTTTTTAAAAAAAAATCGATGGTGTATGAACGCTATTGTTATACTGTCAAGAATGGGTCTATTCACACCTGAAGTTTCCTCAGATCTCTTAAAGTACACACGGGCAACTAAAAAATTGAGAATGGGATTGAAAACAGGCTGACACATCGAGTGATGGCCTGTAATCAACAGGAATCTCAAAGGACAGGAGTATGTCTAAAACCCTAACTAATCCTAAAGCCTAAGTGCATTACTTGTAAGTTAAGAGATCAGCCACCATAAACTTGATATCAGCCCAGAATTTACTTCTGTTAGTACCTAGCTCTTTATGTTCTTGCTGCTTACTTGCCTTTCTACCACTTCAGTATTCTAAAATATTGAGTGCATGACTCAGTTAATCCCTGTATTCTTTCATTCAAGTAGAGGTCTTTACTATCGAGCTGAGCACTAAGTTTTCAGAGCCACAGGGTTAGGACAAGGTACTAGAAAAACAGGCCAGGCTGTTGAATGCAGTGACTGGTCATGAGCGACACTCCTCAGGGATCAATGCTGAGACTCAGAGTGTTTAGTGATAACAGTAACGGTCAGTGGGATGAAAGGCAGCCTTAGCAGGACTGTGGGTGACAGCAAACCGAGGGCACTGCCTAATGTTACAGGAAGGGAGCCCTGCTATTCAGAGGGCTTTTGACAGGCTGAAGAAATGGGTTGATAGGAACCTCCTGAAGCAAATGCAAAGCCAATTACATGGGAAAAACTATGTATCCTAGGGAATGACTGACTGATAGGTCTGTAGAAAAGGCTCTGAGGTCCTGGTGGGAAACAAACTAACACAAATCAGACATGCTTCCTTATAGAAACTATCCACATACTAGGCTATACTGGAAGGAGTGGACCAGCAGGTCAAGGGCAGTGATTATTCCCTCTCCTCAGCACTCATGAGTCTGCACGTGCAGTCCCATGTCCAGATTTCTGCCTCCTAGTCCAAGAAAGACATTGACAAACTGGGTAAGTTCAGAAGCAGGGCAGCAAGATGATTATGGGGGTCTGAAGGAACTGGAATTTTTCAGCCTGGAGAATGAAAGCTAAGGGGATCTATTGCTGTCTTCCAATGTATGTAGAGAAGACAGAACAAACTCATCTGGAAGTTTAACAGTGTGAGGATGAGAAAGAACAGTCACAAGTTGCAGCAAGAGAAATGCCAATTTGATATAAGGAAAAAGAATGATTTACAGGTAAGAGTGGTTGAATGGGTGTCCAGAGAGGCTGTATCCATCCTTGATATATTCAAATCCTTGAATCCTTGAATATATCCATCCTTGGATATATTCAAAACACAGTTGGACAAGCAACTGGATCTGACACAGAAGCTAGCTCTGCTTTAAGTGGGAGGTTGGACTCAATGACCTTAAGAGAGGTAAAAAAGATCAGAAAGCATCATAAATTATGATTCTTGTACAAAGGAAAAAGAACTGAGGTGCAGTAGCAAAAGAGGGTGCTTAGGTATTCTTATTGTAGAGGAATATAACCCATTTTGATAATATGCTCATTTTATATAGATATAGGAACATGTTTCTCACCTTCTGAACCAACGATACTGTAGACCAAGAATTATGCAGATCATTATCAGAAGGCAAAGGGACTGGTCTGGTGAGAACTTTTGTCCTTTTTAGGTTCCGGATATTTCCAATAGCTTTTACAGTTCCCAGTATGAGACATCTGGAGAAAGCAGTCTGAGGAGGCCTAGATTCTTCTGAACTGAGGGTTCTCAGACTTACAAATAAATATCATATCTGCACAAACAATTACATGGGTTCTCTGGAAAGTGCTACCTTAATGCTGAGACTTTGAGACAAACACAGACTTACATTTCTGTTTGAGAAAGATCAGGCCCGTGAGCACATAGCAATGGTTCATCTTGGAGGACAGGTACATTAGATTTGGACCAGCTTTTTCCTCCTGTTTCATTTTCTATGGGAAGTATATACCCAAACTCTGTTCTTACAGGTTCTCTCCTAGAAAACTTATAAAGCTCCATCCAAAGTTTTCATTAAAATATTTCTATTTCAGTTTGTCATGGGTGTCTGACATGGCCTTACTTTGCCATAAACTCATTTGTATGGATGGAGCACTTTTGAAAGGACTAGCAACAGCCTTTTCAGATAAGTGATGAACATAAGGGAACAATTTCTAAAGAGATGTGAATAGGCCTGTCTTCTGAGATATTGTTCTTGATGGAGGCTCTGTTAGGCCATTTCCTAGAAGTACGGGAGACCGAAGGTTTACTGTGACATATTTCAAATTTGAGATTGTGTTCTGCAGGAGAGGCCTGGCTTTAGCGTTGTTGGGGAGGGTACTGTAAAAGCCCTATTGCCTGTTTTCTCTGCTTAGAGCGGTAGTATCTAAATGGGTCAGGCTTGGGAGGTTTTGCTGCTGAATGTTAGATTTAGCTGACGATTGCAGCCAATCTCTCTAAGTAAACCTTAGAAAACTGTTGTCATTTCAGCCCTGAATATTCTCCTCTCTTCATAATAGCACTGGCCCAGTTCTTCTAATAACTCAAAAGTGGTTACTCTTTCCAATGCTAGATTGCTGGGTTTCTTTACATTCTTGCTTTGCTGGTTCCCTACACTGAACTGTTGATGTGATTTATCAGCATAAATGGTTTCAGAAGAGATTCTGTCCTGCTGGTGGTGTCTTCTTTGTTCCAGAGGACAGGTGGAGTTCTGTCATGCTCAGAAGATGGAACCTCCCAAGTCAAGCATTTTTAGATCAGACAGAAAAATATTCGGAAATGTATTGTATACCAACAGCAATATACAGTGGCATAAAGGTCATACCATATCAGAATAAGGTGTCCAGCCACACAATCCAGGACTTCAGCATGTTAAGATTTTTCTTCATGTGTGCAAATTTACATTTTTGTACATTGTACATGAAATTGATATTTCATCTGCCAATTTGTCATTCAGTCATTTTCTTTTACCAGGTTATTGAACTTCTTCATAGTCATCTTTCGTTTCTGTTATCTCAAACTGCTTGTAACTATATATCCATGGGAGGATCCTCCTCTTATCTCAGGGCAACTTAGACTTTTCTCCTGGTCTAACAATGCAATGCGGATTTTTTTCTTTAACCTCTTTGACTGGCACTTCATTTTGAGTGTGATCTTCCCTCGTACTCCTCTTGAAGTAAAGTCCCAGTATGACAACATTCTTGAGGTCACCTGTAGTACCAAATGCTTACTGATACTTTCTGTTGTCCCCTTACATCCTTTACAAATCTTTTACTGTACCTCAATCACCTATTTTCTCAGTGGTTTCTTAAAACCTCCCTTTTTTGGGAAATGATGTATTATTAGATTTTGGTTATTCCTTTTGCAGGTTGTTCCACAAAAAACTTTTTTAACTTACTTACTGTGCTTTTGTATTTATCCTGTCAGAATTCACATGCTTTTCTGTTTTCCTTCTTTGGATAGGGCTCCAACAACATCTTGAGAAATGCCTTCTTATTTTGTACAGCCTCCCTCACGTTTTTACTTTGCTAAGCCAGAATCAGGGAGATTTTTCTTTCTACAGAGGCTAAAACCCCTACTATTTGTTCTGTTTGTATTATGAATGAGGCCCAAAGAATACATTTCAACATTTGATTTAACTGTGTGGGGAGATACTGGAGCAGGCATAGTCCTGCCCTGATCATATACTGCGATAGTGGCTCCACATGCAATGCTTGGGGTTCATATCACTGCATTTGCAGAAGCAAGGAATATTGGGTAATATTTTTGCAGAAAGATCTATACAGAAGAAAATTAGGTAATATTTATCAGCACTTAGCAAGAAATGAATTTCTGCATCCCCTATGAAGTGTAGCAATGGGCAGGCAACACCAACGCTTGTAAGAGCTCAGTAGTCAGTAGAGACTATGAGGTCAGCACAGAAGACTAAAGGCAAATACCCTCACCTCCTGGGGTGGCTCCAGGTACCCTTGACCAGCACAGCAATAAACTCTATTTTACTGGTATAATTTGATTTCTGGGCTCCTCTCTTTGGGAAAGAGGCGTATTCCAGTAAGGAGGTCAGAATTTGAGCAGGTAATAGCAGAGCACAGACAAAACTTCTGTCTTTGGTTGAAGTCTAATTCCATATAAGGCTCAGCCTTGACCTGGAGTGATACCAAAAGAGTCTTATCAACTGACTCCCCAGTTTGGATGATTGGCTGGTTTGGCATCTATTTGTTCTTTCCTGATAATGTAGTGCTGGATGCTTACCATGACTTCTTAAAACTCAAAGAGAAAAAGCTCAGCAATTTCCTCCGTTAACAGAATTAGCCTTTGAGCACTTTTAATTCCCAAGAGAAAGAATTTTATCCTCTGAGCAGACCCATTGATTTTAATAAGTCATATACCTTGCTGCCTGTTTTAGTCTCTGAGATTCAGATTTTGGGGGGTCTGACATTGTTTTTCATAATTGGGTGAGGAATCACTCTCGTATCAGGTTTATGCATTGATGTAAAAAGGCTTTTTGCTTGAGAACTCAAAAGGCTCAGACATTTGAACATAGCTATTTGATTGTTAGACTAGTTTTATAATGGTATTAGACATCTGATTATTAGACTAAATACTCCCAGAACTATTTTCTTGCACTGAAGCAAATTGCCATGTAAGAGTCCAGATACACTTTATGAAACCTCTAAACAAGGTGGACACATGCAAACTGACTTTAGAAATTAGCCCTGAGTTGGACTAACCCCTGGACTATATCCAGGAGTTGTTCAGGACGTTGCTTGCAAATCCTGGCCAAACCAATGCTGGGAATAGTCGTTCCTGGACATGTTCCAGCACTGGGAGGTCTTCCAGTGACCAGTGCAGCCAGGAGCCATCCCCCGCACTGTCCAGCTTCTACTGTAGCTGGATGCAAGCTGCTCTTGGCATACCTACTGCCTTTGGAAAGTTAATGATTGTCTTTTGGTCAAAGACTTACCTGAGAAGGTTTTTACAGCAGATCAGAACAACAAGGCCAACTTCTTAATGAGGCTGAGTTCATGCTGGACACACATGTAAACTGTCTTTGTATTTCTCTCAGTATGAAGAAGTGGCCAGAGTTGAAATGCTCACAATCTGATGGAGTTATACGAGATTACACTAGTTTATACAACCTTTCACAATATCTTTCCTCTTGGGCAAAATTGCCAGAGCAAAGCAGTTTGGCTTTAATCCACCAAAACCTTGCCATGAGCTATGAACCAACCATTGGATCTCTGTAAGGAAGGAAATAGGAAAGTGTATCAAAGATATTATCGAGACACTCCAGAGACGGCATTATGGTCTTGTTAAATAGAAGCTAAACAAACTCATTTGTTTCCTGTTTTCTCCTGGAAAGGGATCATGTACTCAACTTTTTCAGGAAAAGTGTTACACTCATGAAAAACACGCCAGAAGTTCCACCCAGAGAACTGCAGGACTATCAACGTGCAAAACTCATGGCATGAGTCCTCTTGGACCACATTTCTGGGCACATTAAGGAGAAGAAGGTCACTGGGAACAGTTGGTATAACTTTACCAAGGGTAAATGCCTGTGAAAAGTGGGCTACCACTGGGACCTATCAGGTTTAACTTCTTTATCGATGACCTGGAGGAAGTGATAAGAGTGCATTGTCATCATGTTCGCAGGCAACACCAAATTGGGGTGAAGAGATGACATCCAGAGGGACCCAGACAGGCTGAAGGAATAGTCTGAAAGGAACCCTGAAATCCTCCACTATTCACTTGAATTTGCATTTCCCAGAAGAGGAAAAGGTAAAAATTATAACATTTTTCAAATAGCTTTTTCAAAAACAGTGTTTTGAAAAATAGTATTACGCATTTCTCAGAACTCTTGAGCATTACAGCAGCCCTTGTTAGTCTGTTACAAAACAGCTTCATTCAACATTTGACAGCTTCTTGAAGGATGTGAACACAATTGTTCCAATCTACTGCTTTTTATGAAAGGTTGGTAACATTTCTGAAGCTTTTGTCAGCCCGGTGTTTTTTCTAAGTCCTCCTCCTAATGCTGCAAATGTTTATGCTAAACTGAGACAGATTTTTCAGACCGCGTAGAGTGAATTTTCTGTCCTTCATTTATGACAAACTATTCATGAATTGCCTAATGATATTGACATCAATGGTGTGGAACACCACCTGCAACAGATCCCAGCAGACCACGCAACACCTGAGGACCAAGAGGTCTGGTGCTGGAAGGGGCTGTTTTGGACAACTGGAGAGGTCTCTGCCCACTCCTGACTGCTCCAGGGGGAGTCTCAGCCACTCATATTGCCACTACCGAACTGGAATAAACCACAGAACGGCATATTAAACAAAACCGAAATCATTGCTGACTTATCATAAACACCAGGCTGTAGACTGTGGCAGTTCACAAGCTGTTGAGATGCCTGCTCCCAGAAGAGGGTGGGGCTTTTTCAAGGGAAACACAAAAGTTTTCGTATGTCCTGAAGGAAGCTGGTCCCCAGGACCTGAGGGCAGCCGTGGGGCCAGCAGGACCAACCTGCCCAGCCAGCACCATCCACATCACCCAGCAAGGGAACACAGGCAGCCAGACTCTGAGAAAAGGGGAAGAGTGGCTGCATCAGCTGGTGCACACAGAGCCTTGATGAATTAATCCAGACTAGAGTTTAAAATGGATCAGTTAAAACTACTTCAGCCACTGTTTGGGTAGCTTGAAGGTACTGGTCAGATGACACTGTAAGATCACCATCAGGTCATCCAGAACCTTACCAAACATGCCATCACAACAAGGTGCAAATCCCTTCATCAAAATTAATCAGGCATGCTGACACACATTTTGTATCATAAGTATGTGTGGCACAGGAGGATGGAGCCGTGGAGAAGTTACGCAAGCTGGTAGCAAGCAGTCACTGTGGTGGCTGGAGGTACACAAGCAGAGCATATTTGATGAATAGGCCATTTAAAACCACACTGACATATGTAATCACTGTGCTCTTTTTAGGCTACATAAAGTAAGCAAATCAAATCCTTTAGTGAGTGGAAGATTTGAGACATGCCAGTCCTGTTCCCAAGGTACCAAAAAAGCTGGCAAGAACTGAGTCAGTGCTAGGTAGGTCGTTCCAGACACCAAATTCTGCAGCTGAGCTGCTGCCTCACGTATGCTTTGTCTTCAGTATGACTCACCTATCTAGATTTTTTATCCATAACCTCAAGGTTTTTAAATGGAAAATATATTATTAACATGCTCTTCTGGCAGAAATCACCAAGTAAGGGTGGGCAAGACTGAGCAGCGTGGACTGAAAATCAAAGGCATCTACAATTTGCAATGTCTGTGAAGTGATTTGCTGTTGGTGAATCTGAGTACATACACTAGCAAAACAAAAAACCAACAAACCAAACCCAAAAAAACCCCCACCCAATTTTGGTTCAGAGAAAGCAGACTTAAAAATAGTTCTTCCGCTAACAGACTAACTGCTAAGGATCCTGCCTCACAGGTAAGAAGCCTAAGGGATTCAGGGATTCCTCACCATCCTGCTATCGTGCGTGTGTTGGGAGTAGAAAGTAGGGGGTAATTCAAATCACCCTTGCTACAAGCGTTTGAAAACAAGAAATAAAAAGAATCTCTTACATGAAGATTACATATCTGCATGACAGATATCATGTAAAACAAACTGGGAAGTGGCTAATGCTCAGCATGACCCAGAGCCACATCTAAAGCTGCTGGAAGTTAAAGCAAACTTTGTGGCTTAGACTCTCATATTTATATGACTGCAAAGTCTTTTGCAAACTCGACATTAGTGAATTTAGTAAAAGCTTTGGATATGTCCTTTAATTTTAATTTTCTGACATTTCTGCACCTAATCCATGATATTGTTGCCTAAGATGAACCAAACAAAATCAACCCATAACTGGGCAGTGAGAAAGTTCAGAAATTTGGATCTGACATTTTCCTTGTCATGTCTTTGCTTACAAATACGCCAGACAGTTTGCAAATACATGCTAAGGACTGGTCTTCCTCAAAAGAGAACCTGGGCTGCTGCAGGGGTCATAAACGATGTATAAAGCCAGTCAGGTCCTGACAGAAATAAGTGGCCATGTTGTAAGCACTTCAGACATGGACTAGCCACACAATACTGCTGTTGTTTCCAGAACATACTGTTTATGAAAATGTGTTTATTTGTAGAGAGGTATTTCTGTGAGTGTATTCATGCAGTCTGACTACTGACTATTTTTGTCTTTTTGTATAATGAGTGTGCATATTGTGGCTATTAATGCTCAGTTCTAATATAACAGGAAGGAAGAGCTAGTTGCGTGATCAGTTCATGTGAAATCATCAGCATCTGCAAATTAGGAAATTTAAGGAACTTTGAAAGCAGTAAGGGAAATGTTAAACTGAGTGGCTTTCTGACTGCAGCATTTGCTATTTAATACCAGCATGCAGTAAAAAATGTTGCCTGGCAGAGCAAAAGACTTATTGATGCCTGCATAACCACAGCTACAAAGTTAAAGTGCCCTTGCTGCTGTGATCCAAAATCAAACAAGATAGAAGAGGAGATTTTTTTCACAAGGAGGTATGTCCCTCTATGTTGTCTATTGATTTTCTTGTGCCACAGAAAATCTTGTGCAGAATACAAATGCTTGCCAAGGATTAAGCTAGGTACAGTTATACGAGCATACATACAATATCTGGATTAGCCTCCTGCTTAAGAAGGTCTAGACAAAATGTTGATGACGCTTTAGCCTATTTGATTAAAAATCCATATCTGTGTATATAGAAAACTTTTAAAGAGTTTTCCAAGATTCAAGGAAGATTCTGAAATAGCTATGATATCTGTTGTGCTATTTGACTTTTGTTATCTGACAGCTCTTTTGCAGTAACTGAAAGAAATGCTATTTTCTGCACCCTTTCTATAAATGAATCTAACCAGAAACATGTGGATTTCTATTGAAAAAATCCCAACATCTTGGAATGGTTGAGGCTGGAAGGCACTTCTGGAGATTTAGAGCAGCATCAGCTACAGCAGGTTGCTCAGGGCTTTGTGCAGTCTATAACTCCAATGCTGGAGACTTCACAACATCCCTGGAAAACCTGTTCCAGCAGATGACCATCCTTACAGTAAAAAGTGTTTTCTTGTGTTTAAGTTGAATTGCCATTAATTCAGGATTTGCCCATTGTTTCTTGTGCAGTCGCTGGGCATGTCTGAGCAGAGTGGCTCCATCTTCCTTACTCCCCACGGCAGGGTATTTATACACATGGATAAGACGTCCCCAGGCCTTCATCTCTCCAGGCTGAAAAGTCCCAGCTTTCTCAGCCTCATATGTCAGAGCCCTTAATCATCTTTGTGGTTCTTTACTAGACTCTCTTCAGTAGCTCTGTCTTTCTTGTACTGAGGATCCCAGAGCTGGAACCAGCACTCCAGGATCACCTCCCTTGACCTGCTGGAACCCTCTGCCTAATGCAGCCCAGCGTGCCTTTGGTGTTCTTTTCTGCAAGGGCACATTGCTGGCTCATGGTCAGTTTGTTGTCCACCACGATCCTCAGGGCCTTCTCTGCAAAGCTGCTTTCCAGCAGGGCTTCCTCAGCCCGTGCTGGTGTCGGGCATAGATCCTCCCCAGGTGCAGCAGTCAGCACTTCCCTTTGCTGAATTTCATGACATTCTTGTCAGCTCATTTCTCCAGCCTGTCCAGGACCCTCTAAAGTGAAATACTGGTATATCAACCACTTCTCCCAGTTTTGTATCATCTGCAGAAATCAAAATACTGATCCAAAGACTGAACTAGTTCTAGGAAAGTTGCATTTAGGCAGCAATTTGAAAGTAATATTTCATTGCCTGGTATGCATTGTAAGGCTTTTATTCCTTTTTTCTATGCCTCCTTGATAGGCTTAGGAAGTGTATGGCACTCTCCACACATCCACAATGTATAAGCATCAGGTTGTCTGCAATGTATAGGCATCAGTTTATCCTTACATCACCCTAGGAGTAAAATTCAAATTTTCATTTCTGGAAGTGTGTCGTGCAGCAGTAACTCTCCCAGACTCCCCAAGAGAAAAAAGTCACTAGCAAAGATGGGGATTAGAACCAAGGAGCCTTAACCTCAGATGACATTTTCTACCAGCATCTCCTGTGCTCACAGCCTGAGTGAAGACAATAGACTGTACAGGCAAAAGGGTAAGAACTGGAAGTGCTTACTGTGAAAACTATTACAGACATATCACAGCTTTTAAATGTGACTGTATTTTCCTTCTGACACATCGATACTGAAATCATTCTAGAGCAGATCGAGTTTAACCATGCCTTGCTACAAAAGACCAAAAGGACTCATGTTTGCTAACCTCCAGCTTACCAGGCATAGGATCACTATTGCTAAGCAAGACACATTATACATCTGGTAACATTAGGTAATAAGTTTAGCAATGTTTTCCTTCATAAGATTTTGCTAGTGAAAAAATTAAACGTATAGGCTATGCACATACCTCTAAATAAAAGAAAGCTGCAAGGCCAAGTACCACTGGCAGGCTCGTACTCACATAGCTTAGGTGGGTAGATTAGGTTTATAGCGAACCTGTGGAGAGAGCTAGGGAGTGAGCTAAGAACTGAGAAGTGGGGAAACCACTTGTTTCTTGAGTCCTCTCTGGGCCTTTCCCCTACATAGCTGGGTAGACACACACACTGAGAGGTCAAGACACTTATGAGGGTGGCCAAGGGAGAAAAAGGAAAGAAGCAAAGCAGAAACAAGCCTAGAGTTAAGGATGGGGGTTTTCATCCTAACAGATTCTGTATTACCTCCCATAGTAATGAAATATGAGGAAACACCACTTACAGAAGAATAAATATGTTTCTTCTGGTCTGATCCTCCTAATAACACTCCCAACTGGTTTGACATAAGTATGTGTTCCTTCTGACACCTTCAATACTTAAGTCTATTCTGAGCAGAGGGATTTTTACCATACCTGCCTGCAAAAGACCAGTCTGGGAGAGGGTGAAGGTCCTGGACGCAAAAAGCTCCTACAGATGTGGCACTGGTGCCATTTGCTTGGCCACCAGGCAGAAGGTATGAATCAGTCAGGTAAATGGCTTAGGGCTCACCACAGCTCCTATATCTTTTACATTGCCTGCAGGCCAGAGAAAAGCCAGGGGACCTGGCTATGTGTTGGTACATTCAGCTGGGGGGATGCAGAGAACATAAGCACAAAACAACGCTAATCCTTTCTCGTGTAATTTGTGTTAAAAGTCAGTCAACTGTGAAACAAATCCTTTGGGAAGCAAGCCCGCTTAGTGCTGTGGCCGATGGAAAGGGTCATTTCTTTTGAGGAAAGTGAATGCTTACAAGCCTTGCCTTAAGCTATGCCACTGCAAGCCCAATGACATATCCAGAGCCTGGGGGCGATGGTGGTGAAGCACTCCTCTGGGCAGGCAGGGCTGCAGATGGCTCCTTCAGTGGTGCCCTAGACAAGCATTTCCATGAGAAAACGTGGAGAGTCCTTGCAATATGGGGCTGCTGTCCTGTGTAGAAAACCTGAGGGAGACTTTGAAAGCAGAGTCATGAGAGCAGACAGTCAGAGACGACAAGAAGAATAAAGCAAAGACTATAAAGGAAAGGTGAGCAGACAGTTGCCAGAGGATAGGAAAACAGATGCCTAAAAAGGGAATATAGGATGAGGAAAGGAAGGAGAAAAGGTTGAGAGTGACTGAACAGATGGCACTAAATGGAGAAAATATGCTTGTATGAAAAAGGGCAGGCTAGAAGGACAAGTCTCAAAGTTCCTATGTGCATTACTGGGGAGATTTCTGAGATCATGGGAAGTGGAAATAACTGCTGAGACCAGTATCTCACATAACATTTCACAGCCTGTTCTCCATACTGTTTGTACTTAAGATTCTTCAGTATCACTTCCCAGCAGCTGTGGCCACATCCTTACTGTAGCATGATGATTTACAAAGAAAAGATTGATGTTACAAAAGATAAGCAGAGAAGAATCAGACTACAGTGAAGAGTCTGCCTCCGTTGCAGTCCCAACATGGTGTCCCATCCTGGCTTGATTCCTGGAGACCATGACAGATGGGTCACATCAAGCCAATTTCCATGAGATGTGAGGTGCCCCCTGGAAATATTCAAGACTGCAGCTTGCTTAGAGAGTCTGACTTGGTTTTTGCTTTCACAAGTGGAGTCAGTCTGAAATCAGCACTGTTAATGACCATAAAAATTAGTATAGAAGGACAGAAAAGTAACAAAATATTACCATGTTTCTCTTTTTCCTGATTTTTTAGTAAGTTAGTAAGATTTTATCTCACAGTCTCAGAATTAACCTTAGTGATACCTGCAATCAAGAAAATTGCTACTAGGAAGTTACACTACTAGGTAATACCAAAAGAAAAAAACACCCCATTTAACTAGTTTTGGGCTTCCCTATCTTCTAATTCCTGACTGTTGGCCCACTATCCCAGCATCGGAGGAGCCAAGCAGCAATTCGCTCCACTGGCTGGCAACTGTAATCTTTCTGCATGTCTCAAAGTTCTCTCGAGGTCCTAGCTTTTATTGCATTCAGCTTGCATTGCTGAGCATGACCTCATATGGTCTGGAGCATCCCTTTGGTCAGTTTGGGTCACGCAACATCCCTTTGGTCAGTTTGTGTCAGCTGCCCCAGCTGTGCCCACCTTCATCCTACTGGTCTTTGCATGGGGGATTGGAAAGACAGCCTTTGATGCTGTGCGAGCACTGCTCAGCAATAGCTAAAATGCTGGTGTGTTATCAACACTATTCTAACTATAAATACAAAGCACAGCACTATATGGGCTGCTCTGGGGAAAGTTAACCCCCGCCCAGCCAGAATGCAGTGTTTCTTAAGCTACAGCACAGCCATGAGTTGCCTTGTTGAACCAGGCAGCAATGCCACCTCTTTCCTACACTCACACAGCCTGGGGAGGGAGGCATAGCCTCCTTCACATGGTCTAGACACCGCTTCAACAGATGAGATTGCTACACACTCTGTGAGACAAGAAAAGAAAAAAGTAGACAAAAGAAACCTGACCAGGTGTAAGATTTAGTTGCTGCTTTAAAAAAGTGCCTTTAGGACAAAGACTTCCAAATCAAAGAAACTCAACAAAGGGAAACAAAAAATCAAATATATAAACATTAGGAAGATACTAAGAAGATTAATAAGATTTCTATATAGGAATAGTCAAAGACTTTAACACAAGTAGTGAGAAATTATTTATGTACCAGAAGCAGCGAATGGAATTCAGCCAGCTTTCCATTGACCATAACAGGAGCTTAAACAACTTGTGCTTATGTAAATATAGATAATTTCAGATGTCTTAATGCCAAAACTCATCCCACACAGGCTGTCCACAGGTCTGTTTCATTATCAAGACAAAACAGAGGCCAGTCAACAAGCGAATATAACATTGAAAGATACCTTGTCTTTTGTAGCATTCCTCATTCCTCAATGAAAAGGACCATTAGCATATACCATCTCATTTCAGGAAACTGGACTGAAAAACACACAAAACCAGAAGTAGGTTCTAGAAAATGCTGACAACTTACAGAAGAAAAAAAAAAGTTGTTGGTGCAGAGGACCAGAAATACCAAGAATGGAGGTGTAGACTGTAGTTATGTGAATCTTTGTTCAAATGAACTGGGCATGAAGATTCGAGAATCACCTTCTCTAAAATAGCTCTAAGCAGGTTCAGCATTTTTTCCTAGCCTCTCAAGTATACTTTATAGCCCATGTTCAATTGTGTATCACGGTAGTTATATTAGTTTAAAATTATGATGGACATAGTTCTATGAGCTAGCATCATATTTTGATTACAAATCAGACATCCTCAAAGTTTAATAATTTCCACAGCAAGATTCAACTATTTCTGGACTCAAAACAAATAATAACTAAGAAAGTGTAGAAAAAAGTGTCTTATTTAATAGTGGGATACAGTAAACTACACCTAACATCTGGAATTCTTTAGCATATTCAGTTTTCCATGAAAAGAGGTGAAAAGTGATGGATCACATATAAAAATTAAAAATTATTCAGGTTTATCAGGAACTGACAGAAGTGTCAGCAAGTTTATGGTAAGTGCTGCTATTTGGGATATGCAGGATAATGGAAAAGCAGTTGAATCCAGGGCTATTCAGTGCCAAATGGCCTTTGGAAAGGCCTATCAAAATTCCAACTCCTAAGGTACTTTTCTGAATGGAAAGTTGTTCTTAGTTCACCTGAGGTCAGAAAAGAAAAGAAGAAAAGACGATAGAAAATACCACTCAAATTGATAATGTATACAAAACCAACAGTCACACAGTCAGCTTTGACCCTTTGCATCCAGGAAAAGAATGAGAAGCGATTCAGAGCATCGCTCTGAACAGTATTTTAAGGGTCATTAAAGACTTATTACATGAAAACTTGAAATCAGCCCCAAAAGACTTTGATCCAAGACTATAGATTGGCTAGAGTCAAAAAAAGGTAAGCAAATCAACATATAATTCCTGCTAAGACCTGATGGAGATTGAGACCTTTCTCTTCCAGCTTTGTTTGGACAGTTCAGATTTCGTGGGTGTTTTCCATGCACTCCTAAGACATACTGGCAGGAGCAGGTACAGGCTCTGAACAGGCCTGGTGGTGATGCTGGCTTTGCGAGAGCACTCATGGAGAAATGAGTCATCCACACCCTGACACAACCAAAAGCCAAACCATCCACTTCCCAGAAGGTGCCTTCAGCAAATGGTTGAAAGTCAGTCTAAATGCTCACTTTGCAGCAGAAACTGGAGCACTGCGTAGGAAAATCTGCCATGATGTTCACAGGATCAGGAAACAAGAAAGTCTGACTTTCTGATGATATGGTTAGGATAGGATATGTGGAAAACCAGTAAGCCTAAGTCATGGTCTCTGCACCAAATACAGTGAATGGATCACAATGAGGGTCTGTGGCCTCTCTCTCTCAAACCGCTGTGTTGTAACAGACAACAGTGAGCCTTTTCAGTTCTTTCACAGAGGAGGTGCCTGCCAGACATGCTGAAGCACACCTCTGCTTGTGTTTTCTAAAGAATATTTTCTAGGGGTGAATTAGACATCATATTTGACTCTTCCCATGAAAAAAAAATGAAGCTTTGCAGAAATAAAAGTACACTGGCATAATTTTTTTTTCCTTCTTTTTCCCTGAAGGTTTCCTAGCCTCTTTCCAGAGAAGAAAAGATGTTTGATACTCTTGAACTCATCTGCATGATTTGGTGGTATATGATGCTATTTCATTCCTTGCATGCTGACATCCACTGTATGGGGCGTAAGTATGTTTTTACAGATATAATCTGAGAAACAGGGTTTAATTCTTCATTTATCAGAGATATTTGCAAGTAATTTGACGATTGTCATCTTAAGCCTGACAGATACTATCCTCTGCATTCAACAAAAACAATGGCATATCCTTACTGAACTTATTCTGTAATACTTTCAGCAGAGGCACAAGAATCACCTATCACAAACGTGAAAATGGACTGGAGTAAAATGGAACTGTCCTGGGAAAGCAGCAAGAATTTCTCTAAGTACAAATGTACCATCAGGAACAGGGATATGGAAGGTACACCACCAGAGGTAAATTGGCGATTTGTTGAGATAAATAATTGCACCTTTTTCTTTACCTTTTATCAACTTCTCTTAGTTTGAAAAAATGAATCGGTTGCAGGTAAAATCTGATCAGTGATTGTTTGCAGTCTGCAGCTTGATCTGGCAGGGGCTATAGGAAGCCATCACCAACGCCAGGGTGCATTTTCTGCAGGAAGAGAACCCCATCCGTACCACAGAACTGAAGCCCTGGCACCAAATTGGAAAGGAAGCAATAGCCTGAACTGCACCTATGCTGAATCACAAATAGGGATGTAGCTGCTGAAAAAAAAGGGGCTGTGAGACTAAGTGAGACTCCTAGAGAATTTTAGAGACAGAGCAAGAGACTCTTCAAATAAAAAAATAATTCCCCAAACACTGTCATGGATTTTCATTATCTCGAGTTCTTCACTTGTTTCCCAGTAAATTGGGTCATGCCTGTAGCACAGGTTATGTTATAAACCCACATTATTCAAAAGGAAAAGTAGGAAGCTTGATAGAAAGACAAAGACGGCTTATTTAGCCTAGCAAAGCAGATGCCTTAATGAGAAATACATTACAAAACCACATCACATCTTTACGGAATATTATCAATATAATGCCATAGACATCTTTCTGACCCCTGGGGAGGTCAGACAAGGACTTCTATTTTGCTTAATCCTTTGATTAAATTCTACAGTTGGCATCGTCTATCACCAAAAGAATTGAAACACCAACATGTTCTCTTTCAGGTGAACAGTACAAAATGCAGGTTTCCAGTGGAACTATACATGCCTCTGCATGAAGGAGTATTTTTAATCATTGAAGTACCAAACACAAATATCTCAAAACACTGCACCTTTAGCCCTGGAGGTAATGTCTAAGGTCTGGGTAAGGTTTTCTCCATTTGCAGTCTTTTAAAGGTAAATATTGCCTTAGAAAACAATTCCTTACACAGCATGTAACTGCTTTATTTTCTATTAAAATGATTTTTTGTAGGTCTGCTAAAATTATTTGCTTGGTAATGAACGTATCTACAATTCTGCAAGAGATGCATTACTACAAATGCATCAGTAATTGCATTATTCGCTTTCATATTAGGGCTCCTAAATGGCACTAAATTACAATGGTTTAAGTGTGGATTCAAATAACTGTTCAGGCTGTTACAAATAAAGATGTTAGCACCCATTTCCTGATTAAATGTTTTCCTGCTGTGCTGTTGGTGGGTTTGTCAGGAGCCAGACCACAGAGTTAGCTAAAGGCAGAGTCTGGAGATCAGTGAAACCCATAACACGGGAGGAGGAGAGGAAAGGAAATGCTGGTGATAAGCAGCTGGGGCAGTGTGAATGTAGCAGTCTCCTGATCTGGTCCTGGCATGCACATGCACAGACACACGCACGCGTGGGTTCCCTCAGCTGCTGTGCACCCATTGAGCCTAGGCAACTGTTTAGAAAGATATTCTGAGCCTGCCCCATGTAAGAGTTAAACAAAGTGGAATTTAGGTAGATCCTAGGTTTGTAATTCCAAACCTGAAGACTTTACAGCCTGTTTTCCCCTTCCTTCTGAATTCAGAGTTCTCCGCTAAAATTGCCCAGTCACCAGTGCTCCTGCAGCTGTGTCTAACTGGAGTACTTCAGGCTCGACAGAGGTGATGAGATTAGCAGCTTGCTCATATCTGAGCAGAGAAAATACTTCCTACTCATGTCTTCCTGGGAACCTGACAGAGGAAACACTCTTAGGGTGACCCTCAAAAATGTAAGCCAGGACACACTGCCTCTTAAAACCTCTAACTTTTGGTGTTCCTCTCAACTGGCCCTAGCTTCTAAGCATGCAGGTTCCCCTCGAGATTCCCCCTGCTTCCACAAGTGTGCCCTCTATACCAGGTGCTGGAGGGGGCTGGAGGAAGTTTGCACCCCTTCACTGAGGTTGGGGCACACCACAGAAAAAAAGCAGAAAATTGGCTGAAGGAGAAAGAAGAAGGCTGAGCATGCCTGCACAGCCCAGCCATGAGGGAGCTTCCAAAGAAACAAGATTCCCGTTTCAATGTGGTCCAGAAAAGGAAGAGATCAAATTGCTGTTGCCCACATCAGGGTGGAAAGATCTAGCTACGAGGCTATTTGATTGGAGGAAGAAAAAAGCCCAACCTTAGTTTAGAAGTCCCTGCTTTTAAAATACTTTTTGTAAACACTTCAGGAGTGGATTTCTGGGCATTAACTGCAAAATGAGAAAAACTTTTCTCTGTAGCACCAAGGATGGTGTTAAAAGGCAGTGTGCCTCCCTTTACCTGTGCGAATGCTCTGCTCCCAGGTTTCACAGTTCAGAGGCAGTCAAAAAAGGGTGAGAGTCCAGCATTCCCTCAGCTGTCATGCCTAACTGTAGTGGGTTTGCATGGCAAGGTTTTGATAGTGGTGGGGCTACAGGGGTGGCTTCTGTAAGAAGATGCCAGAAGCTTCCCTCGTGTCCAACTGAGCCAATGCTAGCCGGCTCTAAGAGAGACCTGCCGCTGGCCAAAGCTGAGCCATCAATGACAGTGGTAGCACCTCTGGGATAGCATATTAGAAAGGGAGGGGGGAAAAATCTGCACCAGCAGAAGAGATGAGTGAGACTGTGTGAGAGCAACAACCCTGCAGACACCGAGGCCAGTGAAGGAGGGGGGAGGTACTCCAGGCACTGGAGCAGAGATTCCCCTGCAGCCCATGGAGGTTAATGGTGGAGCAAATACCCACCTGTAGCCCATGGAGAACCCCATGCTGGAGCAAGGGGATGCGGGGATGCCCCCAAAGGAGGCTGTGACCCCGTGGGAAGCCTGTGTTGCAGCAGGTTTGCTGGCAGCACATGCGACCCCTGTGGAAGGGACCCACGCTGGAGCAGTTTGTGAAGAACCGCAGCCAATAGGAAGGACTTACATTGGAGAAGTTCATGGAAACCTGTCTCTTGTGGGAGGGACCCCAGGCTGGAGCAGGAGAAAAGTGTGAGGAGGGAGAAGCGGCAGAAAGAGCATGTGATGAACTGACCGCCACCCCTGTCCCCCTGCAATGCCAAGGGGGAGAAGGTAAAGAAATCAGGAATTAAGCCTTGGAAGAAGGGATGGGTGGGGAGATGGTGATTTTCTGATTTGAATGGTAATAATGTAAACCAATTTTTCCCAAGCTGAGTCTGTTTTTCCTGTGATGGTAACTGCTGAGTGATCTTCCTGTCCTTATCTTGACCCACGAGCCTTTCATCATATATTCTCTCCCCTGTCTGGTTGAGGAGGGGAGTGATAGAGTGGCTTTGGTGGGCACTTGGCATCCAGCCAGGGTCAAACCACCACACTAACCCAAGCAATAACCAGCTGCAGTCGCAGGTGTCCAACATATCTAAGCATGTACCAAGATCCTCCAGCCTGGATCGAGTCACATGATTTTTCCTCATCACAGACATTCCTGTGTTTGCAGGCATAAATGGGTCAGCCATTGAAAACTTCTCCTGTGTGATTTATAATGTTTCCCTCATGAACTGCACGTGGCAGGCAGGCAGGGATGCTCCAGAAGACACTCAGTACTTCCTCTACTGGCAGAACTCGAGGTAAGTACATCTGCTTGAGCTAGGGAAGTCTGAGTTCTCATTCAACACGTCACGCTGCCCATGTCTAACTAAAATACCTTGCTGTCTACAGGTATGATGATGCAATGGAATGTGAGCTTTACATTAGAGATGAAAATGGCAGAAACACGGGATGTAGATTCCAAAATGTGAGGATAGATGTTAATAAAGCTTATTTCCTGGTGAACGGGTCTAGCAAGGACTCCCTGATCCAGTTCTATGATGAGTACATCCGACTATATAAAATCGGTAAGTGAACACTTCCTTATTTTATTACGGTTTTATAAAATAAGGAAGTGTGGAATTATTCTCTGAAGAGACAAGAAGAATAAAACAAAGCCTGTAGCCACTGCAGGATCCTGCACTGCAGGACAGACTTTGCTCCTGAGAGCTGACACACTATAGTTCCAAAAATTAACTAAAGCAAGCAAAGGCAGAGGCAGCCTGCAGTAATTGCTGAGAAGTGGTGTGAGTATTTCCATGGAATCCAAGTGATGAAATGCAATGGTTAGACTTCCAAGGCCACCTTTCTGATGGGCTTATTTTGCCATCCCTTAATTCCTTGTCTCTCTGAGAGCCACAATAGCTACGTCTCCTAAAACCAGAGGGAGGGTTCAACTTGCAAATTAAGACTGTGTTAATTAAATATGTGGATCTCTATGTGTGAGCTAGGTGTTTAAGCTCCAGTAGAGATCTGAAACAAGATTCAGTTGCCTAAAAAGATGCCTCTAGTGCCATTTGAGACACCCTCAGACACTTGAGGTGTCCACAAGGCTTGCAGATGTGGCCCAGGACCTGTGAGAGGCCAGGGTCCTCCTGGGTGTCCTGTGTGGTCTGAAATGTACAACATGAGACTGACTTCTGCCTGCACCTGATGCAGGCTGTAAAGCCCAGAGCTATTCAGACAAGCACCCCTGCTCCATGGTGCACCAAACAGCTTTGCAGACATCATGGGCACCACTGATGAGGTCTCCACTGACCACAATTGTTAGACACTTAGGTCACACCTCGTCAACTATACTGTATGCACTCAAATTCAGATGACTCCATTTTCTACATGAATAACACCACACGCACAAAACTTCCATCTGTTTTCCTACGGAGGCTTGCACTGTCAATGTGAAATTTAGTCATAGAAGAAAATGGCACTGTGCTGATGGTCCTACTGAGTTACACCAAATCCTTCATGCTTTTTTTACATGAACTTCAGTTACTTCAGATGTCTAACAACTGAAGTGATATGTTCCCAAGTTTTGCTACTGTATTTTATTCCTATTTACCAGATAACATTTGTTAACATCAGTAGCACACAGCTGTATGTCTGTTGCCTCAAATGCATATGTATTTTGCTATGAACGCATGAATTGTAGCTGATTAATGACCATGTCTACATTATTTATTTCATTTCTTTTCAGAAATACTCACTCCTCCATTAAACGTCACTGCCAATTGTACTACAGATTCAGTGGGCTGCATAATTACATGGCAACCACCCCTTACAAGTCATGTGGAAAATGTAAAGTGTTTTCAGTATGAAATTCACATACAAACTAAGGTAAAAAAAATTACTGGTTTGTATTTGGCACCATATCTACGTACATGCATATCCATAATGTGCAAACTTCTGTTTCCTTTATTTAATAACTTCTCCCTCACAATCTGTGGTGTTTTCCTGTGCCAGCTCTGCTGATCTCACATCCCACCGCTTGTGACCTTATTTCAAAGTCATCAGAGATGCAAAGCAGAAAAGCATAGGAGAGCAGGGGAATGTTATGAGAGGTCTCTGTCCAAAGGCTGGGAGAGCACCTGAGATGCTTTCCTGCATGACCAAATCTCACAGGAGATGATCGTGCCATGGCAGCCCGAGATCTGCAATGAGGGCACTGCCTTGGTAGCAGCCTCCAGCCCGGGCCAGGCCCCTCATGCTTGCCCTGCTTCCCAGGGCTTCAGCCACCCTGATTGCATTTTGCAGATGCTGGAAAGCTCACAGCTGCCCCTCAATTTCAACACGTGGGACTGTTTTGCTCCACTCAGCCTCCATCTCTCTTCTCCACCACCTCTCCCAATGTCTGTCATCTTTTGGCAGCCTTCCCTCAGACACCATCCTTGCCCTGGAGCCTGGCTGAGCCAGCCTGGCCCCTGCCTGTCTGTCTACACAGTGTCCACCAAAACCTCCGTTTGGAAACATTTTTCAGAAGCCACTCTTCTGAAAAATGAGATACCAGCAACACAGGGGAAAGTTCACACAGGCCCAGGGTAGACGTCCACAATGGATGAGTTTGCTTTTCAGTGTCTTACCGTCCACTCTCTCTGTAGTCAGGTGTGGTGTTACCGTTCTCCTTCCAAGGCAGATGACAGAAAAACTGTGCCCCTAAAGCGCTTCTTTCTTTCCATTGGCTATAAGAGAGGAACCTAAAATGGCTATCTTAGAGTAAACATGTATGCACCAAAAGTGAGCTGGGATTTCTCCTACGCTATAGGTAGAGCACTGCCAACTGCAACATAGTGACCATGGGAAAAGCGCAGGACAGCACAGAGTGTACTGCACCATAGCTAAGGTATGTCTGGTTTCCACCACATACGACGGAGCAGAGAAGCTGGGGTGTCAAATCCTCCTTCAGAAATCTCAGTGCCTAAATGACCTGATTTCAACACCCCTGAGGACAAAGCGCAGAAAAATTCTTTGAGCCCAGGAGTTTGACAAGGAGGCAAGAAATCGCGCTTTTCCTCCCCGTCCCTGGGATACCTCTTTTACCATTAGATGATTTCCACATGTGGATGATGTCTGTGCTTGACAAATTAGTACTCTCTACCTACCCCATTTCCCAGCCACAGCTCAGAAGCTTACCGTAGTGGCAATTTCTCAAGCATTTATAACTCAAAACCATTACAGGAAAGATCAGCTAAGAGTTAAACATAAATATGCAACTGCAATAAATCCTTAAAACTCAGTAGTTCATTCAAAACAAGGCCTGCAGCTTGCAAACTGTTTGGATTGTCTGGATTTTGTATCTTGCGTGCATTAATAGTATCTGCCTTGGTAGCTATTTCAAGGAGCAATTGCAGCACATGCAGCTTTCCAGCTGGCTGGTATAATTTGACAGCAAGGTCTTCTGTGAAATACTAGAATGTTTTACATAAAGATATAAGTTGTAACATATGACTAAAGCAATATTATCAAAACGTTTCTTTCAAACAAATACATGTTACCTCTTCTTTCTCATGCTGCAGTCAGAATGGGTGGTGTTCAGGAGATTCCTACATTTGAGTGTGAAATTCACCTCACAGACACCTTAATGCAGGTGTCTGCAAAGGAGCACAGATATCCCATAACAGTCAATGTGTGTCTAAGGCCCCATGCAGCTGAGCAGTAGGTGCCTCATTCCTCTTAAAGTGCTATAGGTACTGAAGGTACCAGAGGTACCTACATGGAGATGGCAGATATCACTCACACCATTCAGGAGGGGCCATCAGATGTGAGGCAGCTAAAATGGCACCGAACACCTAAAGTTTAAGTAACTTACTTGCACCCTCCCCAGCACAGGCTGATGACTTCCGTCATGTCCTAAGCTGAAAGAGCTCAGCTGACAGTGAGTAACGGGGAAATACTAGTCAACTTTATAACACAACGTACACGGTGGGTGTGTTTTCTGAAATAAGGCATTCCTTCCAGTGACGTCTTTCTGACTTTTCCATAATGCCAGCTATCCTTCTGACATTACATGTAATAGATGTTTCAAGGACCTCAGCTTTTTTAAACCACTGCTGTTGATTTCGTTCACTCATTTTTGAACCTATCCTTTCTTCAAAATAGACAGATTCTTTGACCCAGGTCAATGTTTGATTCTACTTAATTAAACATTGATTGTATGGGAATGTGTAGGTAGATTGTTGCAGTATTCTGGGAAAAGCCCCCATGTATGGATCACTCAGATGTCTAACAGAGACTTTGACTGGAAGCAGGTAAATTTGCTCTTCACGTTAATTTGCTGCCCCATGTTATCAAACTATTGTGAATTCACAGCTTCCAGATCTGCTGCGTTTGGAGGATTATTTGACTGCTTGCATAATCTGGATATGCATTTGCTGGATGAGAACGCACAATGTAAATAGGATCTTAAGAAGCAAATACAGCTTCTCAAACCACGAATAAATAAAATATATGGCTTTTCTTCTCTAAAATGAAATGGAAGAAGCCAAAATTCCGAGTGCTACATACTGGGGTATTACTGGAGCAGAATATCCAATTTATTTTTCAGTTTAAAACTACTTATGATCTTTAGAAGCAAGAAAATAAGAACAAAAGAGGGAGAAATATTTGACTATTTGACAAGAAAATAATAAAAATGAAGATTTGTCTTTGGTTTGCAGGATGAGCCCAAAGAAGAGGAAAAGGATCCTCCTGTAAGAGTAAGCATTCTCATATAAAAATTTGTGCCCACTTAAACATATAAGTACCATTATATAAAAGATACTTACTTCTAGAACTATAGGTTTTGTATCAATATGGCAATGAAAATTCAGGAAAATACGTTCCTGTGGTATCTTCATATGTAAACTTAATACACCCCTTTTGGATAGGGTAGCTTACACTAGATAGAATTTTCCATGCATTTCGCAAAACTTCGTACTTTCCATTTATTGCACAAATAGATTTTGCTTAAGACGGGTGACATTTTGCTTAATAAAAATCGGAAATATTCTTTTTCTCATATCTGTTGGTGCAAAAATACCACCATAGTTCAGGACAGCGAGGCAGAGGGAATGCAGAAATCTTCAAAACCGGTGGAAGGTAACACACAGTCAGTCTTCCGCTGACAAATGAGTGGTCCTCTCAGCTGTGGAAGCATCTTAAGCTTGGCAGATTCCAGACCTTGTATAAAGTATCACGAGGCTAGATGGTAGCATATCTGTTACTGGATTGTCTCAGAAATACTGTCTGTTTAGCAAAGACAGGCACCATCCAGGGAATATTTGCATGATTAATTCCTGTAAAGGTTGCAAGGTGAATTTACAGAGTACTTCTCCAGTTTCAGCTTTCTGTCTTGGTATTGTTAGGATTCATAAACAAGGACAAGAGAAAAAAATGTCCTTAAAGCACAATAAAATAGATTAAAGATCCAATAAACTTCAAAGTTCAACTTTAAAGCTCAAAAACCATAAAGATTCAGTAGCAGGATGAATTCATTCATCACAATTTTAAAGGTGGGGAGAAGAACATTTATACTAGTACATCTCTAAAAAATCATACAAATTGTTTTTTTATAGAAACTGCAAAAGGAAATTAAACCACAAATTTTATTAACATTTGCCTATCAGGTGAAATGCACAGTCTGATTGCTTTGATTTTAGGTAAGGAGCAACAGATACGAATTTCAAAATTACAATGAGAAAAAAAAATACATTCTGAAAATGAGAGCACGTGGAAAAAGTTGTCTCATAAGCTCAAACTGGGGGGAATGGACTGAACCCATCGAGTTTGGTAAGACTGTGAAATACTATTTTAATATAATTTTTTTCACTATTACCATGTTTGCCTTCCCTTTTCCCTCACAATCACAGATACGAATAAAATCTTAATTTTCACCCAAGGACATGGAAGGAACCAAGTGGAAATTATTAATGTGGAGGAGAAGCTCCAGCACTATGGCAATGGAGGCTGACACCAGCCTTTGATTAGTTGGGATTGTGAGGGCAGCAGTTACTTAGATGCCAGGGCTCCAGGAAGAGGCTGAGAGAGATCCAGTCTTGTCTTAGGTCTGAAGAGCTGAGGCTACCTTTTAGTTCTCTAAATTTTTGCCATGAATATCACTCCCTTCCTTCCACATCTTCCTTCTCACCCTTTTTCAATTCTTTTTTTACAGTTTGACAACTTTTGTTCTGTTATTCGTTCTGTGACTGTTTCTTCTTTGGATTTTCCCCCCCCTGCAATTATTTCTCTACAGTTTAAATGTTTGAAATGGTTTCAAATGCATCAAGTGTACCTGAACTTTTTGACAAGGTTCTGTAAGAAGTCAAATTGAAGTCCTTCAGATTATTAAAAAAAAAATAGGTGAAATTTGCATTCATCACTGACAGTCACGAAGGTATCTTTTTGGCATGCTAAGGTATTTCTCTCTCTTGGATGTTTCAGGTCAAGGGAAAGATTACTTTATTTTTGTGGTTTTATTTCTGATAGCACTTGGAACAATCTCAGTGACACTGCTCCAGTATTGTCTTTTCAAAAGGTAAATCAACCTTACCTGTCTCTCCTACCTTCCTACCTACAATCTTAAATAATCTATTTATCAATGTCACAAAGTGTAATTACCAGTATTGTTACAGATGGCACTTTGTCATGCAAAATCACTACAAGTGAAAAAGGGGGAAAGGATGTTAAAGTT
The DNA here is from genome assembly GCF_023634155.1 of Falco peregrinus. NCBI lineage: Eukaryota > Metazoa > Chordata > Aves > Falconiformes > Falconidae > Falco > Falco peregrinus. Next base: position 48,382,182 of record NC_073724.1, on the reverse strand, counting down.
AGCAAGCAACTGACTCCACCAGACCCTGCAAAAACATTTCTGTTCTTTTAAGCATTTAATATCCACATCACTTTGAAGCCATTGGCTTCATACACTACCAGACAAGAGGGAATCAGAACCAATGAACATGTCATGATTTTGATAAAACTTCTCACTTAGGGGTGGAAGAAAGTTATGTCATGTGAGTTATTGAAAGTCATTGTTTGATAAAGTACTTACTGGGACTCTCATCACAAAATGGAATTTAGTTACCCAAGTGATAAGCGTAATAATAGTTACCCACTATTTTGCATGCAAAATATTTTACTTCTAATTTAGTGATTTGTAGAGCAGTATCTATCCAATCTTGAAAGAAAAAATATTCTTATGATACAACAATAAATGTTCACTCTCATACAACCCCAGAATCTTTACAATCTCATTTTCTACCCATAGGTACTGCAGTTTCAAGAGCATATTTCCTCCCATACCACAACCAAGAGACAAATTTAACATATCAACTGATGAAAATAGCCAGGTATGCCTGCTTTTCAATTGAATCAAATTTGCTAACTATAAACCACAACAGGCCAAGGACTAGAATTGGCATATAAAGATAAGCATTAAATTTGGTCCATTAAAAACTAATTTCCTCTCATGCAAAGTATGCTGTTTTGAAACTAGAAATGCTCTATGCCAGTGCTGAGACTAGAGATAACCCTGTATGCACTCCTAGCTGTATTTTAAGACCAGAAGTTACCACTTTTACTGAGACTGATAATTTCTGCACACACCAGTTTTGCTAGGTTGCTGTTCATACTTTGAAAATAACCTAAAGTGAGAAAGCATTTTCCATTATAATTTTCAAATATCAATGATCATAATACAGTGTGAATACATATTTTATAAGTCTGGCCTACACCTATGTAAAAATCCAATTACACCGAATCATGAAGATCAGCAGGGCTGGAAAGTCTCAACAGCTTACTAGCCCTCCTCTCTGCTTCAGCACAGGATTAGCTATGACAGTTCCAATGTTCTGTGCAAAATATATTCAACCGATATTCTGTAGTATCCTTATACAGTCTATTATAATGTTTAATTATCCTTAATTTTAAAGAGCTTTTTTAATAGCCTGTTCATACTGCACTTAAAATCCATTATTTATCCTTACTCCTTTTCTGTTTACAGTATCTTACACACTTGCACGCTATCAAAAGCAACTGGTTCTTCCAGTCTTTCTTCATTCATCATGACAACCAGGCTTCAAAACTTTCATTATTTTCTTCTAATTTGTCCATTTGAACAGTGGTTTGTATGGTGTCTGAATAGTGAGGGTAATGCTATTTACCAGCTGGCTAAAGTGAAGATGTACTTTAAATCAACAAATAAGGCTAGGTCTTTATTGCCTACAGCATTCCAGTGGGCACCACCCCCCTTTCCAATGAGGCTTTCAGAAGTGACACAGAAATTTTCCTTCAGTCCTTTACAAAGAATCCTCAAAGCTATTACTAGTAAAACTCCCTAGCTTTGCTAACTACATTCCAGCACATTGTCCTAACTTACTTGACTTTGGCCCTACCATCTTTGGCTTTAATAGAAGGCAGGCAGCGATGTAACTTGGATGAGTTTCCTCACACACCTGAAGTCATAAACACCTGATATCTCACTTCCTATCAGGCTGCCAGCACTAAGGCTACAGAGCTGCAGCAATCCATAGTCCATCATATTATTAAATAGTAATTGCTAGTAAACTAGCAAGCTGTCCTTCAAAAATTGCCAACTCCCTGGATTGCTTGTTTTTATTAAACTTGAGGGGCTTCCAAATTCCTGTGCAGGTACTATCAGAATGATTCAGAACACCCCACTACAATCCAGTAGCCTTTGTGGATGTGGTTTCGTAAATGGTGGTGCAGGCACTTCCATGCAGGCAGCAACTTATCAGTAGTAATTGTTGAGCGCAAGTGAAGCCCTCAGCTCAGGTTGCCTCATACCTGCCAACAGGCACCGTGAAGATAATTCATTAAGTCTCTGACATGTCTGAACAGTTTCTAGACTCTTCTTTGCTTATTTTAATCTAGTCTTGAACTCTACTTATATTTTACCTCTTCTCTCTACACTCTGGTATCTTTAACACTGATTGAATGCTGTAATTCTTCAAAGCAGATCATAAAGCACAAATAGGTTATCTCCAAGAGCTCTCCTTTTCACCAAATACAAGGACTCTCTCCTCCTGGCATTTAGTGCTAATACCTTTATGAGTTATTTTGAAACCTGTAACATCCTTTGCTAAACACACCTTTGTAAAGCTTGCATTTCCTCATTTTGTCCCTTCTTACTCAACGACCTTTCACATTTGCTCATTGTCTTGTTTCACTATACAACTTTTCCCCAGACCACTGAAAAGCCTCATGATTTACAGCCCTAACCCTTCTGCACCAAGCTTGCACCTGTATCCTTAACACTCACATAGAAGAACTTTTACCTGTTTACCGTGGTTAAGACCCAACCAATTCACTCAGTGCATCAGACACCTTGCATTCCTCTAATCCATTTTATTTTACTCATCTTCCTTCGCTTTTTGGTCATTCTTCCCCCAAATACTTTCCTCGCCCTCACTCAGAACTATATGTTAATACTTTTGTTTTCATCTTTTCAAAAACTAAGTAGTCCAAGAATTTGCGAGAGAGACACTGTGTGCTGATGCATTGTTTTCCTCAAAGAATGGCCAAGTAGTACAAAATGCAATGACCATGAAGCCCAGCAGTGCTTATCAACCCCAGATTTCCCACAAAAATTCCCCCAGGACAACCTGGTTTGATATTCTGTAATATATCCTCAGCATTCCAGCAAGCTTCCCTTATTTTTTTTTATTCCAGTACTATCCCTTCTACTTTTTTAAAAATCAAATTTATCACCCCTCAATATTTTAAGCTCTGTATCAGTATTATGACCTCACTTAGCAACTTCTCCTCTTGCAGAACTCCAGGTTAACCAATGTTAAACTGTATGATGGCAACCATAGAATTTTCTCTGTCTAGTTCATGCCCACATGTAGAAGAATTAGGCAATACTCACTGAAATAAATGTCTTCTGTTGTCTCAGTTAAGGCTGTCCAGCATTTCAATCAACTTTTCTTCTTCTTCCTACCACTGACAAATAGCTAGTGCCAAACATACATGTTGAAAGTCAAACAATACCCAACTGTCTCCTCCTGCTTTGCAAGCATCTCTTAAGTATTAAAATAGCAAAAGAAGGTGCCTTCGGTATTGATGTACCCAACACTCAGAAACATTCTCTGATCACCAACATTGACTGTAACTTATTTTCTTTCTCTTTAGACAGAGTATGCAAGTCCACAAAACAAACAGTTGTACCGAGGGGTAGTAACTGTGGTTGAAGAGTTGATCTAACTTTCCAAAAAGAAAACGCACTTGGATTTCCACATTGAATGAAAATAATGGATCCTTCTGACAAGAGGACTTTGAACCAGAATAGAAATGAATATAATTACCTCTAAAACGATTTGTCCCATAATAATCCACCTCGAATAGAGCAGGGGAAAAAAGTGGAGAAAAATCATTAAAATTTGTTCTTTTCCCTTTGTTTAAAAACAAAATGCCTAGGAGGTAAGCTTTTCTGTGAATGCCTGCTACGAAGACCTGCTTAAACCTTACTGACGTTTCCTTCATGGTGCAGAGACAAGGCCTCTCATCCACGTTGTCATCCACCACCTGTCACTGTCTTCATTGCTGCAATGCTTCTTTCCTCTGGATACAAACTGCTATAGGATGACAGGACTGCTTAAGAACGCCACAGTAGTTAGTTTTACCAGCTTGTCAGTTTTATACACACAGAGTATTTTCTGAGGCAGAAACTAGCTGTTCAAAATGTGTTTAGAATTGCCCTTCAGCCTTCCAAGTGGCAACACCAAACTATCACGGTATATTAAAACTTCATGCAAGACAAGGTAAGTGGTGAAATAAAATTAGCCTCGTCAAAAGTTAGCTGTTAATACTGGGCTGCCAGTCAGCCATTTCATGAGCTCAGTACTTACAGTGCAAATATGAACCTCTGCAATATCAATATGGACTTAACTCACAGATAGTATTTAATTCTTAAAAAAACCCCAGTGTAACAGTTGTGAAAACTGAGTAAAATCTGCAGTAATAGCTGCATTTTAAATGTAATTATTTCCTAACACCAACCAATGCATTTGTTTATTCCCTTCAAAGCATGCAAGCCCTATTCCCAATGCCTTTTAAAAATAAAGACTTTGAACGCCAGTATTTTCTTTTACAAATTCCAGGTATTTTCCCGTTAAAAATAGTTTTCAAAATAAAACACAATTTCACAAGGTGTTTCAATAAGGCAGAAAACAAAATGCTTTTTTTAAAAGTCTCATTTATTGTTTGCCTCTTATGTTCCCACACGGCATAATCACACACTGAAAACTGCTGCTGCATGACTAAGAGAAGCCATAATCTAAAAAAAAAAAAAAAAAACAAGCAAAAAAAAACAACCCAAAAGACCACCAAGTGGTACATGCTGAATGCACAGCATAGGCAAATTGCAGTTCCACTTAAACCACCTACACTTGCATCGATTTATTTTCCCATTTCTTCTGGTTAAAACCTAGTTCTGGAGGGGAGGGAGGTTTAAAAATATCCTCACCCTTTCAGCAGCTGCTCAAATAATTGTCATGTTTAATTTTTCCTCACAAAGCATGGACTACCATACACTCACAGTGAGGTTACTCATCCCATCATCACCACTAGCTTTCAAATCACCAATACAGAAAATAAATCTAAACAATGTATTTATATAGACAAAACCCCTTCCCCTGTGTGCACTAACACCCCCCCGCCTCAGTCAATAAAATTACAACTGAAACAGCAATTTGATTGGCAAGATCAACATCAAATGACCTGGTAAATGACCTGCCTGCACCAGAAGGGAGCTACCATTACCAAACAGGATAAAAACTTAACCACTTCCACTTGCAGTAGCTACATTAAGTTTGCAATTAGCCTGTGTACAAAGTAGCTGTGTAACATACATTCACAAGCAGATGTTGAGTGTAATGCTAGTCCAACAGTGAAAGGAAAAAGGTAATTATGTTTGAAAGGCAGGTAATAATCAGCCAAAGCCAAGTAGTTAATTTAAATACTTCTTGAATAGCAACCTCAGAAGGCACACAAAAAGAACTCAAGACAGCTCAGCCTTCAATGACTCACACAATGACATACCTTTTCTTTCTCAAGATACAAGGAAAGTTAAAAACATGACTGGAAGATTAACACCTTGTTTTCCTTTACTTCTCTCTTGACCAAGTCTTTGCAGATTAAGAAGTACAGAAGTAAGATTGCATACATAGGATGGCACATAGGTATTACATTATCTCAAATAGCAGTATGAGAAATTATTTGGTCTGGTTTTGGTCTCCTGACAATCCCATCAACTAGACATCAATCAGGTAAATATTGAAGGCTGACCTACTTTGACCTATTATTTTACAGCTATACAGAAGCACACATACATACTCCTGCTCACATACCCCATCAAGTTCACCTCTTAAAATGAGCCTCATTTCAGATTAAATTCAGCTTCCACACAGGTACTGACCACTGCTACAGATCAGGCCAAACAGGATCCTGAATGGCACAATCAGCATTTTCAAATAGCAGCAACAATACATCAGTTACTCAGAATTTGAAGGCATTTACTAGGTTCCTGGGTTTTTGCATGAATGCCATGTTGCTTTCTATATTGATTTTAAAAAGCATTATTTCATTTTAAGCTGTTTTACCAAGGGCAAGAGTGTTACTTTTTGACTGTCCTTGGGACTTTGGATTTTTCTAGCACTATAACAGACACCCCACCCCCCATTTTAAATCATATGAAAAGTTGCAATCCATTTCTAAGAATCATGCAAAAAGCCACTTGCAGCAGCCCATCGTACACTACCAGGCACAAAAAATGGGAGTGGTTTCTATTAGTATAACCCATGCTTCCCCCCCACCCCCCAAAGTTCTGACATTCAGTAATTTTTTTTCTTTAAAAAAAATAATCAAGCTTATTCTGTTACAGAGTGCAGTGTAAGTGTATCAGAGAAACTATTATCTGAAACAAGTTTTCAAACAAAAGGTTTCCCCAAAGCTTTTATGTAATAATTTCAACACAGATAGAGTAAGTATGTTTATTGTTTTACAGCAGAATGCCCCAATTTAAGAACAAAATTGCTAGATGTTCAGCTGTGCAAAATGGTACATAGTGCTTAGGTACAAGTGGAAAAGAACATGATTTGTTAGCAAATACTTTCAAATACAATTTTATGGTCCTAGAAGATAGGACTTGAAACCAGGGACTGATCCACAGGCAAACAATTTTGGACCCAGCCACTTTGGACCCAGCACAAACGCCACTTGCTCCTTATTGTTGGGAAAAAAAAATCATCACACTGAATTGCCAGATTCAGTGTCTTCATGCATGTTACAGAGAAATGGATCAGTCCTCTATGTCAGTTTCTAGCCCCATCTACAAATATCATCTGGCTCCGATAAATAAGACTCACAGGAATTTCTTGAAGGTCAATGGTCCATAATGGTAGTTATTCTACATGATCTGCTCAACTTGATTCCCAATTCTAGTTAGGCTGTTTAAATGACTTTCTTGAATTCATCGTACAGCACAAGCACAAAAGCACCCCCCATGCCTCTGAGAACATTAGACCATGCACCCTTGAAGAACGCCTTTCCCCCCTCATCCCTTGCTATCTTCCGCCAGCAGTCAATTGTTCCAGAGTACATGATATCAGCTGTAGAAAAAGCAGAAAGCAATTTTTAACTCCTACAATTGTACCCAAGATCTTTTTAACAACTGCCCTGATTCGCCTCTAGCTACTTTTTGGGAAGTCCCAAACCACATTTTTAGACTGCAACACAGTACTTAGTTCAGGCAATAGAAAATTTTATCTGCTTGCCGAGTTACTAAAGGCTAAATCACAAAATAAAAATGTCAAGCCTTCTTTCCGGTAATTACACTGTTCCCCAATTGCCTTCATTTAATTTGTCATTGCAAACAGGCAGTCTGTCCATTTCATATTCTATAAAGTCCTCAGCATTAATTAGTGACAAACAAGTTGGGCCCTACTGCATTTCCTTGTATCACTGAAATGTAATATAACTTAAATCAGATTTATGGAACAAGTGACAGTAAGTGGGGAGGCATAACTATTAGGGAAAAAGAACTCCATGTTGTTAATGCTGCTTAAAGAACTGCACAAATTAACAGCCTACCTCCTTTGCGCCCTGACTGCATCATCATCCTACGTCGCACTGTATCAAAAGGATAGGAGACCACACCAGCCACAGCAGTCACCGTCTGGGCAATCATCCAACTGATAACAATATGAGTATTTCTGGGATCTGGGAGCATGCCTGCAATAAAGAAAGTAATTAGCTTTTTATCTTGTACACCCTCTTGCACTTGCTGCGTGACAGCTACTTTACTAGATGAACGATTACGAAACATTGTAAAGCCATACTTTGAAATCGCAACAAGATTTAGGATAAACTTCAGACATGCTGTAACAATGTAACTACTCCCTACTCTTTTTGAAAAGAGTGTCACTAAAGTCATTGTGCCTGTGAAGTACATTAAACTGTAAGCTAGTATTAATGACCTCTATGCCCAAATGTCAAGCTTAAAAAAGTGCTTTGTAAAAGCACCACTCTGCTGAACACACCTGAATTGGTCCAATGTAACTCCAGTAACACACTGAACAAAAAAGAACTTACTGGAATTGCATACAACAAGCTCTGCTGCCATTAGGGCAAGCTCCTTTAAGTACAAAAGCAGGAGTACTTGAAAGTAGCCACCTGCCATCAACACATGCCTGTGTTGCCTTGAACACTGCAGCATCACCGCAGCATTGTTGTCCCCTCTCCACCTCCACTTGCTATAGACAGACACCGTAAAATCCAAGAATGACCATAAACCAACACAGAATTCAGGAAACAGGTTTACAAGGTCCCCTCTGAAATGTTACCTTTTGCTGTATCATAGATCCCAAAGTAGGCAGCTCGATAGATGATGATGCCTTGGACAGAGACATTGAACCCTTGATATAAGCCACGCAGACCATCAGACTTGGTAATTTTGACTAGACAGTCCCCTAGACCTGAGAATTCTCTGTCTGCGCCAGCTTTTCCGACATCAGCAGCCAAACGGGTTCTTGCAAAATCCAAGGGGTAGACAAAGCAGAGGGAAGTGGCTCCAGCTGCACCACCAGAAGCCAGGTTACCAGCAAAATACCTCCAGAATTGAGTGTGCTTGTCTACACCTCCCAAGAACACCTGCTTATACTTATCCTTGAAGGCAAAGTTGAGAGCTTGAGTTGGGAAGTATCTGATGACATTTGCCAAGTTTCCTCTCCAGAAAGACAGCACTCCTTGTTCCTTTGGAATACGCACTACACAATCGATGATACCCTTGTACTGCTTATCAGCAGCAATTTGTTTACTTGCATGTTGTACCTGCAAATAAAAACACGCATTTTGGCTGTATGCCTTGACAGGTCTGCACTGCAAGTCCACTTCTGTAAAGCAGAGAGCTGTTCAGCCTGAAAGCCTGATGGCAGTCAGGCATGGAGGTCAAGCCGCTGTTAACTGCAATAAATGGGCTGCAACAGCCAGCCTCCAAGGAAAAGCTCCCAGGTGTCAGCCTAGATCTTAAGACTGGGAAAAACAGTCATTTACTCGTATTCAGTGGGGACTGAAGAACGCGAGGATTGAGTTAGCTCTGAAGAACTAAAGGCCCACAAACTGAGAGCGTGTGTACGTGAAGCAGCCATAGACACGGGAGGCCTCGTACAACACTAGAACGGCAAAAAAGGCTTCAAGCTGTGTCCCGGCCTCCCCCGAACGCAGGACTCGCCGGACGGGCAAGGGCCAGCCGTGGGGAGCGAAGGCGACCACAGCTATGGTGCGGCCCGGAGCCGGCGGCCCCTGCGGGCAGCGGCGGGGTGCAGGGGGGGCGGCCGAGCCGCGTCGCGCCCAGGGGACCGGCGGGGGAGCGGCGCGAGGAGGCCGCCAGCCCGGCGCCTGCCGCCGCGCCCAGGGCGGGGCCGGGGCCGCCGCGAAGGTCACGCGAGTCACCTTGGGGCGCCGGGCCGCCCCATGGCCCGCGCGCAGGGGTCACACAGGGCACCGCGCGCCGGTCGCGGCCCCGGCCCCGCCCCGCCGGTGGGCCAATGCGCTGCCCGGCCGCGGCATCACGTGAAGGTCATCAAGATGGCGGCGCGCTGCCGCCCTCCCCCCCTCGCCCTCTGCGCGCTCGGCGCCAGGAGCGGGACGGCAGGAAGTGACACCGGGGGCCGCCCCCTCGCCCCTCCCTCCCACCCACCCCCCCCCCCCCGCGGCCCGCCCCCCCCCCGCAACGCAGCGCCCCGCATAGCGGAACCGGCTTCCCCGCCGCTGCCGCGGGGGCCCGCCGCCCACGTGACCTCCCCGCCAGCCGCCACTTCGCGCGCGCCCTTTGTTCCGCGGCGGCGCCCGCATGCCTGCCCCCCGCCCTTCCCCCCGCCCGGCTCAGCCTGCGCGGGCCCCGGCGGCGGAGGGCGACGGGCAGCCCCCACTCCCCCGCTCCCACCAGGCTCGGCCGCGCCGCTAACCTGAAGCAAGAGCTTGACCCGCTCGATAGGCGCCACCGCAGTCTTGCTGATGGCGGCTGCGACACCGCCCGCCAGAAAGTCCTTGAGGAAGGAGATGGCCTGGTCCGCCATGTTCGCGCCGGAGCCGCCGGGGAAGAGACGCCGCTGCCGCTCACGCCGAAAGGGCGGGGCTGTTGCCGCGCATGAGCTAAATGCCGGGCCCCGCCGGCCCCGCCCCCCGGCGCTCCATTGGCCGCACCGCCCTGGGGGCGTGGCCTCGCCGCCCAAAGGCACGGGACCGGGTCGCCCTCAGGGCGGTGGTTACAGCGGGCGGCGGGGCGCGGCTCCGGCCTCCCCCCGCCCCTGCGGCGCCAGTGGCGCAGCGCCGCGTCGCACAACGCGGCCGGGCCTGCCGGGCGGCGCCGCCACCACCACCACCACCACCTGTGAAGGGCGAGAGGCCGCGCCCGAGCCCGGCCCCCGCGGTGCGGTGCGGTGCGGTGCGGCGCGGCAGGGCCGCCCTAGCAGCGAAGTGCGGATATCACCGTCACTCACACAAATTCCGCCCCTCCCCCTTCCCCCCTCCCCTCCGCAACAGTCGCTTTCGGAAGCGCCGCCTCCGGCCGCGTTGTCCCGCTCCCGGCAGGGCCCGCGGGAGCCTGTGCCACCCGACAGGTCACATCCCACAGAACGCGGCGGCACCGCACCCGGGGCCCGCGTTCGTCAGCCCGGGCGGGCAGCGAGCGGGGCGGCCTCGGCGGCGACTGCGGAAAGCCGGCGGTCAGGTGGGGGCAGCGGGCTGGGCCCCCCGGCTCCCGCGGAGCTCGCCCCGCGCTGGCCGCTCCGGGCGATGCTGGCGAAAGGCAGCGCCCCGCTTGCAAGTGCTGCTCCCGCCGGCGCCTCCTCAGCGCTGCGGGCGGAGGTCGCGTCGCCGTCTGTCACTCAGCTGAGCCGAGACAATGAAATAGCAAAGAACTTCCCCGCGGTGTGCTCCAGGGGCGGTGGGACGCAGGGTCCAGACCCCTTGTTCTGGCGCTCGGAGTTCGATGCCGTGAGCAGCTCCGCAGGCCGCCCGAGCGAGCGTTCACGCCCGGGTCCGAGTCCCTGCCCCGCCGCGGCGGGCCCGGCCTCCCCTCAGGCATCTCTGCTCATTTCATCGCACGCTGCGAAATGAAATGTTACATCTCATGGCTAAACTTCTGTCTGAAATTATACCTCTTCTTTCTAAAAGTAAGCCTTGAAATTGTTGTAGCCGGAAGGTGTTAGTTCACCCACACCTTTCATTACTGCTTTCACTTTTAATGGATGTTTCCTACAAAAGTAAAGCCAAACATTTTTTTTTTTTAATAGATGACTGGTGAACCACAAAGTTGTACTAGCTGAGGTGTCTGAAACCACTGCTTACGCGTACATACTTCGCAGGATTTCAAAATGAGCGTCTTGCTCAAGAGGGCATGTTGTGGGAACAGGACATGCCAGGCATGGCCTTCATCTCTGCTGTAGTATGATATACTGTGTTTTATACATTTCTATACATTTTTTTAGCATAACAAAAGATACAAAGTATATTGTGTGGTATTTTATATTCTAAATCATAATACAGATATAAAGCAGTGACTCCTGTGCCCACACAGGGTTAGGTGCTCGCAGTGTTACAGGACTGTATTTTTGACGTAATTAATGAAAGGCTGTGGTGCATATTCTGAGGTAGGCACACATGGCTTAGCATAGTATTTTTTTTAAAAAAAGTTTGGAACAGCATGTTAATACTCACAAGATACAATGTGTGCAAGGCTGGGATTTTTTTCCCCATTAAATTTTTCTATTGATTAAAAAAACCCTTTATACCTGGAACCCTGAAGCGTAGTCTATTTGAAAAAGGAAGGTAAAACACACATAATGTTTTTGTGATTGGAAACTGTTCAGTCAGTAGTTGTCCTGTTCTGTTCACCCTGGGAGCTCAGGTGCATCTGACTGGGGAAATTCTCTTCTCTTTAGCACCATGCTTTTTCTTCTGTTTCTGCACCTTTCCCCCTGCTCCCCCCCCTTCAGTTCTTTATCTAATCTCATATTCTGCTATCCAGTTTCATAAGAGCTCACAAATTAAGTAGGGCTAAAAAGGAGGCGGAGGATGTTCTTGAACCAAATGCGGTGCCCCCACATTTCATCTTCAATTTTAATCACAGATGAAAGTTGTGCTTTCATACAACTGCCTTTTCCAGAAACCTCACAGAAGGCAGGGAAGGCTGTCTTCACTCTCTCAAGAAGCTGCTGCTCCAGTTCTTGTTTCCAATCTTGACTACACCACTCCAGTAGCAATTCCCAGACTCCATTAGAGAATGTTTCTTTATTTGCAGTAGAGAGCATAACATAAAATGATATTAAAATGGATGGTGATGGATTATTGAAATGGTACCTGCATTAACCTCTTGAAACAGAAACAAAGCAATGTGTGCTAGTTCAAAAACTGGACAATCCCAACTGTACCAAGTATGAAGAAACTGATTCCTCAGCAACATGAATAGTGCCGTAGGGCTGCTGACACCATTTGTAGTTGGAGACTTGTTTCTGAGGGTACTACAGATGTTGTGCAGCCACAGCATCACTGCCATCAAATGATGCCAGAATCTTCTGGCATTGTTTCACTCAGGTTCCAAATAAATGCAATCTATCTGTCCCCCGTTTTAAAGTAACTTCAGAACGCTGACTTAACATCTCTTTTTTATGATCTGATGGGAAATTGAAAATGTATTTGCATAATTACAAAACATCAAACATGACTAGAATCATCCAGATTTTACTACTAAATCCATTTCTTTCCTAGGCCTTAACACAGAGAATGACATCTAACAAATTTCCTGTCAATCTGATTTTGACATTTGCGAATCCATGTTGTTCCAGTAAGGCTCGATATTCAGAGCCACTTCTTTCCTTTCCCTCTGTCTGCACAAGCATGTTCAAGGACTGCAGCAGAGCTGTGCTCCTGTTCTTCTTCTCATCATCCAATACCGTTTCAGCCAGCAAAATCTCACAACCTAATTTAAGAACAAATGCATGCAACAGTCCTAATCCATTATCAGGCAAGAGAACTTTATGCTAACATGTATAAGGGTGCAAACTACAAGCCACAGGTGATTCATTTATCATTTATGGATTTTCTCTGCTATTAAACGTATGATCCACGCCTCTCACAAAACCCAGAAAATTCCCTTCCATGCTACGGAGGGCTCAAATGCTCACAATTCCAAGTCACCTCTCTGCTTTCAGGGGAAGAGGTGATGACTTCTGTAGACTTGGCATGAAGGTTACAGAACACAGTAAGACAGGGATAGCAGTTCCATGTCTTCAGGATATATTGGTACTTCACATCCATATTAAAACAGTGCCAAGCAGACAAAACAGTGGATGGTGAGCATTAAAAAAACCAGTTAAGTTGTCAATGTTGTACGTTATTTCTGTAGGAACTGAGGTCTTTGTGGTGGGACTCACCTAGGGATGTGGGCAGAGCTTAAATGATCCTGTTTACACACAGCCTCTTCCTCCATCTTCAGACCCATAAGGGGAAAGGGAAGACACGAGAGGGCTACTGACAAAATGAGCGTAGTTTTGCTCATTGTCTTTTGGCTTTGCATCTTATGTAGTGGTTTCTCTTGGCACAGTAGGGGTAGGACGCCACCAATTCAGATCAAAATAGCAGCATTTTATAGTGATTTTAGTACTACTAAATGCTGCATAACAATCGTATCTTTCTGACCTTTAAGACAATCTCCTCAGAGCCATTCCTACATGTATACCTCAGACATTTAACGATTGATAAGAAGTAAATTAAACATAACACTGCAGTTTCTTAGAGAAGAGACTGAGATCTGCACATAAAATTTCTGGCCGAGACCTTGGTGTTAACTATCAGGAGTCATGAAAGTCCTTCTGACAGCTTATTAATCAATTCCCTGTTTCTGTCCTGTACCATCAGCTACCTTACTAAATCCAAGTTCAAGCCTACTCTGTAATGACACAGGTTTGCTTCACAAAGAAAAAGAATTAGCTAAGCATGTCCGAGTCTGAGGTGAGCCTGAACCTATCCAGTGGGACTCTTCCACCCTAATTCAGTCATCCATAGATTAGATAGCTGTAGTTTGGCTAGCCCTGTAAATATGCTCTATTCACTATGAAATATATTTTTTCTTTGAAAAAACAGGAAAGTCCCTTTCACCGATAGGTGAGATGAATCATCCTCTGAAAATACCTGGATTTCCACTGATTGGAGAACTCAAGGTGACTAGATTTGAATACCTAATATTTAGGCATCTGAAGTTAGGGTGACAAGGCTTATTTGTTATGATTCAGTGGTTTCTATTCTGTTCCTCCCTTCACATGTGCCTTCAGAAAGACCTGGGAACTGCCGCTCCTGGTTACACAGCAAGCATTGCCAGGTAGAATAATGCAGGACTATCATTTCTAAGTCACCATTATATTACAGCTCTGGAAGATTATGTCCAAATTTTGTACTCTCTGAAAGGAGGACACAAATAGAATGGTCATTATAATTTCCCGCAGAAAGTTGACAACATCAAAGTAATGTAGAAAAATGTACCAAGAAAGTACAACCAATGTGGGAAGAACACCTTCAAAAATAAGTCACAGTAAATTAAAATTTCTCTCTAGAGGTAAAATGTGATTGAAATTTCTTCATGAGAGGGACTGAAACAGAGCTAACTTTCAACCCTTTCAGGAAGCATACTCTGATGATGAAGAAATTTTGGCAAGTTTTATAGGAGATAAAAATTAATGGTTGTAACAGTCTTTTTCTGTATTAGAAAGTAATTTAATCCAGATTATCATTGTTTAGCAAGGGCATCATTTCCAGCAATAAGATGGAAGAGGGGAAAGTAAAGTGCCAGCCCTCCAAAATTTTTTTTAAAAACAAAACCAAACCCCACACCAAATACTTACACTACCCAGGAGTACGTTAACACATCCAAAACTGAACTGAGAGCTCACTCTCTAACAGGCTTAGCCATTAGGTAGTTCTTCCTAAGCTTTTGTGGCTCAAATGACATACTACCCTTCCTTTCTGTCCTGTTACTTTTCCAGGCACAAGTACTGTTGATAGTTGTAACACGGTCAAAAATTGATATAAAAATGATTGAGGTAGGACAGCCAACCAAGTTGTGTCTTGCCTTTCTAACAAACCTCTCTTCTGTCTTCCTAAGGGATTCTTACCTCAGTGTCCAGCGAGCAAGTGCTGAAGTTCTTACTTCTATTATTCACCTATCATTCTATTAACCTTCACAATGCTTTACCTCAAAAAATTGTTTTCTGTGCATCACGTTTCCTCTAAACTGCTGTTAAGGCAGAATGTGGGAAAAAGACAGCATCTTCAAGACGGCATAGCTGTGTCACTTCCCAAGGAGCAACATGAAACCTACAGGTTTTATTGGCAGAAGTTCATTTGGATTTTAAAACTCAGCTCCCTCATTACTTCATGCCTTTATCAGTAAACAAGCTCCCAAATTTTCCTCAGTTATGCCTGTTGCTTAGGAAGTCTTTTCAGTGTACCACCATTAAATCCACCCCTTCTACCAGTCAGCAAAAGATAACCACCCTCCTCCAGAGCAACTGAACTAACTCTACTTGGGTATTAACAAGAAAAAGACAAGTTTATAATTTCTCAGGTTACTGGGCTACATCAAATCATAGAACAGCTCAGGCTGAAAGAGACCACAGGAAATGCCTAGTCCAACCTCCTGCTTGAAGCAGGGCAGCTCTCCAGTCAGCTCAGCTCGTTCAGGGCTTTGTTCTCAGATCTTCAAACCCCCAAGGACAGAGATTCCACAACCTCTCTGGGCAACCTGCTCCAATGCTTAATTATCCTGAGAGCACAAAGCTGTGGTGTGTTACCACAGACACCTTGCCCAAGGGACTAATGCTTAGTGTGTATAGAGCACTGTAATTTAATCACAGAGTACACTGAGGTTGTGCGGCAGCCAAGCACATTAAAATTTTACAGTCCGATACATAGTACTTAAAGGCACAATTTTAAAGTCTGTGACAGTTATAGGTTTGCCAACTTTAGGATTGAAACAGCTTATAGCAGCTTAAAGAACAGCATTATGAACTTTATGAATAATTATGTGGTGAGAAACATGTGATTGCTGGAATGAGTCTCTCAAAATACAAAACCGTTAAGCATAATGGCAAGCTTCATGTCAATATGGAAAAGAAACATTTTCAATGTGTTCAGTTGTTGAATATTTTTTACCTTATTAAGTATCAGTACAGATGAGATCAGTCAAATTTCCATTCATAAAAACCTGCTGAAAACTAAAGACCCCAAAGTGGTAAAAGTCTGACATTTCCCTGATCTTGTGCAACTGAAATGCGCTGTAGTAAGCATATTTCTCATAGTAAATTGAATCACTGTGGTGCTTTTGCTTTACTCTGTGCTCAAGGAGTACAGCAACTTCTGATTAAGTAACATAAGACGGAGTCTACCAGGCAGATACAACTCTTGACCTCGCTCATCAGCTCTCTTTAATTTGCCGAGGTTGGTGATTCAGCATAGGCACAGCCTCCTTCATATTGGTTTATGGGATTATCACTGTGCAAGTGTGACAGGCAAGAAACTCACAACTGATAAAAGAAAGCTAGTTTGAAAGTACAGTTTTAATCTCCAGGAAGGCTTCCACTACAAAGTACATTTTAAATAGAAAAAATAAGTATCAGTGAAGTATCAGGAAAAAATAGACATTAGGAGAGGTGACATTAGTGACAAACTACTTGAGATGGGATATAGTATACTTCTCCAATTAGACTGGAACACAAAGAAACTTCTATTTTTATATTTTGTAAGAGAGTTTATACAGAAGTCTAACACTCATACCAAGTAATGAGATGGAAAGCATATACGGTCATTTAACCATATTCAGAAAAACCTGACATTGATAGGAACAGCCCTCAACCGCAGCCTGTGTGGGTACATACTGTGGCTGCAGGCTGCTGAAGTTACTCTGCGACTTTACAGCTGCTGGAGGAACGTGTTTGTGCTTTGTCCTACTTTCACTTTTGCCTGTGGAAAAAGTGCTTAAAAAAGGGTATCTTTGAAATGTTTTTGAGTGAAGCTCCACAGAAAAGTGAAAAAGAGGACCAGCATCCCCAAATTCAGTCAGATGCTGGAGTATTCACTTTCAGGTTTTAATTTCTGATAAAAATAACCAGTAAGCACTAAGTACACTGCAGAGGCAGAACTGTCTTTAAAATTAAAGTCCAAGAAAACTGAAGTATTAATATGGCTCATAAAAGCTTGTAGTTTTAACTTGCCATGCTATACAGCTATGTCAAGTCTAAGCTTAATACGGTCTGCAAACTAGCCAAAAGAACTGCACATGGAGGTATTTAATACATAGAAGTTTCAGCCTGCCCCAGACACTTAAACACATAGAACTCAGTCCTGCAAAAGCTGCAGTCCAACTTTTATTCGGGGCCTGCAACAACTATGCTTCAGATAAATGGTCAAAATGATCCTAAACTGACAGTATGTGCTGTTTGATGATGGATGTGTTGCACAAGGGTTGTAAAAACTCAGCATCCCAGTTTGCTTCTGGGCACGCTATGGTGACAGATTCTTCTTGAAGCATAAAACAGCATCTAATAAGTTTCCTGTGATCTTAATTTGTACATTTGTGAATCCATATTTCTCCAGTAGCTGTTTATATTCTGAGCCACTTCTTTGCTTGCCTTCAGTCATACTGAGGGACTGTAGTACAGCTCTAGGAGGGTGCGTCTTCTGCTCGTCAAGCACAATTTCTGCCACTAGCAAGGCACTTCCTGCATTTCCAAAACAACCAAAAGTGGTTTAGTAAAGTATTTCTAGCTTCAAGTTATTAGCATTTTGTTCAGAGACAGTTACTGAAGTCCTTAAGACTAATGTTTTAACGGCTTTCAGTAGAAATTTGTGACAGAACTTTACTTCCAGTACACTCTTCCTGGAAGCAATTGTTCAACTGTTAAACGCAAGGGGGCATTTACAGCACCGTCTCCACTTCAATGAAGTTCAGATCACTTCCTGATTATGCTCTTAAACTCATTTCCATTTGAGCCAAGCAACTCCTCTAAATTGCTCATACCCTAATCTTGCATAAGATTAAGACAGTCACCCATGATTTTCTTTCATAACTTATAAGCAGTATTATGAATTATGGCCTAGATCTAATTTTGAATGCTCTCCTATGAAGCAAACTTCATAGCTACAGTTAATCCTGTTGAATTAAGGAATCACTTGATCTTGGCAGTCAGGCTTTTCTGTTTTTTGTCTTCTCCTTTGATCTTTAATACTGTCCAAATATGAGTTAGCGTGCCCTGGCAGACAAAAGGGCCAACCATGTCCTGGAGTGCACCAAGCACAGCACAGCTAGTCAGCTGAGGGAGGTGACTGTCCCAATCTACACTGCACCAGCGCATCCCCACCTCCAGCACTGTGTGGTTTTGGGCCCCTCAACAGAAGGAGGAGGATACACCTCAGTCTATCCAGAGGAGGGTGACCAAGATTGTGAAAGGCCTCAAAGGCAAGACTTCTGAGGAGTGGCTGAGGTCACTTGGTTTGTTCAGCTTGGGGAAGAGAAGGTTGAGGGGTGACCTCACTGCAGTCTACAACTTCCTCAAGAGGGGTAGCAGAGGAGAATGTGCTGACCTCCTCTCTGGTGACCAGTGATAGGACATGAGGAAATTGAATGAAGAGAAACCCGGGGAAGTTCAGATTGGACATTAGGAAAAGGTTCTTCACTGACAGGATGGCCAGTCAGTGGAACAGGCTTTTCCAGGGAAGTGGTCAGGGCACCAAACCTCTCATGGTTCAAGGGGCATCTGGACAACGCTCAGTCATATGGTTAAGTTTTGGTAGTACTTTGAGGAACAGAGTTGGACTCTGTGATCTTTATGGGTCCCTTCCAACCTGAGATATTTTATGATTCAAATGTAGGACAAAGCAGAAGCAGCTAGTTATTTCTCATGATACCTGCGCCAAAAGTAGTGCTGAACTCTGGTTTACCATATTCTAGGCACTACCAACACAGCAAACCAAACTACTACTTCTGGAATAGCAAAACAAACTGCTTCTTAATAACTAAAAAGGAACTTTAGTTAGGCTACTTATTTCTATACATGCAAGCACATGCTTCATCATTTGATGGTACAGGGCTTATTACAAAGACTGGGCATGGCAAAGAGAGGAGATGACAGTTACATGTGAAGCCTACAACTATACTAAGGGCTTATTTCCATATAGTTTTATTAGCAGTTTTGTTTCCTTTTTTTCTTGATAAGTATTACAAATAATGCAAGCACAGACACTCAAGCAAAGGCTACTAAGATTGGACAGAAAAATATACTTTTTTAATATGACATTCTTATGATTGCTCATTATGTTTATGCATTAACATGCACCTTTAAACCCACAAGATTAAAAATACTTACCTGGTTTGCAAACAGCTGATATCTTGCTTAATAACACATGTATCTTTTCATCAGGCCAGTCATGAAGAATCCGTGAAAGGATGTAAAGGTCTGCTTCTGGAAGATTATCCTTGAAGAAGTCACCTGTTGGAAAGCAGAGTTTGTACATTCCTACAGAAATCACAGAGTACATTACTACAAAATGAGATTAAGATATTGTGGAGGAACCAGGAGCTTCATCAGAAGTAAAGAAACAAACAAGAATGAACAGGTATAGGTGTGCACTGCTTTGCACATAAGGAAAGCATTAATAGAAGAGCAGATCACAGGTAAAAATTCTGTAATGTGTGAAAATGGAGAGAAAGCCTAAAGCAATGAAGGAGACAAAGTCCTTTGTAGCCATCATGTTGATCTCACCTAGAAAGGGAAAGTCTGAGACAGGAATGTGCAGCCTCTACTCCCAGTGGTACTCAAACCCAAATAATTCTTACTTCCTTGTTTATCCACATTCTTCAACCATAGCCAGTTTGTTTTAATCCCCATAGGCTTGAGAAATGCAATGCCCCCACTTAGCATGGGTGAGCCTACATTGCTTTGTACTAAGACACATTTGGGGTTGGAGCAGTGTAGCACACCACTTTCTACAGCAGAAGAGCCTGCTCTGTGCTCCAGGATAACAGATATAAGACAAAAGATCATGTGTTACACTTACCTGATATGAATGTCACTGGAGCTGTGTTTTGTCCTGGAGGCTGAAAGTAAGAGGTGTTTGCAATGACTTCTGGAAGGTCAAATACTGTGACCTTGAGATTTGGGTATATTTGTCCTAATTCATGAGCCAGAGCTCCTGTGCAACCTGTTGACAGTTTAAAAAAGTCAAATCAGGTCTTTTCCCCCAGCCCTTGCAGACATTTTTAAAGACAAGGCTGTACATAAAATTAAAATAGACAGTAAATCAGAATTGAAGTAGACAGTCAGCTCCACAATGAACATGGGCAACAGCACTTGCTGGTGGATACAGCAATGCATTAAAGCTTGGAGAATGCAGACATGAACCTCTACTGTCATGGAATGGCTAATATGACCTTTGATACCAGTACCTCAGGGTGGTGTGGGGAGCAGAAGAACATTGACGAAAGGGCAAGGACTTGTAATTTGTGGATTAAGAGCACTAGAACCATTTACCATTTACAAAGCACTGATATATAAAGTTTGGTAAATACTCTCCAGCATTGTGACAGATAGGGATGGTAAAGTCTAGAAGTCTCTGCACAGGTGGCAAAGGTTGCACCAGTATTGTGTTAATTCCTCTGACATGCCGTCCACCTCCCCAGGCAAAATAAAGTGTTCTTTCCTCAGTGGATCTTTCCCTGTGTAATAACACTCTCTCTGTGTAACTCCAAGCACAGAGCAAGAAAGGACACTAACAAGAAGGGTTTCTTCAGATGTATCATTGGTCTAAAACATTTTTGTGGTCATTTTAAGAATCATTAAGGTCATTAAGAATCAAAGCAACACACAAAACAAACCAATTCTAAAAGAGGCACAACTTTTTGTTCTAGCAGTGCTGTGTTTCAAGTTTGACACCCCAACACAGAAGGACTCAGAAATAAATCCTTCGCTACTTTTGGAAATCTTGGATGTGCTAAAGGACAGCAACAGTACAGCTGACAATGGAGCTCACAGCCCAGTATTTTATCAGCTGAGCCAAAACCCATCTTGTTTTCTGTGCTGAGCTGTGTCAGTATCGACTAGATTGTGACAAACATTCACTTATTTTAAACTATTCAAATACCATTTAAGTAACAATGCTTTCAGTTAACTGCATTCATCTGACATTACAATGCCAGAAAAATAACAGTAGATAGTATTACTCCAGTTCTAGTAAAAAATACACATAGATCTTAAGTAATAAAATACGGAACTGAAATCAAGATTTTCCCTTTGATTTGTATACAAATTCAATTACAGGCAATACCTCCTAGATCACAAGCAGATTTAAACCGTGAAAGATCAAATGCTGTAGCCACGTCTCTTGCTGTCAGTTGGGCAATGCTGTGCATAGCAGCCATAAAACGCTGCTTCACCTCCTGGCTGTGATAATAGTCCTAAAAAGGGGTAAAAAAAGCATAGTAATAGAAGCTTATTTTCATTACTTAGCTGAAACTATGTACAACCGAGGCAGTAGGTGCACACCATTACCATTAGAATTCTAAAATTAAAAGGTCAGTTAAAAGTGCCATTGACTAGTTGCTCATCTACTGTAGTGATCAGCAGACTACATCCTCTCAAAAATTCTGATCACACAGGCATCTTCTGCAGTACATCTCAAAGGACATACACTTGGCTGGTTTGAACTTGATCTTCCTGACATCCCAAGGGCTGTTAAATTCAACACTTCTGCCCACTGAAGCTCAGGCAATATAGTAGGAAGAAGTGAAAAGTGCTTTCTAAAGAAATACTGGGCCTTTGATATACATTTACTAACATACTTGGTCCACAGCAAGATACTCCAGATTTCAAACTGTTTGTAAGGACATGATTGAGGTATTTTTTCCAGTCTCCTAAAGCGTTCCTCCTTCTTGATATAGTCACAAGTTGCTTCCATGTAAATCTGACATTTATTCTCCCTTGATGAGGAAATAACCAGATGGTTGGATCGTAACTTAAATGAGAAACATTACAGCTCATACTGCATTTTTTGATTACAGGAGAAGCAAGCCTTCAGTACCAGAAACTCATGCCTTTACCTTTGAAATGATACAGAAGCATGAATCCCGTTGTGTCTCACTTTCATACAGATTTCATCAGTTATGCCTGGCTTCACAGCTACCATGAAGCGGAAGTAACTCCAGGCTGTGAGTATGCACAGTGCCATAGGCAGCCCATATATTCTGCTTAGACATACCATCCTGTAAACATATAGAGCCCATGCCTGAACTGGCAGTGACTTCTGCCACATGCATCACCCAAGCATACTCAAGTTGGTAATCCAAATGTTTAACAAAGGATGAGATCCAGTTTGCCTATGTTAAAACAATTAATTTGTATGTAAGTTTAAGCATCTACTGCAGCACCTACCTAAAGCAAAGTATCTAAACTCCCTTTAAAAGAGCCTTTGAAGGATTTAGATTCCTGCTTTAGCAGGGAAGTTGGACTAGGTGATCTCCTGGAGTACTGCATTTTGTTCTGGGCCCTCAACACACAAAGGACGTAGACCTGTTGGAGTGGATCCAGAGGAGGGCCATGAAGACGATCAGAGGGGTGGAGCATCTCTCCTGTGAAGACAGGCTGGAAGAGTTGAAGCTGTTCAGCCTGGAGAAGAGAAGGCTCCAGGGAGACTTTAGAGTAGCCCTTCAATACTTAAAGGGGGCTTACAAGATGGAGATGGACATTTTAGTAGAGCCTATAGCGACAGGACAAGGCGTAATTGTTTTCGACTAAAAGAGGGCAAATGCAGAATAGGTATTAGGAAGAAATTCTTTACTGCAAGGGTGGTGAGGCACTGGAACGGATTGCCCAGAGAAGCTGTGATGCCCCATCTCTGGGAGTGTTCAAGGCCAGGCTGGATGGGGCTTCGAGCAACCTGGTCTGGTGGCAGGTGCCCCTGCCCATGGCAGGGGGGTTGGAACTAGATGATCCTCAAGGTCCTTTCCAACCCAAACCATTCTATGATCTCCAGAAGTCCTTCCAACCCCAACTGTTCTGTGATTGTGTGATCCATTCTGTGATTCCTAAAGGAGGTTCTGTCCACCAGTAATCTAGTACTAACATTAGGCTAACAGGACCTTCTTAAGTCTCCAAAGGCCTTATTTCCTTCCATCAACTGTATACGAGGGATGTAGACAGCTTTCTCAGCATCTGGAAGTATAAATTAAGAACCTTGGGGTGCAGGGTGAAGTACCCTTTAAGCCAGCACTGTTGTCAGAGATGATGTCCTGATGTATTCTCCTACTCGCTCTGCTAGCCCTCTCCTTAAACAGGCACAAATTTACGCCCCTCAACTTGCTTCACCAGGTGGATAACTGACAAGTTAGGCCAGTTATAACCCTAAGTCATTCTCCACTCTGAACACATCCACCTGGGCTAGCACTGGAAAAGAAGTACTACAGAGATGGAAACACATGGAAGAAAGGTTACAATTCTTACCAGCAGTATGTACCAGCTTGAAGCATATACAAAGCTACAAACCTTCATTGAAGAGATGAGATCCCTCCTGCACTGCATCAACACAAAGTGACTTTGAAAACAGCTTCCATCACAGTCAGCACAGACTGAGGTAGATGCACATCAGTATCAAGTGATTGGCACCCAATACTGAGAGAGTGCACGTGTGATAAGGTACTATCTGGTGTTATAAGAAAGGACACATTAAATTTAAATTAAACAGACCCAGAGGTTGTTCTCAGAGTGTGTTAGCTGGATAGGCAACACCTTAACCAGAGAATTTTCATCAGCACTTGAATTTCCCAGGACACTCTGGGATTGCTCCAGCACCTGAGCCTAAAGTTGAAGGGAACAGAAGTCTGGGGCTAGTGAGTTGCACTGTGTTTTTACCATTCCTAATATTAACCAAATTTCTTAGACTGCTCAGTCTCCATCTGCCACTAGATCAGTTCTGGGCCCCTCCCAACTAGTTTTGATACCAGTAAGAGTTTACATTACCTTAAATAAATCCTCTGCTTTCTTTCCAAAGGCTCGATGATTCTGCCTGCTGCCTTCCTTGACAGCAGACTCCAAGTTTGTGAAGAGAGGCCAAATGTGGTCATTTGAGTGGATAATGTAGCCATGAAGTGAGCATTCGCCATCTGAAGTCAGGTAGGTGTTTGCTGAATCTGTATTACTATAACCTTAAGGGAAGAAAACAACTGTAACCAGCTTTGTTTCAGTACTTTAAAACTGTCATTTAAAATCTGAAGGCGCATTTTCTGGCGTAGCTGTTAAATAGCTAGGAAAACCTGATCTTCTTCTGCAAAGACTTCCATGAAAAAATTCTAAAAGTCTTCTCATTCTTAAGGAGCAGGTACTTTGTTTCCAAAAATAATTTATGATGGAAGATATAGATTGGCTTAAAAAAGTAATAATAAATTGGTGCCTAAGTACCTCAGATACCTAATATTCAACAGAGTATTGGAAGTTTCTCATTCTTGACCACATTTTTCTTTAGATTATGGCTTCCCTTAAATTCCAACTTTCTCCAGTATGTTTTGCCTTTAGGGCTTTCACCTTGGTCTTGTCCTCTAATAGAGTTGAAAGCCTCCTTTATTTCCTTTTCTTGGCACTTGACCATTTCAGGTCTTACATAGTAAGTGATGCATATGGAAACCTGTAACAACATAGTGTGGACTGAAAATTAGTCCTAACACTGACTCCCTCACCTACATACACCGTCAGGCACTTTTCCAGTTAGGGGTGCTAAAATTTAAGCTGTTGTCTATAAAAAGAGGCCATATTCCAGAGCTTTCCTCAGTGGAACCCTGATTCTCTGCTGAAGATTGTGACACTGCATTGCTGCAGCAGCAAATGGAATTTTGTCCTTCTTTTAGATAGAAAAAGAATCACTGAGGTTGGAAAAGGCCTTAAAGTGATCTTAAAGATCATTGAGTACAACTGTAAACCTAGCACTGCCAAGTCGACCAGTAAACTACATCCCAAGTGCCAGGTCTACCTCTTTTAAGTGCCTCCAGGGATGGTGACTCAAGCACTTCCCTCGGGCAGCATTTTTCAATGTCTGACAAACCTTTTAGTGAAAAAAAAATTCCTAGTATCTAATCTAAATATCTCCTAGTGCAGCTTGAGGCCATTTCCTCTCATCTTACCACTTAACTGGGAGATGCACACCCACCTCACTAACACCTTCCTTTCAGGTACTTCTCGAGAGCAATAAGGTCCCTCCTAAGTCTCCTATTCTTCAGGTTAAACAACCCCAGTTCCCTCTGCTGCTCCTCACAAGACTCGTGCTCCAGACCCTTCACCAGCTGCATTGCCTGGGACACGCTCCAGCACCTCAGTGTCTTGTGGTGCAGCCTCACCAGTGTCAAGTATGGGGGATAATCACTTCCCTAGTCCTGCTGGCTACATTATTTCTCATACAAGCCAGGGTGCTGTTGGCTGCCTTGCTGACTTGGGTATGCTGCTGGCTCTGGTTCAGCCAGCCATCAACCAGCACCCCTGGGTACCTTTCTGCCAGGCAGCTTTCCAGCCACTCTTCCCCAAGCCTGTAGTGCTGCTGTGGGGCTGTTATGGTCAAAGTGCAGGTTACACATCTGAGTCATTATGCTGCTCCCTGGGACTGCCCACACAACTTTCTTAGAGATTTGGTCAGTACTACGTCCAGAGAGCAAAACCAATCTAAGGGTTCCTCAAAGAACACCTTAATGTGTTCATAAAATAAAGCTTGCCCCCAAATGAAAAAATCTAGCTACTAATAATGGAAGCAAAGAAGCAACAATCCATTCCCCTTTCCCTCAAATCCAAGTTACCCACAACATCAAGTCAGATTCTGTGACCTTCAAAGCATCTCTCCCAGTCCTGCATGGCTTTCAGTACGTACTATGCAGTTGGGGGAAAGAGAAACTAGTCACCTTGTGGTGTTTTCTCCAGTAATCCAAGAGCAGCACATGCATCAAGGAGTCTTTCTGTTCCGCACACAGAGGTTCCAACCTCATTTGCAATATCCACAGCCTTCAGTGGGCCTTTATCTTTCAGATGATCAAACATCTTCAATTTAGATGCTACAAACATAGCCTCCATAGAGGAAAAAAAAAAAAATAGCATGCTGTATTTAAAAGACTGCAATCAAGAAACAAAAGAACTAGAATTATTCTACACAACTACTGTTCTTTAAGAAGCACAACACAGTTTAAAAAAACTCCTAAAAATTGCTACGATACATTTCCATCCCTTTCAGAGAGTTTCACTATCTTAGGCAAGCAACAGAATTTTGAACAGAGGTGTTTGGGAGAAAAAGGAACTCAGAATGTTCTGGAATGCAGCCTACAGATTTTGTATGAAGACCACCTCTTTATTCAGATATTTAGCATATCCCCATCTATAAGATCCTTTCATAAGGTCAAGCACTCTTAAGCACTTGAACCAATACCAAAAGATAAAATTTTATTTACTCAAGACATAAGGAACTGGAAAGCTCCACTTAGGCAGTGTAGCAGCTTCGGTTCCTGTAATATTTGTCTTAGTTTAATAAATGTTAAGGAAAAAAAATAAAAAAAGAATAAAACGTCAGGGCACAACTGTACTACACACACACCCCTTAAAAGCACATGTACACATGGAATGGGGAACAGAAAACAGCTAGTGTCCAATAGTGAAGAAAAACCCACGGGCAATACAGCTGCCTAAGTTGAAAAACCTAACTGAACTTGTAGAGATATGCTAATCAAACCAGCGAGGAAAGTTAGTATGTGATAATATATACCTCTATTTGAAATTAATTTGCAATTCTGCAGTTTCAGTATTCTGAAACTATTCTGAAACTATTCACCCAAACCCAAGGAACTTATGTAGAGCATGAGAGCAGAAGCACATACAGCAATCACAGAATCCATTTCTTTGCAACTGCAGGCAATTATAATGTACTTAAAGATCAAATGAAGTCAAGGAAAAATTGGATTGGCATTCTGTTTAATAAAAATCAAGTGGAGAAAAAGATTTAACTTTGTGAGGAAGGTCTGCTACTGTGTGTCTATATATTTTATCATCTTCATCCTCTTTTTACAGTTTCCTCTTACTCTAGTAAGAATGTATAACTGGGTTTTATTATAACCCAGGCTTTCACATGCCAATTGCATCTAGCCTGCAACCACTTGGCTTCCAAGACCCGCCCAATCTTCAGACTGATACCACTCAAACTGTAAGAAAAGGAGAAAGAAGGTGAGAAGATAGGGTCCAAAACTTGACTGGTCCAAATCACTCTTTCGACCATTCTGTAATTCTCAGTTTCAGGGCAGGGGGGAGGTGGAAATTGAAGAAAAAACCCTAAAAGGTCTGAGTACAGATCAAATTATGCAAATTCAGAACATATTAAGTTTGAGAAAGTATGATTTAACCTTGATCCCCTCCTGTTCTGCAACAGCAGCTGTTCAGAGTAAAATAGGCAGCAACATCTTTGGCTACAGGGGATTTCACTCTGCTTTATAAAGCCCTTGAAACAACACTCAAGAACCAAAATGAAACTGAACTCAAGAGCTTTTGTGCTCTTATCCCTTTTCTACAAGTGGAGGGATGATGAGTTTTGTCAGATCACAGGAAGCATTCACTGCAACTTATAATTAATTTTACTAAGATCTAAGCCCTGAGGAAAAAAGAATTCCTACTAGTTCAACATGAAACTCGGCACTTCGTACAATGACTTTACATTGGGCTAGTAGGAAAGGAAAGCTTCTGCTTCCAGCCTCCAGTCTTTCACTGCACAAAACCAAATTTGGCATCACATCACTGTGAACAGTACACAATGCACAACAAAATGGTGATGATTCTCTATATTCTTTTTACTTAAGTTGAAGAAATGCTAAGCATCATCTCACCCAATCAAATACATCAAAACTCACTCCCTATAGACAGACAAGTAAGTTCACAAACAGCAATCTCAAGGCTGCTTTATTCCACATTTCTCAATATTGCTTTGTATGCCTGCAAGCAGCATGCCCACAGATTGACAGTGACCACACTATAGTTTTCCTTCACATCCAAGTACAACTTCCCGCTGTTTCAGCAAAACCATTGTCCACTGTCTGGCATGTTTCCCTCCACTCCCCCTCAAATTTATTACATCTTTAGTTCCAGGTTTGTCATTTCCCTGCTACTTTAGCAGTTTTTTCACCTCTTCCTAAAACATGAATGACTTGATGGAAATCAGTGATCTGTTAGAATGACTGGTGTTCATTTCTCATTCACCTTCATCACTGTCCTCGCTACACTGAAATTATGAGTAGAAAACCTGGTAGTAATTAAGATGTCCAGCTACTGATTCCTCATCACACACATTTGGCTGCTACACAGAACATGCGAGCTTCTGTTTGTAAGCTATTACATGTACGTCTCCATCAGCTACTGCATGGGTATTACCAGGTAAATATACCTGGAACATGGAACAGGGTATAAAAAACCTAACGTCCTCAACAATTAATAAAAAAATTAAGATCTTCCACAGAATTCTAATGCTAAGCATTGAAAGTTAGAAAGAAAATATAACATGTACAACTCTTGTCACAGTTTTAAGCCAGATAAGCTAACCATATTAAATGGTTTCTTCACAGAGTATATAAAGGTAACTTTCTGCTTAATTGTGCTCATCATCAGTAAAAAAAAAAACCAAAAAACCACCACAAAAACCCCACATACTAGAACTTTTTTCCCCTCTCAAGAGACAACTTTTTTATCAAATGGGTAACTGAAATGTCACAGAACACATAAAAGCAAATACCAAAAACCAATGTTTGCACTGCACCAGAAGTTTCAGCTCTCAGATTCTCTTGTACCTCAGTGGTCCTTTGCTACTAATTATTAATACATTCTTACCCCAGCTCAAGTATTTAACATTACCTGTTATATACCAAAGTCCAATGAAACAATCGTATCAGTCAGCAATGTAATGATTATTTTTCTTTTTCCCTTACCTTTGAAGCTCTAAAACCATCCATCAGCTCCAGAATTTTAGATGGAAGTTTTGCTGCACTTTCCGACACTCCATTCTGATTTTCCAAAGGTACCGTAAAACCAGTTTTGATGCTAGAACTGTTTTCTGAATTGTAAATAGCTCCTGAGGAACACATCCCACTGCTGTCCAGCTTACTGGCACCTTTATGCTCTGTGAAATTTGAAGATTCACTTTCTCCATCACTTAGATTCTCAAAAGTGTCCACAGAAGGGATAGAGTCGTACTTTTTATGTTGTACATTATGTTTAGGGGGCGGATAGTACAATTCTGCTAGCTTTTTGCAGAAGTGATTCAGAGGAAATCCCACCACGTTCAAGAAGTCTCCATGGACATACTCGACTAACATTCCACCAAGGGCCTGGATTCCATATCCACCAGCCTTGTCCCTGGGGGAAAGAAGACAAAACCAACATACATCTACATGTATCTCATTAAGAGTAAAGGTAGTACAGAACACAATCCACCAGTACTGCTGAGTCTGGAAGAAAGACTAGCATACTCAAGTTAAAGACAGATTAAATCTACTAGTTAGGCTCAACACTTCAATTTATAAATCACAGGATAAATAAGGATCAGTATTTTTACTAAAGGTGAACAGCCTAAGGTGTTTACGCTTCACACAGTCCAAATTCCATAGTCACCTAAGCAGCAGGAACATCTGCCGACTGCAGTCAGATTGTGTTGCCATAGGCCACCCAACATTCTCCAAGTCCTGGCTACCAAAAGGTTAACTGCAAGCATCACCGGGTCACCCAGCTGCATACTGACCCTCACTCTATTCCACAAGAGGCTGAAGGGCCTTTAGGAATATATTAGCTCCCAAAGGAGCTCACATTGAAGAAGACATCTTAGAACTGAAATGATTGTTTTATGAGTCTTGCTGATCTGTCATAGGAATATCTAAAATGAAGACCAGGAAGACAGGACTTTTTTTGGGAACCAGCAACCTATTCCAATACAAAATCCACTACTGTCCCATTCAGCCTTACTCAATTCTTGTGTAACCCTCAGATATCTTTTACAACACCGTGCTCTTAGATGTCACAGTAGTACTTGTAATTTGGCACAGGAATGTGTTTTCACAGAAAGTAACCTTGGAAATCCAATTTGTCTTTAGGTGTAATTGTGCAAATTCCACTGTGTGGAATGGAAATGCATACAGGCAGATAGGCTGCAATACAGCCAACAGTTTTACGGTTCACATTTAAGGAACAAAGCAGCAAGAAGTATGCTTACCACATGGTAACAGCAGAATCTGAAAGCCTAAGTCAACAAACTTTGAAACCAAATGTCAGTCAGTCTCAGCTCTATTAACTTAAGATAGTATGGAATTATGCAAACTACTTGTAAGAGAATATTACTACACAAAGATGACTGTAGATTTTTCATCTTAGTTTTTATCAGAACCAGCTCTTAACACACCTAGAAATTATTTCTGGATCCTCTTTCCGACAACCCCCTAAGAGAGGAATCAGTACCCCTGCAAATGGGATTTTTTAAATCTATAAACTAGGGAATGGGGTTTTTCCTTTAATCTCGTGTTTAAGCATCACTGAATAGTTTCATCATTGTTTAAATTATTCCTTCTTTTACACCATACTTAAGACTTACATCATCTAAATTCAGAATACTCTAATGACTAAAAAGTCTTTTCATTTTTAAATGAAGTTGCAGTCCAGTAGGATGAAATCATTCTGGTATACGCTGACAAGGCAACAAAAAACCATGGTGACCATCACAAGCAGTTGTACCAGACCCACAACAAGGATGTTAACACAAATGGCCACATCTTGTTAATCTTTATATAGAACTTCATATGCTGGCATTGGATCCTGAGTAGGATTCTCTACTACAGATACAGCTTCTAGTCCAAAAGCATGAGGCTATGGAGTTAGTAACAGTTCCATTGATTTTTCAGCAAGGCTCTTCCATGCTAAAACCCAGAATGTATCAGTATTTATACAGCTTTCACAACTAGCTCTGGTTAATCTGACTGGCTTCTGTAACTGGATACTTTTATTAGCATAGCACTAACTTTAAGGCTTCATTTATAAAACTATGCACAGCACCAGTTAATTTGCATTGTAATAAAAATATAACTCACTTTAAAGACCTTCTCACAGGCAGCAAGATCACTGCTGCAACTAAAACATTTTTCAGTAACCAACTGTTGCAGAGGACAACGATTTCAGCAGGAATGTGTGCAACATCCACTGATTTTTTTTTCTAACACCCCCGCCCCCCAACACACCCCTCTCCTCAAACAACAAACCCACACACAATACAATCAGGGGAAAATGTTAAGAAAGGGGTAAAATAGAGGTAACTTGAAAATGCAACATCAAAGCACATTTCCTTTATTAGCTTTAGGATTTTAACTTTAGTCATGCCACAAAATAGTACATCCATGTATACGATATTTGTATTGTCTAACGGACAGCCAATGATCAAATAAATCCCCGCTGTGCCAACAGGTACTACTGCTCCTACAGATGAAAGGAGATACTTGGTTGGATTTTAGGTGGGTTTCCAAAGGCAAGAATGCATGTATGACAGTGAAACATGTGTCTTGGCCCATACAGTAGAAATACGAAGAAATTTCAGCCACATTAGACAGAATACATCTGAGCTAGTGACTGGACTTCACTTACAGTCTGAAGGTTAAAGGTACATGACTGACAAAATTCATCTTTACTGAAGCAAATATTTAAAATACATTAGAAGTTGTACACTAATTTCTTGCATTATTAGTTAGTTGATTGGATACCAAGACTTAGTTGTCTTCACTTCACATGTCTACAAATTAAAGACGACCCACCTCTAGTTCCTTTAAATATGAAGTTAGTGGTTTTGTAGGGCAGAGACACTGGCATGACAGAGGTAAGGAGAAGCAGAATCTGGTTGCCTGTCTCTGCGAGAGGCTACAGCTAGATGCCCAGTCAGCCTACATACATCATGGAACCAGTCAGAGATGCATTTCCATTTGCAAGGGAGCAGAGGTAGGCACGTACAACAAAGATTTGCTAGTAAGTTCTGGAGAGTGCAGAACAATCTTTTCATACAGAGGAGTTAACTGTAGCAACATGATAGATTAAAAACAAGATTCAAAGTTAAATCTAGTAAAAGAACTGTACAGCTCCCCTTACTTTTGTAATCTTGCATTTGCAAGATTTTTTGCTCTTAATCTTGAAGAGCTGATAACCTCAAGCATATCCCTGAGCTAATTTGTGCTGTGAGAATAATTATTCACAAAATCTGAAGGAGCCTTCAAAGCTATAGCAACTGTACGTAACTCCTAAAAGAAATCATACAAGGGAAGAAAGTTAGATGTTTACGTTCTACATTTTATTACTTCATAGTTAAGTCTGAAACTGTAGAGCTCCAGCCTCTGTAATCACCTCTTTCCCAGAGTGCAGTAGGGTCCTTTGGTTTCATTGCCACCATTCAGAGCAAGGCTAACAAAAAACACAGAGGATCTTCAGACTGGAAGTTGTGAGCAGGAACAGATGAAGTTGTTCACAAGGGAGATTGCAAAATAAAAAGCTGGGTCAAAGAGGCTTGCAGAAATTACATCTACTCATTACACAAGCCCCAAACACTTCAGATCGCTGTGGTCCAGCCCTCTTTCTACAGAGGGCCAGAAAAGAAGAAAGAGACCCTGCCAGCAGGCAGAAAACCCCTGGTTGGAAGAAGGGACAAGAATAAAACAGAAAGGAGAAGGCCATCTTTCCACAGCCAGAATTTTTTGAGGGTTTTTATAATACCTTATCACAGCCTACCTTGAGATAGTGCTTTTCCCTCTTCCCTTATTCATACTTTAAGTCACCTATATAGTTTTAGAATTAGTCCCTGTGTCACCAGTGCCTGACTTAAAATACCATATGCCAATTTTGTCCTTGCTATAAAAATAACTCAATCCAATCCTCAAGACGGTCAATTTTTTGTTAATTTTTCATGTGATGACTAAGTCCCATATGATTTCACAAAATTAAGTTGCCATCAAAAAACCCCAAATGGTCACTTGAACTGCAGTAGTGTTTAGAAAAATCTGTATGCACAAAAATGTGTAACCAGTATGAGTGGCCACGGAGGACAGAACAAATAAACAACCAACCAAAACCAAAACCCATCAGAGTTTTCCTTACTGTTTTGCAGAATTTATAGGACAATATATTTAGTAGTTCCTTTGCAAGGCTAGTGCAAATGCTTCCTACCCTCTTGATTACATGAATGTTGATTGATTTCTGCTCCAGAGAGTAATGAAATACATTCTCTGAACCTTTAGTCCCTGAGACACCCTTGCTGTCACACACTGTTTAGCAAAATGAACAGAATTACTCAGCACTGCTCATAAGCCATTTTGCTGCAGCACTGCTAAAGCATATTTTCTTCCAGAGGAAATAATCAGAATATTTAAAAATATTTTTTCAGCCTGTGACTCTTCCTGAAAACTCATGGTCATTTCTCCTTCAAAATGCAACTTTGTGATCAGCTACATACTAAAGATCACCTTCCAAAAAAATAACTAGGAATTTCTGTTGCAAACTATAGTCTTGCCAAAACATTCTTCCCTGCAAAATTCAATTTTGCTTCAATCTCTTCAACAGGCTGGGAACCTTACATATTCAGAAAGTATGCCTCACTTACACATAAGCACTTAAATACAAAGTCCACACTGATTCCTCTTTTCCCAGTACAACATGACTGTATTGTTTTATGGCACAAATGAGTTTAAAGAACACAACTGATACTCTTACACAGCCTGAATTGAAGTTACAGAAAAGTTCACCTCAAATCACCAGACAGGCAGTCCATAGTGCTAACTATGGCCTTATTTGCCCTCATCAAGCTTCAGCTAACACAAAGGAAAGGCAAATTCTGTACAGTCACAAACATTCCCTGGTCTCCAAATAAGTAATTTTTTTTTTCCTTTTTTAGACAATCTAGTCAGCTTTATCTCAGCAATAGTTAGGCATTCTGTTCTCATCCTATTTCTTCTGTGGAATCAATGTTGTCTAAGCAACTAGTACATTACAAAGGCAGCAGAAACACACAAGCTAAGAGGCAATTATGGTACGGGAACACATAAGCTGGCCACAAGAATAAGTGAAAATTAAGTTGGGTGTTTCCTGCATCACAGCAGTGCTATTTTGATAAACTAAATAAACCAAGTTCTAGCTTCTTTCAATAAAGTTCTCCAACACTCTTATCGAATACTAGCTCTGTTCACCTGTTTTAAAATGAGAACTATCCATTGTCCAGGTATCCAAGCTCCCTGAATGCTTTTGTTAACAGAGAGGTAATTGTATATTGCATGAGTGCTTGCTCTAATCCAGAGTATTTCAACAGTCTTCACTTTTCAAATTTGCAAGTTACTAAAAACGTAACTTACTTTCCCTGGAGGAATGATACCTCCAGACAATAAGAACAGAATACCCACCTTGCATCACCCGTGCTATCATTTATCATATATACACAGCAAAATTTCACAGAACACAGGACAAAATGTCCTATGCTGGTGGCTAATAACATACCCTAAGGCCTATTCTCAAATACTGTGTGATGCTTCAGGGTCTTACTCACATTGGCTCCCCGCTATGGATGTACTCCCATAAGAGCTCTTCAGATAGGTCAGAAAATTTTACTTTAGTCTCTTCATAGAAATCAGTGACTTCTGTCTCTAGCTGATTATCTACAGAAAGGAAGAAAACTTATCAGAAACAGAAGTTGTAGTTTAGAGAGCATAACATCAAGTTTCATTTCATACTCAATTGACATTTTTGCGCAAAAAATTAAAGATACTACACAGATGTATGAAACTACTAACAAAGCTCTTCAGGGATAGTGGACTCAGAAGTTCCCCAGAAAAGTAAAAGCTTGCATTGTCAACCTCTGCAGTCCTCTTTTGGGGGCAACAGATTGCTCTCCCTGTGTGGGATGCACTCTTACATTAATGATGCTTATGCAGAGCTATTTATGGGCTGTTAGCATACACATCCAGCACTGAGTACAAAGAAAGCTACAAACATACTTCTGACTTTATAACTGTTGTCAAAGAACTCTTAATACATCATAGTACAACACATAGCTATTACATGCTTGACTGTGAATGTACAGCTGCATCTGCACCGCAGACTCAGGCATCCAGCAGTCCTATCAGTAATCAGTGTCATTTTCATATATCTTTAAAGAAATAAGATTTCAGACTTCCATATCTAGAAGTGGTTGAGTGAAGGCCAGAGGTGCAATGTAGTGCTACACTGCCTGGACCCTGCTGCATGTAGACAACTGTGAATCTGGTATCATTGTATACAGAGACTTTTCCAAAACACATTCAAAAGGAAGCTGCCTTGCAAAAGTGAGTGTGCACATCACTGAGTATTTGTTCTCTCTATTCTTTTCTATAAATACCCATCTCCTGTTACCGCTGTTCTGACAGCAGTGGAAATTCTTGAGGAGGACTAAGAAGGATCCACAGTACAGACCAAAGGAAGAAGAATAACCAATTGTTAATGGTGTTAGTATTGAAAAAACATTTAACATCCCAGATGTAAAAAAATATTAAAATAAAGACAGATTTCTATGTCTTTCAGTATTGATAAAAAACCAATCAACTGATGATGAAAATTCCATCTGTAACATACATGCTGTACTTAACGGCAGCATTATAATTATAAACTAAAACTAAAAATGCATTCTAGAAAACTCTTGGGGAATATGCAGACTTATGGTATTTTTGTCCATCTGAATATGATGTAAGCTTCAAGTGAGATGTGCTGTCATAGCATCAGTACTACAGTTATGTGTACTTTCACTTTCTTCCTAAACAGTTAAAGGCATAATTATTCTTGCTATATTGCTCACAGGAACCCCTTGATGACATGTTTTATTTCTTTTGCAGCAGGTCTTTCTACTGTAGTAGCATATGAGTAAGGGTACTGGATCACTTGACTATTTCTGTTACAAGCAATCATTCCAGCAAAGATTAAAAGCTGTAGATACACAAAGACTATGTCCAGTGACATTTCAGAGAAGTGATCCTTGCAAAAGTTCCACTAAAAGAATATTGGCATAATTATCAAAGGCAGTCACTCAAACCAAACTCTTCAAATTACATTAGTACAGTTCTCATAAAAATCACTTGTTTACTACATAAATTATCTAATAAAGAAATTGATGTGTTGCTCCCTACAGTCTGTTAACAGCCTGAGGCATTAAGCCATTACTTTACTCGCCCCCTAAAAATGGGCTCTAAAGCTTCCCTTACTGAAAAACAAAGCAACTACAGATAAAGTAACTGATTATATTCATCAGCTAGTGTAAAAAGAACACAGAAATAAAGTTAATATGGATCAGATTCTGCTCAGTTCCAGTTTGCAGTGCCTTACTTGGATGTCATTTAAACTATTCCCACACTTTACACAGGTCTTTTAATTAGTCCTGTAGCTTTCTGAGACAGTATTTCTAAAGTCTGTTGTATTTTGTCATCCTCCTTCCTGTGTGACAAATGAACACAGTAAGAAGGTTGACTTTTGTGGGGAGTTTTTAATTTATATATTGACAAGGTAATCCTCATCTTGAGTAGGAAGCCAACTGAGACTGTATATGAAACAATTCCATCCTGTTTCTTCACTTGCACTAGTCCTTATTGAGCACAATTTTAAATGCAAACGCTGAGTTTTAATAAAAAGATACATATACCTTTACTGCTGCAATGTATAATAGCCACTCCTGTGAAAACGCTGTGCTCTTTCCCATTCAACCTGTCAGGGAAAAGGTGCATTAAGCTACAGTTTTATGAAATCTGTGATGTGCAAAAATGTTCTACATGATTACATTACTACAGCCTGAGAAACAGGCCATTAATACATCACTTGATGGCTCTGACACATATCCTAAATAAATACATTTTATTTTAATTTTTTATTTCAAAATAGATGAAAAGACATTGGCAAAACAAACAAATATTATCAAGAAATTCAATCAAGTCTCCAAAAGTCCCATTTGTACCAGTGTCCACAATCTGAAAAAGCAGTCCATGGTATCAGCTTCTTTACTGTACATAGGGAGAAGTGACTGTTTCAAATGCATAAGGAAAAAACAAATGGCATAAACACTACCATTACAGGCATCTTCACTGAAAGCTGGCAATAAATAGCTCGGTGATGCAACTTAAGACTAAACGAGTCATAGGCAACTAAAGGTTACATACTCATTTCATCCA
Organism: Falco peregrinus; assembly: GCF_023634155.1. NCBI lineage: Eukaryota > Metazoa > Chordata > Aves > Falconiformes > Falconidae > Falco > Falco peregrinus. The sequence continues at coordinate 48,345,201 of NC_073724.1, read as the reverse complement.
GACTGGCCCCCAGGGATCCCACGGCAAGCCAGGGTCAGGTAACAAATGCAGAACAGAGGAAGAGCGCCTCTATTCCTCTTACCCCAGACCCATGTGCTCCCTCGTCTACTGGCTCCAGACCGCCACACTGTGGCCGATTAAATCTGAGGGCTTTAAAGTTAGTAATTTAACGTGTATACGACAAAGTGCAATAAATAATATGAAAACTTGAACGTATGAAGAGACTAACTAAGGACTAGCCTCCTAAAGATTAGCCAGGCTATTATTTGATGTGATCAGAAGCATCTCACACTCTTACTATCCCCCACAAGATTCCACATAATTAATTGTAAGATGAAACAGTGAATGAAAATTTTAATCGGACACCTTGGATACATAGGCAAATAAATATCTTGTCTGCATTTCTTTCCTGCTCATACAGAGCAAAATTAAGAGGAGTCCTAAAACCTAAATTTTTAGTGCATCTCATATCCATGACTAAGAGACTGAACTTAAACAAAAAACAAACCCCAAAACATTTGCATGTGTGAGAAGTAGACTAAGCTTTTTTTATAGGACTATTTTTGAACTACCTGAACTTGGCATGATTTCAAGTAAACAGTTATGAGAAAGCTCTTGCCAGGCTCACTCTTTTGGGAATCTCCTACTAACACAGGCAGCTATCAATTCTTTTTATTTTTTAAGACTACTAATTTTAAGTTAGTAACATGCCACAAAGGATCAAAAATTCAGCTTAAGCCATAAATTAAAAAATTAAATTATCTAAAATAGACTTACAGAGCAAAACTCCAAAAACTACCAAGCCACTTGTATTCTCTCTTTAGGAGATGCCAGAGTTACAACAAACTGGTGAAACAAGCAGTGCACCTTTTCTGTACTCCACCCATAAAACAGAGGGGCAACTACAGGATTCACCACAGCTCATTCTTCAGAAAGGAGGTGACTAGAGTTATTTAGTTGGTGTTTCTTAAAAAAAAAAAGAAATTGCCACAAGATAACACTGTAGGAAAAATTATCCTTTAGGAAAAACCCAGACGCCTCAAAAAACACCAGCCTACCATCCATGGAGAACACTGATGGAAGTAGATTTTTCCTCCTCAGTTAAACTATGGAATTTAAAGCAATTGTCCATGGACACATATCACAGTGTACTTTCTTGCAAATGCAATATTCTTCAATTAAATGTCAAGCCTCAAACCACTTCTATGATGGTTCTGTCCTCTTTCCTATCACGGTTTCTCTCCGTATCTCCCCATCCTGTACCCACTGAAGCATACATACAGCCTTGTGATAAATTACTCTGAAAACTAATCCAAGTGAAAACAAAATGGTTCGTTATGTCCCTCATCAGCTTCCTAAGGTGACTGGGCAGGAGCAAGCAGCTGTGGGTAACATAAAAGCAGGTTTAACTCCTTCAGTGGCAGAACTAGCTTACACTATTTAAAATGGATTGAAAAAGTTGTGTCCAGAGTTCTTCATACATGTAAAGGAATCTGTACAGCTCCTTTTAAAACGGCTTAATACACACATTTGGAATCTTACTTAAAAATACAGACCTTGACAGCATCCTATATGCATCTTGCTTATCAACTGGTTTCTCTAGGATCTGCTCATCCACAGTCTAAAGCAAAAAGACAGAGTGAGTGTGCTGCTTTCTGTTACTTTTCAGAAACAGAGGTCAGACATGACATTTAACCCATGATTTCAGCCAGGGCTTCAAACATGAGTCTACAGAGTAGAACAAGAAGCACAGATACTTTAGTAGAACAGGTAATTTTGTGTAAAGCAGGCAAGTGCAACACTCCACCCTCCAGTGGCTGCAACTCTCAAACAAAAGGGTAATTCTGCTTCTGTCCTTAATTGTTCACTGTCTCTGCGGAGGCGACAGGTATAAAGTTATGCCCACTACAAGGCACAACATTGAGTGGTTCACATGATATGAGTTCCTGCCAATCAACAGTTGCCCGAGAACAGCATTTCCATTACATACTAGAGAATCCAAAGCAATACTTACTCAATACTAGCATCTCCACAAAACCAGCAAGGCTTCTAGCACTCAAGATACCAAAAATTGCCTTGTTGGGGTAAAAAACCCTACAACCCACACCTATAAATCCCAAAAGGCACATCATATTGCAGATATAACTTCTCAGTGAAGACAGCTTTCAAACTGTAACTTTAACCTAAAGATTCAAGTATTTTCTACACTTGCCATAAACTAAAACAATGCTAAACCAGAGAAGCCTTCTTACCACAATAGTGTCTGCTCCTATGACAACATCAGGTGTTCGCAGGTGTTTCTGTAAAGGCATAACGAAAAAAGGTATTTCTCAAAAGAGCTAGAAAGAACAAAACCTTTTAAAACTTAAGAAAATGTAAGTTCACTGGTTTACAGCCAGGGTTCTACACGGACCTGAAAACAAGACAGTGCTGCTCCTTTTGCACTGGGTACAAAGTAGTAATTATTTATATCCTCATAAAAGGAAAACAGGAAGCCTGGGCAGACTATTCTCAGGTCACAATTTTTCCCCAAGTATGTTTCTGATTAACAAATACATCCAGGAAGGAACTGATTTCTCAAAAGTAAACGTGGTCTTCAAGGTGGCAGACAAAATTCCTTTAAAGGAAGCACCCAGTGTATGAAAGCCAGGGAACACAGCCCTCTAGGATCATTTTTTTAAGCCAAGTTTTGCTGAAAACACACACCTTTCTTTACCTATACTTTGCTTATCTCTCTCAAAAGGGAACACATACAGCCCATTTTGGGGGATTGAGAAGTATGGGTATATAAAGATTCCTTGTAGCCTTTTCTTAGCTTTAAACTAAGTATCTGTCTTCACAGCTGAGTTTTGATTTACTTGCATGTTATAAGGTACATAAGTTATTATTTAACACAGCAAGGCTGGAAACTTGTCTGTAACTGTGATCATTATAATAAAAAGTCTGTAGGGAGGTGATTCTTCTGTAGAAAGGCTGCTGATGTGCTTTAAATAGTAAAACTAATGCCAGACATCATTTAAAAAATTCCTGTATGAAGAAGCATTTTGAAATCCACATAAGTAGCATTATTGCCAGTATAGTGTTTTGGAAGGAAAGCCTAATCTAAATCAGTTAGCAAGGCTGCATTTAAAATCCACTCTCCCAATGTTCTACCACTCTCTGAAAAGAAGATGACAGAAACCTGGATAACGATTTACATTGGAGATCATGCAATATTTGCTTTGAAGAACAGTGACATCTGGCAACATTGCTCGTTTAAAGTGTTCAACATTCCTTTTGTCAGCAGTACAGATTCAACAAACACACTCCTCTCTTTCAGAGCTATATTATTAAGGAATTATTATGGTACATTTTGTGGGATCTAATCAGCTAGACATCGAAATAGATTCTGGTAGAGAACAGCCTTACATGCTCAAACACAGTGATCACAGCCAAAGGCAGAAGTCAAATATGCCACTGAGAGTGTAAGTTGTATCACTGATTTTGGTAATATCTGGGATACAAAACAGATGCCTTGACATCACCTTCTCCCTTCTTCAAATGAAATTTGCCTGTTTCTTTGTCCAGAATGCTTTAAAACAGACTTTGTCTTCTTTGTCCTTTCCTCCTGCACCTCTATACTCACAAATTCTGAACTATTCTCTGGTCACAACTGTTCAGTGAAAGCTATAGCAAAATACTGGAATGCACATCATGTGTTCTTCCATAAAGCCTGTCTCCACAGCCAACAAATACCTGGAATGAAGAGCTGCTCAGCCACACACTCGACTGCTAAAAGGAACTACCAAGTATATATCCCAAGTGAGAGCAGGTATTCTTCTGACAAGAGATGCAGGGCACTTCTATTTGTGGAAAACCTGAACTGCAGGCACATGACCTTCTTTTGATTAGGTGAGTTAATTTTGGGAAGCTCTTTCACACATGGCAGAAAAACATCCATTTGCCTTCAGTGGGAAAATGCACTCAGAGACCACCTAAGAAGTACATGCAAATTAAGTCACAGTAACTCACACGACTCATTGCTGAAATAGCTGGTAACTTACTACATGCATTCTGTTTGCTACTTCAAGAGCTTTCTGTTTTGCTGTTTCCACAGCGTACTCATAAGGGGCTGCAAAAGATGACTTTTCAAGTGTCTCCTTAAACCAGGATGGAACCACCTCAAACCGCAAGCCCTGTAAGAAAGGAAAACAATGCAGTCAATCTGATCTCATTATTAAAGGTGGCTCCCAAGACATATCAAGGAAATGACAAATACGATTTTTGCTCTTTCCACTTCTATACCCCTCCCCCCAAACACATAGGGGAAAACAACAATGCTTCTATTACAGCGTTTGGTGCATACCTATCATTTGCAAGCAGTTCAAAACAAAAACCCCAGTCAGAAAGAACTTTTAAACTGGTGTGCTTCCTTGATTTTACCCTTATTTATTAGAACCTAATTGCATTAGTAATTTCACCATTCTTCTATAAGAATCTAACAGTATGAAATTAACGCACTTCATAAACAGACTATTCCCTACTGGATTTTTTTTTTTTATTGAATCCATCCACAGCACTTTACTTGCACACTAGTACCACAGAATCTTCCACACATTCTTACAGGAGCTTTACTACCCACACTTTGTCATTATACATGTGATAAATAGCACACAAGAAAAGCCAGCTCCTGTACAGTTTTGTCAAGAAAACCCTTATTCTTCCTGCCTCTTGACTCCAGGTTATACCCGTAACTTCACTACACCCAGTGGGAACACCATGTTTCTAGTAACTTGGTGCATGCTTGAACATTGGTTCTTCTCCACAGATCAGCATTTTGAAAGGAATATACTTCTTCCCACTTAAGTTCAGCTTCTCCCATGAAGAATAATAACACTAAGCAACCCAAATTAGATGCATTATAATACCGGAGTGCCATTCAGCAGCCTCGCTGCTGCCAGCCCAGTGAGATTGGCATGTTGCTCCCAGGGCTGGGCAGTGGGAGTGATGGGCTACAGCCACCCTTGCCCCCCCCAGGCGCCCTACAGAAAGGGGACAGCCACTTCATTCCCTCCCCCCCCCCCCCCGGTTATAATACCGATCCCGTGAAGTTTTCTTCAGTTCCAGAAGCCCAAGCCAAATTTTCAGAGGTTTCAGTAGTAAGTATCAGAAGTAAAGGCAACAGAAATACATTTTTAATTACTTCAGCCCATTGTAAGGACTTTCAAACTTCTCTATTATATGCCAGAAGTAATTATGCCAGCACTTTTCAGCCTAAGCAAGTCTTTTATTTGCTTGCTTACACCACCGCCCCTCAGCAGAGCACTTCGGTCCGCTCTCACGTTACCCTGACCGCACACAGAGCCGGCGCACACGCACTTGTTCACGGAGGGCACCGGACCGACAACTGGGCCCGAAACCCCCAGGCGTGAGCGGGGCGCAGCTCGGGGGGCAGCGCCGCCCCCGCCGCTCGGCGGCCCCGAACGCCGCCGCCCAGGCGGGCAGGGCCGCGGGGAAGCCCGGCCGCGCCGCCGCCATCGCCTCAAGCATAACAAGCCCCGCCGTGGCGGGAGGCACGGCCGGGGCTGGTGCCCGCAGTCCCGGGGCCGCCAGGGCCGGCAGGCGGCGGGCCCCGCAGGCCCGGCCCGGCGGGGGCCCGAGGGCAGCACCGCCCGCCCCGGCGAGGCGGCCGGCCCGCACTCACCACGTTGGTGAGGATCTCCTGCCGGCGCGGCGAGGCGCTGGCCAGCACCACCCGCTTGCTGACCAGCTTCCCCAGCACCGGGTTCAACACCATGGCGGCGGCCGCCTCCCCCCACCCCGCTCCGCGCACACCAAGGCGCGGTGATGGCGGCGGCAGCCTTATACGGCAGCGGGGCGGGGCCGGGCCGGGGCGGGGCCGGGGCGGGGCCGGGGCGGGGCCACCCTGGGAGCTGCGCAGGGCCCGCGGGGAGAGCGGGGTTGGGCCGGCCGGTCCGTCCGCCCCCGGGGCTCTGCCTCGGCGGCTGCGGGCCCGGCGGGCGGGAGGGTGGCGCGGCCGGCCGTGCGGGCGGCTCGGCTCGGCTCGGCTCGGCTCGGCTCGGCTCGGCTCGGCTCGGCTCGGCTCGGCTCGGCTCGGCTCGGAGCTGCGGGCCCCGCAGTGGTTACCGGGCTGTGCGGTACCTGCGGCCGGCCGCGACGAAGGCAGCGAGGCGGCCCGGGCGGGCCAGCCCTGGGAGCCGCGGGTAGCACCCGCCTGCCCCGCTCGCGGGATTGCTGAATGAAGCGTTGCGCGATATCGTGCCTTTTTTTCCGTCAGAGGTACTATTAACATAATCTGATTTTTATTACCTTCATTTAAAAATCCTAGCTGTACCCCATTTAGCCTTTTAAGCCAACAGAAAAAGTTCAGCGTAAAACCTCAAGATTTATTCCCAATGACTTAAAAATAGCACGATGCTGTGTGTTTTCTCAGTTGGCTAGTAAGAAAGTAAAATATGTACTCTACCATTAAAAACATCACTCATTCATTGAAATTGTACTATGCATTGAATAACTGAGTCTCTTGTCATCCATCTCCAGGACCACATGTCTCATGGATGGTGTCAGGGGCTGCCGAACCTGGCGGCCCAAGGGAGCAAGGCAGCCGCATGCATATATGTTGATGCACGGCAAACCGCACAGAGCAATGCGGGCAGGCACGCTCAGCGCTCACACAAACAGCAGCAGCAAAGGTCTCTTCCCTTTGCCCTTGCTGGCTGGTTGGGGTGACAATCTGTCAGTGGGAAATACACACACATCCATCCATCTATCCATCCATCCATCCATCCACCCACCCACCCACCCATCCATCCATCCATCCATATGTACACAAGCAGTGTGGACCCCTCCGGTAGCAGACCTTAGGTGAGGCTCCTGTGGCACCGGGAGGGGCTGGGGTAGGGGGCTCTGTTGCCCCTGCGGGGCTGCTTGGGCTGAACCTCCTGCTCCTGTCATGGTCCGTGGAGATCAGCCTTTTGTTACCATAACCTCACTGGTTATTACATCATCCAGAGTATCCACATTAATATTTTTAAATTAGTTTTTTTTATGTGCGGCAGCAGGTTGCGAGCAGAACTGAAAATTTATCTTTAGGCTCATTTTTGCCCAAATAGTTAAAAAATACTAAGAACCTAGAGAAATTATACTGAATTGAAAATGGAACTAGAATGCTTAGATTAAATACAACTGTGAATGTAGACAGCTGTCCTCTGTAAATCCGTAATACTGAAAACAGTTCTGAGATAGCTGGAGAGCCTACTAGGAAAGAAGAGGCTGTGTAAAACCAAGAGAAGAATTGTGCTTGTCACGGAGCTTGTCAGAACAAACTCACTGCTCTTTTTTTCAGGGCTGTGAGCTGTGGCACTTCTACTTGCAAACAAGGAGGTTTGAAAGATACTACAGAGGTGGAAACCAGAGCATCTTTCATATGGTACTAATACAGTTTTCAACTGAATAAAAGGACAAGGATCTCATCAAGAAAGAGCAGCCTGTGTTTCCTGGCACACATAGGACAAAGGTGTGGAATTACTCCACTTGGAAAAATATTACATCTCTACCTCTGATGCCTGCAAATTTAGCATAATTGTAAATCCTAATATGTGTACATCATCAATGTGACTGCAATACTAACCAAAGAAAAGGAAATTGCAATTGTATGGATGCTTCTTAATCTTGGGACACACTTCTGATCCAGAGTAATCTTTCTATACTATGCCTTGCTTTGTCTGGGATAGAAGCAAGCCCGATAAACTAGTTTCAGACACTCCAGAGGAGTAAGATGGTAATGCAAAGTCTTCCATCTCAAACCAATGGGCCTAATTTTCTTCTTTTTTCTCATTTTATTCAGTCTTACAGTATAGTTCCACTGGCACAGAAGCGAAGCAATGAAGTTGACTCCAACCCAATGCATCTGTACATATAAGAACAGGCTTGATGAGGCAGAACACCTTCTGTTCCTGCCAGCTTGTTTTGATAGGCAATAAAGGAACATGGATCTGTCTCTAGTTATCTGTAGATCCTCTAGAGATGTGTGCAACATAACTCATTTTTCTTACATGCAGCATCCCATTAAGAGTAAGACAAGCATGACTTGCCTCCTTTGAATTCTGCTTGTATAGTCCTCCTCTGCTTTGTGCAACAGACTTTTTGAAGGTACAATAAATAAGTAAAGAAATATATAGAAACTCTATAGATTCTTTTCAATGAAAATTCAGACAATGTCCAAAAATGGAGATCACAAAAGGAGATTTTTATGTGAAGAAAATGTGATGTGGCTTTTTGATTATTATTTTTTAAGGAGTGGTAATTACTAAGTTTGCTATTCTGATAAACTAAGGTGACAAGAGTGATTTAGTTTATTTAAAAGACAAAACCATGAAGCTGTTGAAATACATGCTTTCGTTTACATTTATCTTATTTGTGCTGGTCTAAAATGTCAAACTAAAGAACCCTGTGAGAAAAGCTAAACCACATCACATAAGCTACCACAGTTGGAAGAGGTTGGACAAGTAATCATTATTAACTGCTCCACAGCAGCCTTGCAGGAGTCAGGCAGAACAAGTGTGAGGCTGCACCGAGCTGACCGAGGTGAAGATCAATGACACCAGCAGTTATCAGAAAAGTGTCTGTCTGGGCTGGCTGTGCTAGTCAAAGATTAGCTTGTCCAAGGTTAGTTATGAAACTGTTGACATTTTCAAATATCTGAGGTGTTTTGGACAAAAGCAAAATAGCAGTTAGATCTCTGAACTGCAGAGATTTTTCCTCAATACTTTTTTTTCTGGACTTCTCTGCTTTTTTGACTATGCATTTTACACTATGGCCATCACAGTAATACCTTCAAACATGTAAAGAACACTGTGATTAATCAAATTCTTGTACCTACTTTTAGGCATATCACAATGAGTGTACATGTTTCAGCTTGGATGTATTATTTGCACTCACCTGTGCAAGTACAAGATCAGCTTGTTTGAGGAGCAATGCGTTTCCATTATGAAGAGTGAATCCTAGGGATGCTGCTATGAAGAGGATGAACGTTTAACCTTTCACAAGGCAGCTGGGCTTTTCTAGGATAACCACATTAACTCCAAGAGCTCAGACTTACATTTTTCAAGGAGCCTTTTTCTGCCATTGAAATCCTTGCCATTGTTCAATGTGTCTGCACAGTTCATGAAGTAATTAATATCTCTTGTTTCTTTTACTATAGGGAAAAGAATATTAGTGGTTTACAGATGGATTCTATTTCACCAGCTAATCATCAAGAGCTCTCCTCTCTTTAAAAAGTCATTGTGTCATTTAACATCACCTGTGCTATGTTTTATTTTTATCTTCCTATGTACAACTGGTATTTAGCTAGCAGTCTTCTGAGCAAAGAATTACCTGCTTCATGTTACACTCTATCTCCTTGATCTTTTAAGATTGTTTTACATGTTCCTCTGTATTTGTGGGTTATGAAGAGATATTCTACATTTTTTTAGTAAATTCAGATCCTTGCAAGGTGTATAAAACAGAAGTACTTGTTTACCCTCAAATTATTTTGTCATTGCTTCCTGCAGAGTACTGCTGAAGTTTTACTGGAAACTCATAAGACTTTCAAGAGTCACTTTTACAGACTCGAGGAGTGCTTTCAGAGCAGGTACCCTAGTTTTCTTTCACCCCTCTGATTGTTTAGCTCTGTGTTCTATAATGCATTTTTAAGAACCCTTACCAATTCAGTTTTCTTCAGCTCCGGTCTAAATGCTCCCTCCTCCTCTTCTATCCAGCTTGGAAGGCCTGCAATAGCTCAGTGTGTCTACATGATCACATCCCAGAATTTCCTTTCTATTTGAAGTAGAGTGGTATTACAAGCCTACAGAAGTATTTTGGGGAAACCACAGGAAGTCAGTATAAATAAGATTTTAAGTTAAATACATGAGCTGTATGGTGTGTAATATCCCTGTAAATGTTTTTGCATATGTTTATCCCACACAGCTATCAAATGACATTATGCCTTGCTTGGGAGGAAACATCACAACTGCTGAGGGAGTGCAGTATAACTAGTACCAGAGGAATGCCAGCCTGTCTCTCAGGAAGCTCCATGTCGTATCTCATGGGACAAGAAGCAGCAGCTACAGCCAACAGGGGTGTAGCAATGCCCAGGAGGAGAATGTGGCCATTCACAAAGCATCTTTTAGCAAAACAGAGATCGTTATCCAAGCCCCAGTGAAGCATCTCTGGCCAGCATATTTAAATAGTGTAAAGAGCTTCCCTCCAAGAGCAATTAAAGAAAGGATGTCAGGGATTCAGACTAGCTGCTTTGCTTTTGGCCTCTGCCACACAGAAGGTATTGCAAAATGGAGAAGCATAGAGTCTTGAAAAAAGATCTCATTGTGAAGAGAACTAAATCTTAGTGAGAGGAGCATGGAGTGCCAGGTTTTGTCCCTGTGCTGTCTGAGAGGATGAGCTGCCAGGTCCACAGCAGCAGTACAGGGCAGAGGAAAGAAAAGAACGCTTCCTTCCTGCTAGTTTCCACCTGATATCAAATGTGTGCTATAGCCTTTTCCTGGATGAAATGGTGCGCTCCGAGCACAACCCAATTTACATGATGCAGAAGCAGCATCACAGTAACATATGCTTCCAGCGATGTCTTTCCCAGCTGTTGCCACAGCCCAGTGTCTGTTGCTGAAAGCAACTTCTGCTCTGCGGTTCGCTTTCTCTGTGCTGTTAGCTTGAGGCCAACGACCATCCTCAGAGGAGAAGACAGGGCAATGCCTAACAACCTTGTATTCGCTGGGACAAGAGGCTAAGTGTCTGCTGACAACACCCCTAGTTATCTGCGTGTTTGAGGGGCCGTGGATTATATCAAGTCTCCAAGCCTCTCTGGAAGTCACACGGCTGGCTTGTGCTGCATGGGTAGTTCCACCTCTCATGTCAGCATTGGCCCTGTCTCACTCCTGCTAACACCTACATAACCTCTAGGGAAAAATAGTGTATCAGACTATAAAGACTACTGTTTCTGAACTGTTTGTATTTGAAAAACACATGAACAAGTTCATAAAATATTTTCAGAAAATGTGTGTGTGTACATAATGTATATCTTACATACACAACATGCATATGCTATATATGTGTGCGTATTCATATAAAACACATGTACACATACGTGGTGTAAGATACAAATATATACTTGCCTAAATATGAAAAACAAGTCTTCCTTCTACTGATACAGTATAATGATTACTGCAAAGACAACGGTATAAAGTTAGGGAAAATGAAGATAAGATGCAAAGAAAGGAAGGTTTATTGGCTCAGCTGGAATCCCAGTTCTTCCAGAAAATGACTCTCGATGCTCCAAGGTCAAGAACGTTTGTGGAGCTGTTAAGAATATCTTCATTATCGAAATCTCCACAAGAGGGCAGTGCATCCCATAATTTTTCTACTTGAACGCTCGCTGACTTTCAAATAACTGTAGAGAGCTGCAACTTTTAAGGACTAAAGACCACTCACCACAAGCACTCGAAGTACTGATTTTAAGTATAAGGATTACTTAGTGTAACAGGATATGCATGCATGTGTGTACATATGGGGCAATCAGAGCCAATATTAATGTCAATAGGCCTAGCAATATTTGGAAAGAGTTGCATAGAGATTAGAGCTATAAAGAGACTTCATAAGCACGTTAATAGGTGATAGCATATGTTTGTAACAGAGCTTGAGGCCCATCCAGTAAGTCTGCATGGTTGTAAGAACAGGAATAATTCCACTCTGTGACCTAAAAAGCTTTTGCTGAATACGAAATAAAAACTGAAATACTGTCAGATTAAAGGTTTTATTTTTGCCTTCTATCTTCTCAATCTGATCAGATTTATCAATTGAAGAAAATCTATCAGTTGTATTTTATCTTATTTTTGTACTCCTTTAGAGGTTTCTTTTTACCAGCAATAGGTGGGAATAGTTGCCTCGTTAAAAAAGCTGTAATATATGCATATTTTAGGTGAGACTATACAGAGTAGTTTGCATTAGTCATCAGAATGGGGTGAGATACTGATGAATTCTACATATACTATGGAATTCAAGGTGAAATAGGGAAAAGAAAAATGTCAGCCTGTGGACAATAATGAGGAACCAGGGAAAATGAACCATCAGTGTTGGAGTGCTGAAACTTTTTGAAGGAGAAAAAGCCATTGCACCTCCATAAAGAGTTTCTAATTGGGAATGTGGAGAGATTCTTCGTAGAGGAAAATGATGGGAAGAGGCTTCCAGTCATTCAACTTAAATATTTTCCTTTATTTTCTGGAGTCATATGGGTTTGGGGAGGTGAGAAAGACCTGCAGCTTATTTAAATATTTGCTGAGGTCCCCAGGGATATTGTTTCCTAGGTCATGAGCCTACATCAGATGAACGAACTGCTGTTACAAGCATGAAGATGGCAAAATCTGGTGAGAGTTGTTAAGAAGAAGGTGGTAACAGTCCTGTGATACCAGCATTGCTTTTGTAGTGTGGGTCCGTAGTAACATGGAAGTCTACAAACGTCTGGATGTCTGAATGCAACCAACAGACAAAGCAGCTATCACATAGGGTTTGGGAACAGAGAAGGCATTTAACATGAATGCTGCCAACCAATAAAAGCAACACTTGCGATCTACTTTTGATCAGATAAGGTGCAGCTTTTGTGCCTGGTGAGCCCCCATTTCCAGAGATCTGAGTCCCTCTGTGAGATGTTTGCTCTGTATCTAGGTAGCGGTTTACTTGTCTGTTAATCACATTCCTTTCCTTACAGCAGAGACCTGCAGATTTGTGACTGCTTCCAGCTTTCGTGCTGAGAGGGCTCCATGTTTCTAAAATGAAACTGTCTGTTTATGAAGAAAACTATTTACAGACATTCTCTTAAACACAGATGGCCTCCTGCAGAGATTAACTTTCTGGATCTTTTCTGAAACTTGCACTGTATTTCTCCCCAGAGCTGCCACAGAGGTTACTTCTTCAACCCCTCTCCCATATCTAGCTTGAATCTGTTTATATCTCCCTTAAGTCTGTTGTCCTTTCTCCTTTGACAAGGCTGCTCAGGTATACAGTAGAGGAGCCAAACCTTTACTTTTCCTCAGATTCAAGGCACTCGACAAAATGCTTCCCTATTTTTTCTGGTACCTCACTGTATCCAACAACATCAGTTAAGGGTGTGGAACATGCTGGGAAAAGCTTCAAAGGACTATTAGCCTTGGTAGCTCCCAGCAGGACAACATGCACATTTTAATTTCTGCATGTGAGTAACTGTGACATGCCAGAGCCAGGTCATGTGGGCAGTGCCGCAGAAACTGGAGGAGGAGAAGCTCAGTGTCCCAGTGCCGTAAAATTTCTGCAGAAGGAGAAGACTGACTGCAGACACCATCATGAGCCAAGACAGTCAAACAGTGGGGTGAGGTATTTATTTATGCTAAAAGCTAGAAAGGTATTCTGTCTGGCAGCTCTGAACTTCTTGTTTTATAATTAAAGACGCCTGAGAGTCTCCTCATTTGATAACATATTCCAGCTGTTTAGACTTTTAAGGAAAAATACTACAAGTTGTAAGACTTACAATGAAGTAGTGAAAGATCATGACTTCAGTAGGAGTCCAGACTTTAGGCAGGCAGTGTTTTTTTGTCAAATGAAACCCCCAAGCTTTAAAAAAGAGTATCTCAACCAAGCATTACGTTCTATTTTGTTATGCACTCTATCATTACCTTTTATAGATTTGACAAGGGAACACCTACTTGCAGAAATTTAATCCAGAATGAAATTACTCCAAATATATCAAGACTAATAGTCTGATTGAAATTTTGCTCTCAATAAATCCTTTTAATACTATGAACTGCAGTGTAAATGAGGAAAGACAGCACAAGATTAATTCCAATAACAAGTTCCTCTTTTTTTTTCAGGATGGATTTAGTTATTAAATACAATAGCCATGGCTTATATTCTAATTGTTCTTGTGAGAGTTGTTTTATATTAGAATTTTCATTTTGGGTACTTAAAAGAACTGCAGCTTTAGATACGTCTAAAAAATGTTGCCGATATAAAGATTCTCCTCATGGACATTGCCAGGACAAGATCCTGTCAGAATCTTAAATCAGCTTCTCTAGAGGAACTTGTCAGGTTATTGAAAAAGACTTTATTACGTACTCTTTCAGCAAAGGGGTGCTAGAGGGTATTTGCTGGTGTATTTGTGACAATGCACTCCAGGGAATCATATTCTTCACTAATGTAGCTATGACAGCTTTTAAGAGTAGACTGGGCTGCTGCCTGAGAAGTTGAAAGAAAGCCAGCAACTGCAAATGGCCCTGCCCCAAGAGGACAGTGAGGTCTGCTGCTAGTCAGCTCCAACAGCAGCAGCTTTCAGGAGAGTTGAGTGATGGAAAAAATGAGAGCAGAGGTGAGAAAAGATGTTAGAGATTGAATTAATAATGTTATGCTGTGAAACAAAATGTGTTAGCTGTTACCAGCAGCTGGAGGGGTTTGTTGAAGGGTGACACCCAAGTTCATCTTTAGTGAACATGAGGAACTGCTTGATCAGGGGTGGTTGGACAAGGTGACCTCCAGAGGTCTCTTCCAACCTCAGCCATCCTGTGATACTGTGACTTGCCAACAGCGCTCAGTGACAGGGGCTCCCAGCTCCCTCCCTGGCTCTGGGATAGGCTCTTCCAAGAGAGTAGTAGGCAAAGCTCCCTGCTGAACCCCCACTGGCGGCACCCCAGCGGGCAGGGTAGGAGAGGCCATGCTCCAGGCAGCTCTGGCAGGACTTAAACAGGGGCGTGAGACTGACTAGAGCGGGGCCAAGGGGCTGCCTACCTTACAGTGTTCTGCCTCAAGCACTGGCATTTCAAGAGAAGGAAGAACAGGGCCATCGCAGTGTCACTTCCCCTCCTCCAACCTCTGACCATTTTAATCTTAGGGGTTTTCCTGAGTCTGTCGTGATAGCCTATTTAGTAACCTAGAACAGATTTCTTTTTCAGGTGCTTTTCCAGTCTCTCTGTGGACCCATGTTATATGTACATCCACAACAACCTTGGCAAGGTGTTCCCCAGTTATACTATGTGTTATGAGGAGAGATACTAACTTTTCCTCATTTTGAGCACGGATTTCATTCTTTTAATATGTTATTCCCTAGTTCTTGCTTGGGCAAAGGCAGTGAAACTCATCCCAGCCAGCTTCTGCACTTCAATGAGGGTTTTGTGGACCTCTTTCCTACCTACCTCACATTGTCTCTCCTCAGCTGAAGACTCCTAAACTATTTAACTTGTAAGGTTTTAAATTCATCCCACATGCCCTTCTCTTGACCTTTTCTAATACTTGTAGGTCCTGTCTGTGATGAAGAGACCAGAAGTGCACTAAGTAAACAAGGTGTGGGTGAACCATGGATTTCTACAATACCGAGATGATGCATGGCATTATGTATTATGATTCAAAGTGGTCACTGCTCAGTAACATCATTTGGTACACAAAGCTATGACTGGATTTCCCCATGTGTATTACCTCACACTTTCCAGTGCTGAATTTCACCCTCAAACATTCATGTTTTCCCGCACACCTTTGCATATGTAGTATATACCCTTATATACTTACATATTCTTACATATAACAACGTCTCCTTAAGGAAACACCACTCTGATGAGTATCAGTGTAGACCTTACGTTATTTTAAACACTTTGAACTGGAAAAAATGACAAAAGATGGTTGAGTGGCTTCAGGATGATCTCTTTCCCTCTCATGTATCAGCACAGATGTAGCCAAACAGACACTGAACCCCAAATGGATCCCAGTCCATCTGGGGG
The DNA here is from genome assembly GCF_023634155.1 of Falco peregrinus. Lineage (NCBI taxonomy): Eukaryota > Metazoa > Chordata > Aves > Falconiformes > Falconidae > Falco > Falco peregrinus. Next base: position 48,329,419 of record NC_073724.1, on the reverse strand, counting down.
ATGTTTATCAAGGAAGACTGTCCCTGCTCCCCTCCCCTGCCCACAGCCCAAGACCTCATGTCAGAGCTAGCCAGCCCCTGCCCCAGCAGTGCCATGGCAGGGCTGGTCTCCAGCTCCCCACAGCCCTGCCTGCCGTGGGCTCTGCCAAGCTGGGCCCACCTGTGATGCCCATGACCCATCCCCAGGGAGCTGCCCAATGCCCAGGGCTGGGGCTGTCCTGATGTCCCTGGCTGGTCCTAGCTGGGGGTGGCATGGGGCCTCATTGCCAGCCCCCTTCAGAAATGCATTGAAATTTAAAAACATATGTATTTGGTGCACCTATTGGGCAAGGAGAAGGGTTCCAAGTTAGCCAACATCTCATTCAAGTATTGCTGCTTCTAAAATTTGTGCGATGGGGGTATGCCAATACCAGCTTCTAAGATACATATAAAACTAGGAAAAATGAACAGGTATGCAAAGCAAAAAAAAATCAGTCTTCAGAATGTATGGGAAAAATAAGAGACTTAAAACATTACAGAAATATAAAAAAGCACAATAACCATGGGAAATTAATTCATTTTATTTCATTACTTGTTTTCCCTGCTCTCTTCTAAGCTTGGAAGTTCCTCAGATGTGGCAGGTGCAAACAAAGAAAGGAATCTTAAATCATGTCCTTTTAATGTTTTTTTAATTATTATTATATATACAAGGAAGTCCAAGCACATTTATAGATTAAATTGCTAAAAAATAATTAAAAAACTCCCACAAAACACAAAAAAGCCCAAAGCCCCAAACCAAAAAGAAGCCTATACATTCATGTCTTCTCAGTAAAATTGAATTAACAGAGGCCATCAAGTAAGCATGTTGCCCAGAGCCCATATTTCCTGAACCAAAGGCAATATAGATATGAACTCAGAAATCTTTCAAATGGCAATCTATATTTATGTGTATATATTTATACATATATACATGTATGTCAACTTACACCCACTGACCAAGGAGGGTAGAAGTCTTGCTACCTTATCATGCCCCAGAAGGACACATTTCCAGTGTCAAAGAACAGTATGTTGGACCACTTTTAAAAATAATTTATTCTCCTCCTCTCTAAAATAAACCTCCAAAACGTAACAGTATACACCATTGCACTCCAAAGAATGCTGGGTTTGGGTTCATTTTTATATTCCTTTCTCAGGGAAAAATCCCACTGACCCAAATGGGAATTTTGCCTAATCTGAGCTAACTAGAGGCTAGTGAGTAAAATGGCATGAAGAGGTACCTGAATGAGGTATCCTTCCTGTTCCTCTTTCGACAATGTCAGAAGAGGGATGGAGGGCTATGAAGAGCTGTGTGAGGTGGGAGAGAAGAACATTTTCAGTCAGTTGTGAGCATCTTTTCTCTCTTGCAAAAGGAGGAATTCAGTATTTTTCAAAACAGAACAGTTGATGTCCAAAGTGCAAGGTTTCTGCCCTTTTGACTCTCTTTGGTGTCAGTTACAGTTCAGACATATTGCAACCACCTTTTTGGAGGCACTAAGTGCTTGAAGATCATGTTCAAGATAAAGCAGAGTGAAAATCTGCATTAGAACTGGGAGAAGTAATGGTCTTCATTATAAAAATATTTGCATGTTTTAAAAAAAATACTAAAAGGAAAGGGATTACAGTATAACCTCTGAAAAAATTTCTGCCCCAGCAAGATGCTGCTAGCAGTTTTGACAGTGAGAAAGCTGGCTGGCATTCTGCGAAAGTGGATGGTGAAGGGACTTGAACAGCAAGGTGAAACCATGCACTGCTAAATTAATACACAAGTTTGCAAAACATAAGTAACCAAATTGCTGCCTGACAGATGTGGGACAGTTTAGGAAGAGCCATTGCTCTTTCTTTGGAGGTCCTGGCACAAGCAGGCATTTTGGAGCATGTGCTAGAGCTCACGCAGGAGCTCAGAGCCTCGGAGTCATACAGGAATGTATTCAGTGGGCTTCTCTCTTCCAGCACACATGAGGCAATTTAAAGTAGGAGGCCCATCTCACTGTCCTTATACACCCAGCACACAGACTGGTAGTGCTGGGAAGCTTCCAGGCAAATTGCTGGGAAGGTTTGGACCAGTTATATATCTGTCACTGAGGTTGGCCTTGTGGGCAAGAAATGTGCAGATCAATTAACACTAACACTGTGAAATGCCACAAGACACTTCAGATGTCTTTTGAAAGGTAGTACCAGGTCCACTGATGTTTATCCTGCTCCAATAACTGACGATACATTAGCAGAAGATAAGACATAGGGATATCTCACAGCTGATTTTGTGGTTATCCAGCCTCTGTTGTGAAGAAATTTGTGGTTATTAGTGGTGGAAAATTGTGGTTTAATCATGTCATACACAGGGGAAAAAAAAGGCAGATTTTAAGGGCCCCAGATGTTGCCTTTTCCTTAGGCACAGGAGCTCAGAAATCAGTATAAATCTAGCATGTGGCATCGGAACCAGCTATCCACAGCACTGAAGACAGCCTCCTACTCAGAGCTGGATGGAGTTGCAGCGCAGCAAAAGCATCCCCTATAGCTTTGTCTTGCTTGTGAGGGGAAACTTGTCTGGCACTGCCAGGTGGGTTTCGGCTCTTCGCTGTCAATGAGGGCCAAAGGTAGGTAAAAAGCTATAAAAACTACAGGAAAAACTTTGCCTTTGTCTGTCCCCAACACATATTCTGTAGCAGTTGTCTTTCCAAGCATGCAAGCAGTTGTTGAGATCTGAGAAGAATTAAAATGTGACCCCAGTATACACAAACAAGCTGGAGAAGGAGATTTCAGACATGAGTCCCAAACACAGGACTGCCCATTCAACCTGCCATAGCCTGTTTCCAAGGTATTTGGTACATCTTCCATTCTCAAGCTTTGCTTTCATTATTTTCTTCTTCTTTCTGTTTGCCTCTTGAAAAAAAGTTACGTTTCTGACATCTGGCCATAGGGACGTGTTTTCAGCTGGTTTCTGCTGGCACAGAAGCACTCCAGGCTGTGGCTGAATTCTTATCTATCCAGCTGAAAATCTCATTAATAATCCACACCATCACTGTAAGGAAGATAAACTCACTGTCCATGCACTATATAAAGTTAAATAATCTTCTAAGAGGGATGGTGCTTCTGCGTATAGCCCATAGTGAATTGGTGGAAATAGCTTGTTGATACCAACCATGTACAAGCAGCAGCATTGTTACTGTAGTAGGTCAATATGAGAAAACCTGTTTCCTTAAATCAACCGCTCCCCCCCTTTCCTGAGAAATTAATAACTTCAAGAAATGAAAACATAATCCACTCAGCAGCTGAAGTAGCCTCAAACATTGTTAGTTCCATCTTTCCTTTCATTGTATGAAATATTTTGCTGTATAAAATTGAAATAAATAATATGAGTCAACCTAACCTTTTCAAAGGTTAGTGTGGTTTGGTTCTGATAAACAGTTGGGTAAGTGTTGTGGTGAATTCACAGTGGCTACGCTTTATGCATTAATGGTAAATGGACAAGCTATTTTTACTCATTCTTTTATAGAAATACAAGAGAGAAAGCAATACATTAAAAAAAACCCGCAAACACAAACCCCAGCACATTGCTTAGAAAAATAACTCCCCTACCCCACATCAAATTTCAGTGTACGGTCTAATTCACCTACAGTAATATTTCACATTCACTGAGAATCACAAGCCTTTGGTTAAACACAGAGATCATACAACTGGAAAGTAATTTTTGTTTAAAATTTATCCCTTGGTTTTACACAGTAGGACTAATTTCAGGCCATCCCCTGATTCTCAGTGTTGGGTTTGCTTCAGTGCCGTCTTGAGTAAACTCGGTTCTTTTAATACTTCCATTTCTTACCAGAAAATACTGAAGCAGGATGCACAATATAAGTATGGCTCAAGTTCTGTCACTGGAGCAATGTATTTTGAGGGAAGCCATTCAAAAATAATTTTTTTCTGTGTCGACTCACAGATCTCAGAGGTGCCTTTCTTCTGGGGATATCAAAGGCTAAAAAACACTTTCCTGCCGTTGCAAATAGACCTTTACTCCCTCTAACCCATCCATCGGTCCACTTGACATCGACCTGGCTGACATGGTCCTGCCAGAGAATAAACTTTCCCTTCTGGTTTCCAAACTGTCACTGAGCAGCACCTTAGGGCGAAACACTTGCATGAATTTCTGGTAAAATTCTTTGGATGCAAAATAATAAATGAAGGGATCTATGCAGTTGTTGAGGCAACTGAGGCACAAGGTGAGCTTGTAGGCAGGGTACAAACTCCTGCCGTAAAATAGGCGGATGATCATATGCACAAGTAGGATAAAGTTATTGGGAGCAAAGCAAGTGATGAACACCAGAAGGACTATCATCGCCAGGTATATGGATCTAGTCTTCTGCCTGTTACCATATCTGTTTGATGTCTGAATAAGCTTCCGAATGGTGCCAATATAGCATCCAACTGTTAAAACAAAAGGGATCAGGAAGAGCACAACAAATAGCGTGAGGAGAAAGGCTACCCAGGCTGCGAAGTTGGGCAGCATTTCCCATTTGAGGACGTCAAAACAGGTTATAATCCCCAATTCTTTCACTTCGTAGGTCAGATCTGTGCTTTCTAGCGGGTAGAAGGCTAGTAGCAAGAAAATCCACATACCTAGGCAGGCAGCCAGGGCATACCTTTTTCTTCTCCACTTGATCAATTTCATGGGATGTACCACACCCATGTACCGCTCAATGCTGATACAGGTCATGGTCAGTATGGAAGAATACATGTTGGAGTAGAACATCACAGTCACAAGGCTGCAAAGAGTCTTGCCAAAGCTCCAGTGATTGCTTTGGATGTGATAAGAAATCTGGAAGGGAAAGCAGCTGGCCAGCATGAGATCCGTGATGCTTAGGTTGATCATGAAGATAACAGAAGGTGTTTTGGGCTTGATGTGCCAGCAGAGCACCCAAAGGGAGAACAAGTTGCCAGGGATACTGATCATAGCCACCAGTGTATACACAACTGGGAGGGTGATGGAGATAGCTTTATTCTGGAGCATTGCCAGTGTTTCAGCATCCAGGTGGGATCCGTTTTTACCCATTATTCACAAGGGGGTTGTTGATTCCTACAAGCCAGCTGGATCATATCATGGACACTTGGCTTAAAAACCTGGAAGACAAATGTCAAGACAGAAAAGCAGTATGTCAAAACAGAAAATAAGAATATAATTCTATTAAACAAACTAAGAAAAAACCCTATGTAGTTTGATAGATTATCTCTGAATGAACTGAATCCATTAAAATTCTGAAAATTCTTCTCCTCCCTCCGAATCATGGTAGTGTTTTACTGATGTCACTTCTTCCTAGCTTTGAACAGCTACTTTTTCCCTGCTGAATGGCTTTCTGGTATTTTTTGCAGTCTATATGTTATCACACCTCCTATGTTATTGTAACATAAAGAAAATCACATATCAGAAATTGAAATTAAATTGTTGTCTGTGTGAAAACACTATTCCATAGGACACCCATAAGCTAAATCCATTCTGTCTACTTTAGATGTCATGACCTTCCTTCTTGTAATCCAGTCTTTTCTGACTCACCCCGCCTTCTCCCAACTATACAGTGATCCATTGCAAGTAAGGGCCGAATTTTTAATTTTTTTTTTTCAACTGAGGAAATGAGAACATACAATCAATTGTTCTTGGTATATTCATGATATAAACAGGATATAAGGAAAACTCCATGTGTAATTGACAACCAGGGACAGATTGCAGTTGCTTGAACTGGTTTACAGGCTGAAGAGACCAGACTAAAGAAGTAGCAAGCCTTCTTCTAACAACAACAACAACAAAAATTAAAAAATATTGAGTTTCAATTTCTGCCAGATGTAAGTTATTAAAAAATGTTCTGTTTGCAACTGTCTTTTTAGCATCACTTGTTGTCCTGGTTTCAGCTGGGATGGAGTTAACTTTCTTCTTAGTACAGTGCTGTGTTTTGGCTCTGATGTGAGAACAATGTTGATAAGGCACTGATGTTTTTAGTTGTTGCTGAGTAATGTTTATACTAACTCAAGGATTTTTAGGTTTCTCAGACCCTGCCAGCCAGAGGGCTGGAGGGGCACAAGAGACTGGGAGGGGACACAGCCAGGACAGCTGCCCTGAACCAGCCAAAGAGATACCCACACCATGGGACGTCATGCTTGGTGTATAAACCTGGCAGGTTAGCTGGGGCAGGGGGGTTGTTGCTCTGGGACTGGCTGGGCATCGGTCAGCGGGTGGTGAGCAGTTGTGCTGTGCACCACTTGTTTTTCTTTCTCCTTTTCCTTTGGATTTTATCCTTTCCCCCCACCTTTCCATTATAATAATAATAATTATTATTATTATTATTGTCATTATTGTTGTTCTTACCTTTTTATTCTGTTTAAATTATTAAATTGTTCTTATCTCAACCCTTGAGTTTTACATTCCTTTCCAATTCTCCTCCCTACCTCTCTGGGTGAGGGGGAGTGAGCAAGCAGCTGTGTGGTGCTTTGATTGCTGTCTGGGGTTAAACCACGACACTTGTATTCTGCAAAATTAGTTTCAGTTTTTCAGTCTGCAAAGCAAACCCATGCTTTCACTGTCTGGCCTATAGAGATCTTTCTATGCAGATACAATAGCTTATGATTTACCTTGATGTTTTATACAGTGCAGCAGTAGCTAGCAGCTGCAAGCAAGAACTCATGCCTCAATGCATGCGTGCTTACTTCCATTAAGCTGCAAGTACAGGGTTGTAAAAATGAAGAAATGGCAATGGATGACAAGAAAGGCTGAGGACAGAGCAGCTGAGTTCTGTGAAGAGTGGTAGTAGAGGCTTGAAAAGGGTGCCAGGCGAAGCAGTCGATACTGTGGGCACATCTATGCTGTTTAATAAAAGGGAGTTCAGGCCCACTCCTACTTGTGGACTCTGATCATCTGCAATGTTTAATCCAAGCATCTCTTTGAAAGACACATCTGCTGTAGCAGGTTAGATTACAAAACGTAGGTGCCATTCAGCTGGTGTCACTTAACCTCAGATCCAGTTAAATAAGACCTTTAATTTAACTGTGTGGTCATAGCCCATGAGCAATATAACAGGTGAATCCCTCAGAGACGTCAGCCCTTGGTGCTGGATAACTCTAGCTGAAAATAACCATTATGATGAAAAATGTGATTTCTGACAGAGGCTCTTACCGAATAACTTGCTATATATAATAACTTCACAAAAATAACTGTCGGTGGTTCCTGAGACCTGGCAAAAGTGAAGTCTTTACTGAAGGAGTAGATAGATACTCAACTCTGAAAATAAACTGAGTGCAGATCCAGAAAAAGCACAGCTACACCAGCAAGAAGTTCAGTGAAGGCTTGTTTCTGTTGTTTCTTGATCTGATTAATTTGACATAGTGCTTCAAATAACAGCTAAAATATTCAGAAATCGGTAGAGTCAGTATTGAACAAGTAATGTTAACAGATGTTGCCAGTCTTTCAGGAGCTTCTAGCTGAGCTGTTGGAAGCCCAGAAAAAGGCACAAGAAAATAGGAATTGCAAAGAAGTCAGAGATATGTTCCTAATAAACTTATCCCACACATGACACAGAGCAAACGTGTTCCAAGTAATGAGCACATGGCATGATCAAAACTGCAAAAAAAACCCTTAAGCAAATCTATCGCAGGTAAATTTCTTTTCTTGTTAATGAAGCTATATCAAGAATGAAACACACTTTTTAGTTTTCAGGGCAATTTGAAAAAGCACGTACTGACACAAAGCTCTTGGAAAAAAAACACCTTAATGCTATCTATTTATGACTTACCATAGTAAATACCTATTCATGAACTCTATTGCCTCAATAATCCTGCTCAAGTGACACGCACCCCTTTGTGCCCAATAACCCTAAACTTCCCCAAATAGAAAATTTTTATTTATATGGAAGTATCTACAGAGCTCTAATAATGAGCCTTTGCAAGTGGAAGTTATTTGCTGTCACAGGGTAAGGGAACTTAGCCCTAGACACTATTCCTACAGAAATTGTATGTACTTGGGAGGTAGGAGTATAGGTGAAAATTTCCATTAAATCTGTCACACTGCTCATAAAGCTGTTGAGTACCTCTGACATTCAGTTTTGTGTTGGGGCTAATCACAAACATATCTTCTTCTAAACTTGCTTTTCCTGAGAGCACATCCTGATAAGAAGGAGATGAAAAAATGCACACATCGATGCTGCAGTACGCAAAGCAGTGTCAGGATTCATGGCCTGGCTAAAGGCCAGTTTTATGCACTTGTGGAACACTACCATCAGTAAAACACAAATGCCTCCCAAATGTAGGCAACTCCTGAACAGGGGTTGAAAGGCACCAGACTTCGTGGTTAGATGCCTACAAGAGCTCTCCAAAAAGGACAGGTCCCCTTGGCACAGTTTTCAGCAAGGAAGATGTTCATCACAAGAAGCAAAAGAAGAATGATGCTGTGGCTCCCTAGTGTCTTCTGCAGGGGAGGGAGGGGGCATGAAAAGCACTGTTGTTGGAAGTCATTTTTGAGGAGAAATAGCCTCTTGGAGAAATGTGGAGTACAGAAAATCCTCCTTCTAGCTTTGACTTTCCTTTTAACAAACCCTTCTGGGTCTCTCTTCCTGAATCCTTCTTCTGAGTCACCCTTACTTGCGAAGCTTTGCCTTTTAATGCCCAGATTAAGCTGCTGGAACCACGATGTAGCTTTTCAGCATACTTTACCTCTCCCAGTATTGCATCTATTTGGGTTTAGTTAACAGTCTATTCATATTTTCCTCTTGTTCAGGGTAACTTTATGTCCTTCCTCTACTGCAACCACAGTCTCCATCTGTCATTTGTGGTTTAACTTGAAAAGGTCATAATTCAAGTAAGAAAGTAATCTTTATGAGGATTAAAATTACATTACCCTTACATTTTATGAGTTGTTTCCTTTCAGGTTTTCAACACAATTCAAATCAGTGGAGCTTGCATGGATTCTCTGCAAGAGAAACTTTGCTGCAGGATAATTTTAAAACATCAACCCTCAGCTAAGGTTTCATATGCATGATTTGTAAAAATACAGTTCTGTTACATAAATATGGCCATTAGAAAGACATTGTTTTGCTTTTATTTTGGGGAGAGATGTATTTAAACTACAAGAGACAAATGGATATACAGGTAGACTGAAACAAAAATGCAGTAAGGATGCTTCAAGTGAGAAGATCCAGTTTCGTTGCCTTTTACATCAGTCCTCAGGATTCTGATATAGAAAGGAAAATGTTAAACTTTTCTGCTTGTCTCATTTTTAAAACATTTAGTGGATGGATATATTTTAGTTTTATATTAGGAAGTAAGAGCACCTACAGCCTCTGGAATAACTTTCATTAAATCCAGGTAGGATTTTTTGCTTCCCTTTGTACTCACTGGCTCATGGCACTCTGTATGGAAAGCTCACCTGGAAACTCAGTAACACCAGGTTTTCATCCGAGCTGTAACTGTAAACAAAGGTGACAGCTGCTTAGTGTCTTTTTGACAGTAATGGTGGTTCCTGTCCCTTCAATTGACAGAAGATGACAAATTAAACATTAAAGAGTATAGTAAAAAACAAACAGTAAGCCATCAGAAGACAACTGTGTTATTTCTTTGCCATGGAAAAATAGCAGTAGAGATGTGTCTACTTTCATTTTAGGGGACTGCTAAGTAAAAACTGATGTGTTTCCTCTCTTGCATCTATTCTATTTCTCTTGTCAATGTCAAGTGCACCTGTGAAAAAGACTGAAAAGCCTGTGAGCCAAACGAAACCCAGAATTACCCTTTTATAAAAGGATTTGTCACCTGTGATTTGAGATAGAAAATTAAATCTCAAAACATATCATGCAGCAGAAAGCCTTACAAAACCTATTCTGTTTCATAATTTTTGTTTCACTACCTGTCAATGCACTATTTTGTGGAACAAAAAGGTCTTATTTCATAAATTCTTTGATAGTATTACACTTCTGGGAAGACACCCTTCCAGATGAAGAATGTAGGATGGCATGTTTCAGATTACAGGAAAAACAAACTAAAATGCAATTTCAACTCAATTGCAAACAGACTGAGAATGAAGCAAAATGAAAACATAGATTTTATTGTAAGCACTTAGCAAAATAATATTAACAGTTTTGAATCAACGCAAATGTGACTGAAGAATGTGATTTGTTTTTTTCTCAGAAGATGCATTTTTTGAAAATTTGTTTGTTTTTCACTTGCTCAGTTTAATACTATTACAAAGTAATAACCAGAGATAAAGGATCAGGATAGTTTATCTCTCTAAATGTAGCTAAAATTGGTGAAAACTTAGGGATCCTTAGCGTGCAGTGTTCCTGCTGGGGACCCAATCCCTCCTGCACTATCTGAATTGCTAGTAAGATAAAAATATATCAGACAAGCACAGAAAACAGACACTTAATCTCTATTGTAAACTGAGTATGAGGAGAAGAAGGAGCCAGGAGGGCAAGGAGCCGGGAACCAGTCATCTTGAGTTGTGGAAAAAGTGGCAAACACTTTGATATTCAAATTGAGTAAGGGGTTTTAATATGAGGAACAAGAAGAAAAAGTGCCCTTTGTAACACATCTCAGTTATTGTTCCTAAAGCATCATTTAAGTGTTTCAGAGAAACACTTCTGCAAATGTTCAAGTTCGCCAAACTGAGGCATGTAAATGAGTGCATGTCTGATTGCATGTTCCTTAAAGCGAACATGGGCTTTACTGAAAGAGGGTGCAGGTTTTGTCTGGATGGTTCTTTCTCATCGTCGCAACAAACTTTCATGCAAATTTTATCTTCTAGGCTTACATCTCAAAAAGCCAAGGGTTTGGTTCACTCAGTCAAGATCTGAACCTAAGTCTTCTAAGAAACTTCTTTGTTATTGGGCCTTCCCTGTTCCTGCTAATTTCTTTTTTTTTTTTTTTCTTCTCTTTCTGTTTTGTTTTGAGTACTATGACTGCAAAGATCAGAAACTTATCACAAAGACATTATTTTGCACTAGGCTTTAGCTTATCTTCTTTTTAGATTAAATATATTTGGGAAATGAGACTTCTACCCTCTGTGCACTCATGTGTACAAGTATTTCTGAGCAAACCAACAAAACTGAAAACATCTAACTAGCTGCAATATTCCCAATCTTCTATGTCATTTAGCTTTTGAAAAAAACCCCAACTGTTCTTTATTTCTTATTTTTCAACAAAGATTATTCAGATAAAGGATGTAAGTAAACCATGTGTATGCCTAAACTGCAAAAGGTGGCATATTTTTCTTACAATGAAAGAGTTACATTATAATCACTATATTAGGGAAAAACTCTTGTGGAGACAAAATTCAGTCTTTATCTTAGTACACCAAGTCAAAGTAAACCCTATGGTGGTTATAGCTCTGACCTCAAATAGTTAGGGTAAGGTAAAACAAGAGTGACTTCTCTCCACAAGGATTTCACATTGAGAGGTAAAAAAACCCTCTATTTTTTCATAAATAAAATATAGAAGCATTACCAGCTGTAGTGTAGTAGAGGGGTACATGACTGTTGAGCTAGTTAGCTATATCAATCTAGATGAAAGCAGCTGTATTCAAAGGTGAAGAAAACTAACCCTATAATTTCTGCCTAATAGAGTGCTTCTCTTCTCCATCTTGAGGGAGTGCAGTTGCCAAGATTCAACCAAAGAAGCCTTACTAAGTGTAAAATCTGAATATATAGGTGAGAGGCAAAGAAAAATCGCAAGAAAATGCTATACCAATTCTTCAGAACTAGCTGAGTAGTAAAATTAACTTTACATAGCTACCATTACATTTCCTGTGTGTGTCCCAGACTATGCAGTTTTGCTGACAGTTGAATTGTAGTTCACTTGAACCTTCACCTTTGTTAACCGTAAATTAGCAAAGTCAGGATTATGTGCTGGTGTTAGCAATGTTCACCCTAATTTGGATAAAGTTTGCATAAACACAGCCACGATCATCTGTGTCAATAACCCAGTTCAGAGTGAAACTAGTCAATGTAGTCTTTAAAAAGTTAATTTCTGCAGTATTCAGGTCTATGGAAATAATAAGGCTGTGGACCAGTATTGAAAAAAAACCCCAGCATCTGAAGTGTGATTCTATGACTTTAAGTGCTAGTTGCACTACAAAATGAAGCAGCTTGCCGTTTTCTTTATTGGTGTGCAAGGCAGTCAGCTTTTTAAAATTCTGTGAGCAAAACCTGAAGTCAATGGAAGCCCAGCTTGTGTAACTCCGATGATAGATTTTCTAGGCTGGTTTAAATTTCAGTCAGAGTAAGCATCCTAAACTGGATTTAAAGAGGTTCCAGTTTATGAGCTAGTAGCTAGAATATAGTATATATGTTGGTCTTTCCTACATACACAGGGTTTATAAGTTTAATTTTTTCAAGCCTGATATTTTTAAAAGGATTAGCAAAGCTAAGGCAACCCCTTTTAAAAATTCAACATAACAGGTCAGGAATTCACTCTACAGGACTCTAGGCTGCTCTGTGGTCACTGCCCATGTGAATGTTTATATTTCCCAACAGCATAAGGTAACTTACCTCTTGGTGAAATAAAAGCATGCATGCAAGCAGTTACTGAAATATTGCTCGTGCCTGGCAGGGAACCTTGATTTCATTAGACCACAGTTTTTGTCATATGGTGTCTGGCCAAGGACAACCAACTTCAAAAGCTCTGGCAGACATCCTGAGTAGTGTGGAGTTGTCCTGCACCAGGGGGCCCTCTTGCAGGTGGCTTGTCCTTGAGTTATGGCAAGATGGTGAAGATTTATGGTTTTACGGAACTTTGACCACAGAAAGTGCCAGACCAAGTCTAAATTTAAATACACACAAAGTGATTTCCTTTATAACTTTAAATCTTTCTAATGTTGCCTATGTCCAGGATTGACAGACAATGGTGCCCAGCCCACAATTACTTCCTGCTACAAGTAATTGCCTCACATAGCTGTTGGGAAAGTCAGAGGAAAAAGAGTTGTCCATCATTTCCCTTCTGACCTCATATGCCAGGAAAAGAAGTAGCAGTTTGTTGGCGCAAGGTCTTTGTGGTAGGCAATATGACAGATGCCCAAAACAGAATCTCTCAACCTTCAGAAAACTTGATGGTCTTGTACTGAATCTGTATGGTCTGACTGGCATTTTACAGCAAATATATATATACACACACACACACACAAACAACATACGCATGTGTGTGTATATATATGTATTCTATTTGAAATCTGTACTTTCTATCTTTTAATTTCTCTTATCTGTGAAACTCTTTTTGAATGTTTCCTCTCCTGTTCAGTCCACAAAGGAATTGAGGTAGAGCTGCATGCATGTTTTTGAAGATTATCTTTAGAGATTAAAAAGAAGAAAAAAAAATTCTCACACATTGCTTTTTTTTTTGCACTTGTGCTACAAATATGAGAGTCTGTAGCTGTTGATTGATTTAACATATGGTGGAGTCCATAAACAGGACAGTCAACCAAGTTCTGCAGGTAGCTGAAAGGATTATTTGGCATGGTATTTGGGAAATATTTTGAGCAACAAGCGTAGGGGAATTCTAACAGTCATGTAATGTACTGGGGCCAGAAATTGGAAACGGTATTGTTAGGGGTGAATCAAAGAACCTGGCTGAGCATGTAGGCCTTCTTCCACAACCTCCACTAGCTGGTCTCAGTATGTACAAACCCTCTTACTACCTCCTAGAGAAATAAACACATCCCAAAACGTCTGTGTTGGTTCTGTAATAACTGGTGACTTGTAAATACAGGATGAATTATTGTTCCTTTTGTTAAGTAAGATCTATATGAATATGCAACACTTCTTCCAGAGCAGTAGCATTAAGCAGCAGGATTTGGGTATAGCTGGCACCTTTCTTGCCTGTTTTTTGCTACAGCCATGGATTTAGCATCCATAGAAATCTGTCTATATTAGGGTGAGCTGGAAAGTGTAGATGCCACTGGCTGTACTGGGCAGATCTCCAGTGACTGTAACAAGCTCATACGTAGTCGCTTCCATTGTAAGTGCAGGTGTTTGAAGATGAATCCAGCTCAATTTAAACATCCTGTTGATTCAGATCCTGGTTTCCTGGAGGCCTGTAATTGCTTGGATTCTGTCAAAATCTGAACTAGTCCACTAAAACGTCATTGTCCCCTTTCACACTTGCACCACTCAGCTGCCCCTTTAAAATGACCAGCTCCCACATGAAAATGAATTGGCACAGAATAGGACCAATTGCACGATTTTACCTGTACTCATCTTCTTCCAGCTGTTTGTCAAAACCTACAGTCAGTTTTACTGCAGGTCATAAAACTGTGTAGCAAAGATGCCACAGCTGGGATTCAGAATAAAAATGGTTTTGTCTTCTGCTGGTCCTGCTGCTGTGCTTGTGTATCATTTAGCCTTTACTGATGGCCCACCTACAGGACCAACTGCTCTGCTTTCTCCCCAGATGCCTTCAATGTACTGGTGGCAAACTCCTGGCAGACTGGGCATTCTCGGGTTTACGCATCAGATAGAAGTGATTCCCACATCAATACTAGTGAACAGTCTTGGCTGAAGAATACATGAGCCCAGGGGCTCTGTAGGAGCTAAACTGATGTGCACTCGGCAGCTTTCTTGCCTATCTGATTCTCCACTCCTGAAAGGGCAAGAAGAGCTAGATGTACAGAAAGGATGAGCCTTGCTTCCTGTCAAACCGTGCCTCTTACTGGAAGTATTTGATACAACAAATGAGCTGCTGGAAGCTTTTTTGTATGGCTGGAACTGATACTGTGTCCACTCATTCCCCTGGACCCCTTGTCAATACTTGCTGAAAATAGGTGACAACATGTATTTCATCAGGAGTTCTGTGCCTGGGCTGCCAAAGGACCAGTAGGCAGCAATGTATGCAATCCATGGCAGAGGGAAACGTGAGCTCTGTGCTTGTCTCTTTGTTCCCTAGCACTATGGACAATGCTTTCCAGCCTCGCCTGAAGGAAAGACTGGTTGGGGCTCCCCTTGGGTGACCTCCGTGAGAAATCTTGCGCTGTCACAACTCCTACCTTTGCACAGCTTCTCTTACTGCTTATTGTCACAGCTCAGAGTGCGAACCCTGAATTGTATCTGTACTACTGACCTGTGTATCACTGTATTTTTCCTGAGTGATGTTCAGTTGCCTGTGTATATGGTCTTACAAGTGGTTGTGATTCTCTGCTAGAGAAAGTTTCTTCATGTTTTCAACATTGTCACCAGCAGTCAATAGTATTCAAAGCTACAATCACAGGGTACCCTGGATGATTCTGCCTTTTAATTATAGTAATATGATCAGGCCATGTGTCACTAGGACAGCTATGTGTCTCCTGCATATGTCTTGAGAGGAGCAACTTAGGGCACGTGCAGTACCACCATGAGGCCCAGATGGTATGACCAGGATTCATTTATCTTGGGATCAGTCCTGCAGGTCTGGTGTTCATGCAACTCTCAGTGAAGCCTGAGGCAGGTGTGTACTGTGCCCAAAGCACCTCAGAGCTCTTTTCTCAGGAGATAGAAGCCAGCTCACCCAGTCCAAGCTCATGCAAACTCACTTGTTCACATGCTGAAAGAACTGAAAGCTGGCTTCTCTGCAAAAGCTCATGGCTTATGTTGGGCATTGATAACTGCAGCTGCGGTAGCTAACTACAGGAGCAGATACACTGTATGACCTAGTTTTAAAAACAGAGTTATATATGCACACAAAGGAAAAAGAAAGAGGCAACAATTAATCCCCCCCCCCCCCCCCCTTTCCCCGACTTATCAGTTAAGTTTTTTCCTGACTTCTCTTCAGTTTGGCAATTTGATACCAGCTACAGGTATGACTGGTAACATACAAGAAATGAAGATTTTAAAATGGGAAAAAAAGAAAAAGGTTTCTAACAAAAGTTTCACCTCTTGTTCAGTTTCTTTGTGACTACTTAAGCTATCACACTAATACAAAGAGATACAACAGGAATAGCACCCTGAAACCACATCTGCTGTTGTTTCATTCGGCCGAAGGTCCTTGAGTGCAGGTGAGGCAGCAGGTCTCCAGCTGAACCACACTGCAAATGCCCTCATGTTCAGGCACTGGTCTTCCTTTCAAGTCCTTACTGCGGTTAGTTAAATGCATAAATAAGACAAAAATGGGATTCTATCCATGTCTAACATAGTCTTTCTGCATTGAGATGTATTTAAGAGCCCTAATTATAGTCAAGATATATGTTGATATATTTTTATATGAATGCTGCCTGTGAAATAATCACAGGCAGAAATCAAACATATTCTGCATCTGGTTTTGTTGGAGGAGCCAGTCTCTGCTCTTAGGAGCCGACAATGCATTGCAATAGCTTATTGGCTTTACTTGAATTCCTCTTTATTGCTAGCAGAAGGCCCTGAGATACCTGGATCACCACCGCTCTGCAAATCATTACTGGCATCTTGCTATCTTGAGAAAAACTAATGAAAAATCTGTGCTTTAAAGAATGTTATTTATTGACCTGTACACTAAAAATTAGTGTTTAACTATAATTTTTATGACCTTGGCATTTAGCTCCAACTTAATAGAGCTAATTCTGGGTGCTCCATTTGTAAACAGTCTGTATCTCACAATCTCTTCTACTACCTACAGAGGTATTCTGCTATTTTTAAGCATATGGGCAAGCAAACACATTCTTGCAATGTAATCAAAGGTGTGAATCTGTATTTCATTAGCCACTTTATGTATTTGATCTCACCCATACAGTCGAAGGACACTGTTTACCCCTCTGGGATAAAGTTTTGCAAAACGGTTCCAAGTTACCATGTGGAAAAGTGCATTCATTACCATACCATAGGACATACTACACTACAGCCAATATACTACCAACCACTTTGTCTCTGCCATGAATTGTCTGCTTGCCCACATGCTTAAGGTAAATAAATACAGCTGAGATATTTTAAATAGTGACCACATGCAAGCAGCACAGGCCAGTATGGGGTGAAAGTGGCCTTAGTGTGATTCTGATGCAGGCAGCACTTCAGGAAATACCTATAAACCCCATAATCAACCCCCCAGGTTCTAGAATTTTGTTCCTTTTTATCAGATGATATTTCAGCCTGTGTTACTGATTCATCATATATATATATATATGTGTGTGTGTGTGCCTATATATGTGCACAATATTATATATCTTACAGTATTATATTGTATAATCATATATAGTAATATATGAAATTATTTTCTTGTTTCATATTATATCTACAATTGATAACATTCTTTGGGTTTTAAACTTTTTTCATGACTACAAGTGAAATTTCAGCTGTTTAGCTATTAAGTGTTAGATAAACCTTTAAATGAAAGGAAAGAATCCTACAGTAGAGGACCTCCAAGTCCTAATGTAAAAAGTGATCAGACTAACTTTAAAGTTTGAGTTTCACTAGGCCCAAAACACTATAGAAAAAAAACATGGGCTCCAGAGCTCATCCAGTCTTAAAGAGAATTTCCTTTTAAGGTTAACACCTAAAATTCAACCACCTGGAAAAATAGACTAAGCCTGTGAAATGCAGTGACAAGGACAATTACACAAAAATGCATTAGTTTTTTAAAAATTTGCTTAGCTTAACCCCAAGACTGGAGAACTTAGAACTTTTAAAGTTTTATCGTAAAACAAATCCACATAATCTAAATGCAAGCTTTAGGTGATTCCAAATATAGCTATATTCACAAGGTTTGGTGTGACTCAGTCTCCAAGTGAGGTGCCACACACTGTGGCAGCTGATTAATTGCCCTAAATTACTCTTCTCCCAGCTGTGGATCAAACTATTGAGTTTCAGCTGAGGTCTAGCTGAGGCTGGGGGTCTAACCTCAAGCAAAACATATGGCCTTGTCAGAGAAAGAAGGGGGTCGCTAGGCGGCATGAGCTCTCAAACTGAGTCTACAGGACAAATCGGAACTTGACTGTGGTAAAAATTCAGGTGTGGGGAAAAACCCCCACAACGTTCTTACCCTCTGGCACTTGAAAATCACAAAACACTATTCCCTTCACCCAAATAGTTTAAAAGGAATAGGAAACTAAAACCGTCCTGTTCCACTAAAACCTACTAACACAGTAAAACAAATACAATAATCTGGCAGGAAAGAAATACGCTAAAGAACATAAGAATGCAAGCACACCATAAAGAAGCAGTCCCACCACGGATGAGTAGTCCCTGCCTTTCTGAGGAGAACAGACACTTACTGACAGAGAATGGCAAGCTGGAAAACAAGCTCCTACAGACGGTGGTCCTTTAGTGGCACAGATTAAAATGTCACCTGGTAAAAAAGAGAAATTCCAGCCCGTGGGGAGCTGGTTAAGGGCTTTACAGGTATTTTGGTCTGTCTGAAAACTGCTTGTTGTAGATAAAGACTGTGAAAGTCATGGAATACCTAAAGACAGACTCTGAGGTAGTTTTGAAGACTGATACCATTATCATAGAACCACAGAATGACTTGGGTTGGAAGGGACCTTAAAGATCATCTAATTCCACACACACACCCCACCATGGGCAGGGGCACCTTCCACTTGACCAGGTTGCTCAAAGCCCCATCCAGCCTGGCCTTGAACACGTCCAGGGATGGGGCATCCACAGCTACTCTGAGGAATTTGTTGCAGTGTCTCATCACTGTCACAGTAAAGAATTATGCTCTGATAAGACACTAATAACAATAGAGCAGTAGGAGACAGCTCTCTGGTGGCAGAATTTGGGTTCTTAGGAGCCCTAGCAACATCTAAGTGATGTAGTCTGAAATATTATGGCACTTCTGCATCTTCAGTATGTAACCTGAAAATAGATGCACAGGAAAATTATATAAATGTACTAATAATACATGTTTGGTACAGGGCAAGGCTTTTGTTACTAAATGTTAAGGTTATAGTTTTTAAAATAAAGACTAGAGAAAGCCAACTGGCACAGAAAATCATATAGCTCTGGATGACACATACTTAGGGGTGGGAATGTTATTAAATCCTCTGTATTCTTAGAAAAAAGGACAAGAAAAGGTATTAAGTCCAGGAAGGAACCAGACACAGTTTCTATGTGTGAAGTGTATGAAGCAGATCCCGTAAACGAGTCAGCCAGAAAAAAAAAAACAAACACCACCACAGATATTTGTGTCTCTACAGATACATAAAAAGTGTAAAAATGTTGAGGCTGATTGCACTGGTTTTCAGCTTGGAATCTGACCTAATTTAGGCATCTGAGAAGTCTGATGAAAGAAAGTAACTGTTGGAAATTATATGGCCAGGGCACATGCTGATACAGCCCTGCCAAAACAGGTTGTGTCACTGAAGGATCGGAACTATTGTATTACAGGAAGCTTTGTGTTACATCCAGTAAACAATTCGGCTTCATCAACAAATGAGACCCAATTTCCACGGGCTGAAGGCTGTAGCTGAAGGACTATCATCGATCACATGATGAGGATGGCAAATGTGGCAGCGATGTGCTTGGGATAGAAAACCAGCAGTAAGAGCAAACAATACAGAAATAACAAAACTCTTCAAGTACCCTAAACAAACTGGGCAAATGCACCGAGGTGTGACATGTGTGTTCAGGCATGACACATGTGACTCCTCATGGAAACCACCCGTCCAAAATGCAGAGGGGAGCTCCTCGCAAGCAGCAGCTCTTGACTCAGGCCTTTGTCATCGGGAGCCTCGGCAGCAGCAGAGGCACCGACCTGGGGTCTCCTGCTCCCCCATCAGGGCACCTAAGAGCTTTGGCCTGTAGCCTATTGCAAATAAATTTCTGTAATTTCTGCCACTTAATTAAACAAATATAGTCTACATCTGTGTGTGAGGTTTGACCCTGCCTGTGTTTAGTGGGTATGTTTAAGGAGACAGAGCTTCTACTTTGCTTTTTTTCCTGGATCCTTAAAATGCTCAGCTGGAAAATACACACCAGGTTGTCCTGGCCATTGCTTTGGGCCATTGGAACAAGCAGTGCTGGATAACAGCAAAGCCCAGCAGAGAAGGGAGCCTACTGATTAGCCTGGCCCTTTGCTACACAGGTACAGAATTAGGTCTTGGAGAAATACCAAAGGAAATTCTAATATCACTAAAGAATCCCTTTTCTTCTTAAAAACATCTTCTCTTATCCCCAGAAAAGCAGATGCTCTGGCTGAAAGTAGAGAGGGCCCTCAGATGGTACTCCAAGCGTTGCTTGGGAATAATAACCCACATGCACTTGTGTCTGTTCTCTGCTGGGGAGGCCGGCTGGCCGGAGACATCCTCTGCCGCGCTATCAGGCTTCCTCAGCAGGGTGATGGCATGCAGCCTGCCTGCTGCAATGGTCCTGGCTGCTGAACCGTTCTTGGGAACCCGTGGGGAGAAGTCAGGTAACGTAAACCAAGTCTGCATCAGGGGGCCTTCTTGTGAACTAACTGTGCAAAGAAGCACGTTCCAGCAGCCAAAAACCTTCCCTAAAGCTGACTAATCTATTAGCATCGATGTAAGGTAAAAATATAACCTGTTGGTCCCAAAGAAATGCATAATACATGAAAATATTTGATGAGAAATGAGACTTGATAGAAAATGACAGGCTTGAAACTGGGGCTCTCATGAGGGCTTCCCTATCAAAAGGTTTTGGTTCCCTTTTTCACTCTCTTCTAGTGCCATAGATTTCGAAGGAGAATTGCCGCTGGTAGCTCCTTCACTGGCAGGCACCGGATGCTTTGGCAGTGGCTGAAATGTGATTGCAGCCCCCACAGCAGCCAGCTTCTCTTCTGAAACCCCAAGGATGCCCTCAGCTTCCCGGGAGCAGAGGTGGGACGGTGTTTTTGGAAACACAACATGCACCCTTGCCCGCTATGAAAGATCAGCACCAACTACTTTCTCACTTCTCTTTCTGAGGATAGTGGAGGTTATTTAATTTTTGCTACTGCTTAGTTCCCATCTCTGTTTTGGAACCCATGGTATGTGCTTGCTCATGGGAAGTTCAGGGGCTTGGGGCCATCTCAGGGTTTTCCCACAGACCTGCCAAGCCTGCGATCTCCCCAGCTGGCTGAAGTCACCTGGGGCTGGGGCATAGTTTCTGCACATGTAGGTGGCTGCCAGCCTGCCTTTCCGTGTGGCACCAGCCCGGCACTGGAGAGGTTTGGTGGGGCTTGCAAGATGGAGTCGCCGATGCCTGTGATAGTCACGTAGCATTACGGCCTACAGTGGGTTTAATGTGGTTTGGCAAGCAAATGATGGAAAAGGCCAGTGTTTTGAAACCCATTCAGAGAACTGAAGGAAACAGGTCCAAGTCCTTTTTATTTTAAGGTCTCAGCAAGCCTTTTATAAAAACGTACGGGCAATGCAAATTCCCGGAGAGCAGCTTTAGTATCCTTTCCTTTTCTGCGTGTGTTTTTCTGTCTCTTGCTCTGCTGCATTGCCATACACATAAATGGAGAAGGGGAGAGGAAGAAAAAGAAAGCAGAATTTTAAGCTTTAAAATAAATCCATTTTCTGGAGGATTGGAATTTAGTAAAGGTTGTGTATTATATTTTTTCATAAAAGACCCTGGAAAAGCAAAATAGATTCTCACCACCCCTTCTACAACCAGCCAGCCAGCCATGCAGGTGAGCAAAGCTGGAGAGCTCTAACATCTTAGATAGCAAAGATAAGAGCGCAGTGATAAAATACATTTCATCACATGATATGGGGAAAGTTTTGTACAAGTTAGGACTAGCTGCTAAGTGCAGGTTCCTCTTTCAATTCTCTGAAACTCTTTAAAAAAACCTACACACACACACACACAAAAAAATATTTCAAAAGCGGTTTCCTCAGTTCAAACCTCTCACCACTCCCACACCATCTCAATAGATGTTACCTCTAAGACATGCTATAAACTACATATAAAAATTACTTGTGTTTGCACCGCATAGACTGATAGTTTTTAAAGCGCTCTGTCATATCATGTTATAAACTACCATACACAAACTCCAAGACTTGTTATTTAGTTTTCTTTACCTGTTGCTTTCCTGTAAAAGGAATCTATCATTTTTTTACCAAGACTAGTAAAAAGAGAAGACACCTAGCAATTCATCAGCTAAAACCTATCCTTTTTTTTTGAAGGTTATACAATCACAACAGGAAATATTTTGAAATGGTCACACTAATCACAAGACAGACTACTTTTTAGGCTGAACATGTGTTTATACCAGTCTCCTATTTTTAGGTCACATCACATGCCAACTCCTTGCCATTACCATTTGTATTTTAATTATAGATTAAATAATAACTTTCACAGTCTTCAAGAATAATAGGATCATACTTCATTCTTGCTTTGTTCTTACTTGCTATACTCAAATTTATAATCTGACAGAAGCAAAGAGCGAGAACTAGCTAGTTTACTTTTACTTAAATGTCTGGCTTTTGTTTGCCCTGCAGTTGCTGACCATTTTTTCTTGTTTCTTTAAGCACCTGCAGCAAAACAATATTTGGGGAAGATGCTAATTTTGGCCTAAGTACTCAAAAGGAATCAGACATCCAAATATTTTGGAGGAGTCAGTCTTTAGTAGCAGCATTCCTGATTGGTTTCCATGCACCTTTCTGCAAAAGCAAAAGCAAAAGTAAGCTGGTCTCCTGCTGCCAAAACTGTCAATGAAAAAGTAGAAACAATACTTTGACCAGGAGATCAGTATGTCAGTGACCTCTCTGCAATGGCACAATAACAAAAACACTATGACTTTCTAGATTAGAGTAAGGATCTACCTTATTGAACATCCCTGTGTAAAAGGATGGCTCTGGCACTCCAAAAGCACTTCCAAAGTGCTGGGAAGAAGTAGGCTGAGGACAACACCCACAACGAGTTTCATCATTATATTTCCTGCAGAAAGCCATGTCAATAAGGAGATGAAAATGTTATCATCTTCTCTGTATCTTTTTGTAAAAATGCCTCCTTGCAATAACAAGCAGTAGATGATTAAGAAGTGAGACGCTTCTGAGAGATGACAAGACTGTAGGTGTGTCCTTGGGGTTGATAATCAGATTGCCTTCAGTTCCAGTGCTGTTTCATGTGCTCAGTGCCTTTTAAAATATCATTTTTCTACTCTGATTTAATTTATCATTTTTTTTTTAATACTAGTAATATATTTGCACTGCTCAGTTACCTCACTGGTGATGGTTTAAGAAATATTAGATGCTCCAAGTATTACAAGGAGAACAAGGGGCTTTTCAAATTGGAAGCACAGCACCTGCTTCTATTTCATTGAAGAAGCAATCTGTCTGGGAGAATGCTACAAAAACACGGAGTTGAGCCAGGCAGCTTTTCTCTGCTGAATGCCTTTCCTAGTCTGCTGGGGCAGGATATCTGTTCTCAGTCTGGCAGAGGAAAAGTTCAAACGTCTATGGGCATACCATGATCTGGGAGGACTGGTTAGCTGACTGAGTGGCAGTACTGTATGGAATATCTGCCAGGATTTTTGATCTGAGAGAAAGGCCATTGGGACTGCTGCAAAAGCAGAAAGGCAAGTACTTTTACTTGACTGCCACTGAGGCTTACAATAGACAGCGCAGGCAATCCATCCTGGGTGGGACTGTGCTCACCAAGGGATGATTTGACTGCACGAACCAAGGAGATTCTTCTGCAAAAGGGGCACAATCCCAGAAGGCAGAGCAAGGCAAGTGTATGTTTGTGGCTCACATTATACACCCAACATCAGGCCCAACATCATGTTCATAAGCCTGACCCATTTGTTGGCACTCACCCCAAACTCACACTACAAGTGAAAAGATTTCTTCCCAGGTGGAATTTCCAATATTTGACCTTAATGTTAGAATTGAAAAATGGCTTTAGGAATCTAAATACTCTCATCACTGTGTTAAAACTGAGGACTGATGTCTTCAACTGCTCAGCTTTTGCTAAGGGTGCCTGATGTCAGAAGCACGAAGCCCAGTTACTAAGTGCTCAGAAGCACGTATATCCTAATAAACAATTCAGACTGAAGGCTTGAAATGATCCACAGCTGAGGAGTGTGGAAAGACTGTTCCTTGTGCTGTATCGTTTTGAGGACCTAGTATACTATAAATAGTCAAAGCACTTATTTGAGACTTACTGGAGTAGATCCTGCATGGGATACAGCCAGAAGAAAGGTGGCAATGCTATGTGCTCTTTAATCCTGTTTAACTAATCTGATTGGAACCAACCATTCTTGCAGAAATACATTAACCACCAAGTTAAAGTTATTAATCTACAACTTATTTTTACTTTTGCACCTGAATTTGTTCCAGTGTGCATGGTGCAACTGGGATATAAAATCCATGGGTGAGAAAAAAAGACCATAGTGTTTCATTCAGTACCTGAGAGGAGAAGACATCCAAACTGCAGTTACCATTTCAATGTAATTTATATGTTTTATATGAAGTGACTAATAGAAACTCTTATTGCTTGGTGGGAGGTGTGGATTCAAATCTCATCACTCTGAAGAGAGAAATGAATTCCTATCTGCCACATCCCTATTGAATGATATTTAGGAAACGTAAGCAATACTGTTGTTGCTGGTTTGGATCCTTCCATTTTTTGTGAGATAAGCATCTCCAGCAGAAATATCAGTTGAAATACATGTTGTAGGTAGAGGTCTCCTTGAATCCCTCAGCAAAATGCCAAAAGCTACGGTTTTCGTGGGGACCAAGGCATTTCTTGTTGTATAGCTTGCTTGCTGTTCAGTGTCCTGGTTTTCTGGATCTCACTCTAAAATGCCTACTTGTGAGTCAGTGAGGCACGGGACATCTCAGCTTGGGCCATGGAGACTCCTGGGCAGGCAGCTGCCTTTGGCTATTTATGTACAGCCTGGGGTAGGGGAGGTGTGGATCTGTGGATCGTGGGCGCTCTAGGCTCTCTCTGTGGATTTGCACGGTGTATTGACTGCCTCTAGGTACTTGTTGCTTTCCTGTGCCTCTGTCCTTTTTTTTTTTTTTTTTTGCAATTGAGCAAAACAAACCACAATCTCTTTTTACACCCAGTTTCTAAAGAAACTTTTAAAACTGTTTTTTAGCTGAACTGTGGCTTTCTTTAGCTTGACTAGTGACATGAACAAGACATCAGATATCGAGTGTACAAAGTCCTACACTGTCTTTTGTAATATGAGGTATTCAGTCTTCTGAGGACCAGAAAATCATATAGTACCTTGCAGTTTGTGGAGATTCTTCCCCTTGGGATATTGTTGTATGATTATAATTTGGGCAGAAAAGCCCCACCACCACTAAAGAAATAATTTTCTATGTTGATAATTGATTTGGGAAGTCTCATTATTTGGGTATCACACTTTAAGGTACAAGGAAGGGCTCAATCTAAAAAGAAAATTATCTGAACATGGTTTTGACAAATGCAGTCCCCTGAATATGGCTGGAACTGGACATTCTAAAAGATGGCACAAAACCTCACTTACTGAAGAGCTTTCTGTCATAACTTTTGCATGATTTTATCAATTGTACTGCACTGTTTTAAGAAGTCATTGAAAGGTTTGCAGAGGTTATAGCATAAGAGATCTTGAGACTTTGTCTGGAAAAAACATAGTTATAAACCATGAGAACAAGACCACTGATTCCAGTAAATTAATACTAATTAATTGGATGAATACTTGCTGTAAAACTGGATACAGAACAGATCTAACTTCTTGAGGCATTCTAGAAAAGAATGGAATATCTTCTAAGTAAATGGTTACCATATTACAGCAATGGTTTTCATCTGCTTTTCCGATGAGAAACTATCTGAAAATATGCTTGGCTTTCATACTCCCAGTTGGTTGGGAAGATGCATAGATCAACTTATTCATAGACTGTAAACAAAGAAGAAAAGCATGGGTATCTATGAGATTGTATATTAAAGAGTTAAGAGGAAGGGAGGAGAAATAAGGAAGTAGTGGTTGAAACAACCTGCTTTTAAGCATACAAAAAGTTTAAAAAGACTTGATAACCTTTTAAACAGAGTGTATAAACAACACAGAAGAGCCCCAAACTAGGTGTTTATTTTTCCTGGGGGGTGAGGGCATTCGGAACTAGTGGAAATTCTAATAGGAACTTCAGAAATGGAAACTGTGCACTTTTAGCGAAAGAACAAGCAAAGGTTTCTCCCCCACCCAGACTGAAACATGAAGTGAAGGTATTATTTCTAATAATGAGAAGAGAGGTTGTTTTCCAAACTCTTCCCGTGTGGGGTAGCACCATTTTTTTCTACCCAGTTATTTAATTTGAGATCTATTAGATCAAGGGTATATAAAACAGAGCAAGTGCAGTAACGTACTTTACCTTGGGGTTTGCCACTAAGGACAGCCGGATTGTCAGTGTCAAAAAAACAAATGCAAAGTGATTTGAAAGAACATTTATGTACTCTACGATTCTGATGTGATTCCAATGCTATGCTGGCTTTTAAAACATTATGCTGTATTTGCCTCTCTCTCCACAAGGGGAATACTCTTGTCCTTTGTCATCATTGACAGTAGTGATTCAGCAGCAGCAGTGCAATCTTTGTAGCCCTAATGCAGAAAAAAAAAGTTCTAACACTAAAGTCACTGTATCTTTCAGATGTGTGTTCAAAAATGTTCTGTCATGTGCAACTGTCTGAACGTAGGGCATTGCCAAAATCTATGGCACTGCGTTTCAGCAGTGTGCCTGGTCATGTAAAAGGACTTAGATTAGTGATGGTTTAGGATTAATTTATTTTGTAAGTAAAATTAATGTGAATAAAATTGTTATAAAATAAATAGATAAAATTGAAAATATTTCATTTTGACCTTAGAGCTATTTAGTAGTTTAATTGCTGCGAGTTTAACTTTGTGCTTCTATATAATCCCATTTAACACTTGTGCATGACGCAATAAGACAGCACATAACAGTGTGTAGGATTTTTATTTACCAGCAGCACTGTGAGTTATCTATCTTCACTGCCTTTGATGGCTATACATCAAGAGAATGAAGCTTCGGCTCAGATCTTGAAAAAGGAAATAAGCGCCCAGCAGACAGTCACTACAATACATTTCTCCTCCTCTGGAGGAGGAGGAGGAGAGCATTGAGGCATTAATGTTGACACAAAAAAGTGCAGACCGAATCTATTTCAGGGGAGGCTTGGATGTTTTTCTTCTTCCCAGAAGAAAGTAAAAGGGCAGAATGGTGCTGGACCGCAGAAATGGAAGGTGAGAACCAGGACTCTGTCGATCACAGTGTGGGTAATGTGCACCAACAGGCTGGGCCAGGCAATGCTTTCTATGAGCCAGTCAATAAATACTGTTCACAGAAACAACGTAGGCTGCTTAGACTTAAAAGTGAAAGACTCTGGCTTTTCAGTACACCTTCTTACCTGACAAATGAGGTTTGTGGTAGGCATGTGGCCTCATCTATAGGGGAAGGATGTGATGTGGGAGAATCCAGAGGGGAATGTGGGAGCCCTGGGTCACTGCCGGCCAGAGCAGGCATCAAACACTTCCACTTGTTCATTTTTCATTAATTTAGAAGCAAGAATATAAACAAACCCCAAACAACTACTTAGCCCAGCTGCTGTTCAGCTTCATTTGAAAAAGATCTTTGGTCTATATTCACAGGTCTGTATTTCCCGTCTCTCCCACAATAAATGTGACTGTGTTAGCTAATTCTAGCTAAATTTGATAGAGGGTGTAGGTCCCAAGATTAACCAAGTTTCTGTGCATTGCATTAAAATATATGGCCAATTGGATGAAAGCCTTGGACTAAGACATTTATAATTCCACCTAATGTTTTTTAGTTCCTTTCCCTGATTTCTGCAACTGCATATGGTTTTCTATGTGTCATGGTCATAATAACTCTGGAGAAGGTTGTAGACATGTGCAACGACAATGATGACAATCTTCACTATGTAGTAATCCACCATAAGTCACAGAATTGTAGGAAGTAAATAGGCTAGTGTTTTCTACTGCCCACAGAGCCACTGGAGAGCTTGTTGGTGTTCTTCTCCCTTTTGGGAGAGTATCACCGTGAGTCTCATGTTAACCACTCAAAATGCCTCTCACCCTTCGATTTTTCAGCCTGGGTTTGAAGCAGTAAAATTGTAGCTGGGAATAAGTGGCAGAGTATTTAAAGTGGTTATAAAAACCAGTCTGCAAATCCTACACGAAATCCTGCTTGACTCAACACATGACAGATCCAATTTATGAATGAGCCAAGACCCAGTGAATACATCTGTCTTCCATTGGAGGAAACAGGAAGCAAGAGCGTTTAGCATTTGTCTCTCTTTGGCCCACAGCTGGACATAAACTTATCTTCATTATAGAAGTGTGACTTTATTTCTAATGCCTGGCACACTCTGAAATTGTGGCCAGTCATTTATGAGCAAACCTCTACTTATTAATGTCCTGTTTTCAGATTTACTAGAAAAGTTTAAGTCGATGATCTATGGAAGGTGAAAACAACTTCTTTGCTGAGGCAGGTTGGCATAGAGGAGCATTTGCAGCTCCTGTAGCATGTTACTCTGAACCGTGAAATTGTCGGCAATGACAGACTGCAACACTACATATTTTATTTCAAACATGAGGAAGTCAAATTGCCAGGTGCCCCCCTGCTCTTTAGAAGCAGGCAAAGATGTTTCTGACCACCTATTTTTCCTTCTACACTCCTGACTACGCTAGTCCCAAAGACAAGTTAGAGCAGCTAGAAGAGTAGGCATAACCAAAGGAGCTGATATTTCTGTAATACAGCTTGTCTCTCTGCCCTCCTACTGCTAACTGGCATAGGAATAATCCTTCCACATGCTGGTGTTCCCTGTATAACAAACTGATCCCTAGGCACTGCTGTGAGAGAGTTCAAAGTTCCTTTCTGCAGTACTGCAGCAGCAAAAACTGTGAAGTGCTGAGAATCCACACCATTCAGTGTAAACATTCTCAAGCTGAGCATAGACCAACTGTCTATGTTATTGATATCCAGATCAGTTACAATTTCTGCCTCTCGTGTAGTGGTAATCGTGTACTCATGTAAGACAGCCCACAAACATTCACAGGAACAGACGTGAGTTGAGTAAACCTATCAGCCTACTATAATACGTAAAACTATGCCATGTCCTGTTAGTTTCTCTGAGAAGTGTTGTTGATGGAAAACTTTTCATTTAAAAACTGTAAAAAATAATTTCAGAAGAATATATGATTTAAAATCTCAGACATGTAACATATGCTGGACTTGAAACGCCTCCGTGATGAGTTTGTGAGGCTATTTTACCCACCAAGACCAGATTTTAAAGTTACGTATCTATACAACAGAGAATTGCTGAGATCATGAAAACCAGACACCCAGCAGGAAACATCATTCTTCAGCCTTTTAGAGGTGTTAATGATATCTTTACACACCACAGGAGAAATGTGTGAGAGGGTCCCAGATATTTTCTTTGACAAGCATGACATGTAGGTCACAAACTGGGCTCATAAAGAGATGCTATGTGCACACAAAGCAGTGTTGCATTAAACTTAAGGCCTTGGTCTTGCTCCTGCTTAAGTCAATCCCACATTCTTGTACTAGCAGCCAACATCTGTTCGCTGCAATTATAGATAAGGTGCAAACTTTTTGCCGATTTATTATTTCTAATGACCACAACAGCTTTGATTAGTGCATTGATTATTTAACCACTGTGCAACTGAGATCATCAGCTTTGCAGAGACCTGGGATTGAGGGGAGCAGAAGGTGTCCCTCATGAAAATGTCTTGTCTTTTCCTTCCTTGTCAAAATACTCACGATGCTCATATACCTCAGGAAGGCCTCTGCTCTAACAGCCTGCACAAATAAACTGCTGAAAACCCTGGCAGCCAGAATTTCATCAGCAGGCTCCTGCTTTGCAGTTTAATGATCCTACTAGTGAAAAGCTGGAAACCAACAAGCTGAAGAGAGCCACCCAACCAGCCACCAAGAAACTTTATCAGTCAGTGGCTGGAAAATGGACAAGCTTAACACCGCCCATTTCCATTTGATCTTTGTTAAAATCAATGCCCTCCCAGCAATTTTCCAAAGTTGTCCATGTGTTGAACATGCTTGCTCTTTCTCCTAGGAGGGTGCTGTAGAGGAGGAGTTAACAATTTCCTACTCTGTGACTGTGTTTGGAAAGAAAGTACTTGTATTTCTAAAGAAGCAGCGTAGTCTTACTGATGTGCTTTAAGCATGCTCTCGAATGGCACTATGCAAGTTCTCTCAGTCCTGCCAAAATTCAATTGCTCTATAATTGCAAATGAATATCTGCTCCATACTTGTCCTTAAGTATCTTAAGTACTGCTATCTTAAATACTGCTATCTTCCGTTATGAGAAGCAACTTTATCAGTCAGCAGCTGGAAAATGGACAGACTTAAGCCTGCCCATTTCCATTTGATCTTTGTTGGAACCAATGCCCTCCCAGCAATTTTCCAAATGCAAAACACCCCATGAGAAAGATTAAGACTTTCTTCCTTTCATTGTTGAAGGAGTGACACTATGCCCTATGTATAGTACGCTGCTCAAACTCTTGTCCTCTGTACCAAAGAAATGACTTTTTGCGGACTTTTTTGTGGCATCCAGTGTTATAGTATCAAAGTGCTTCAAAAAGACCTGCACATTTCTTCTTTGCAGCCTTCTTCTAATGTGAAGATTATTTAACCCCATATTACAAACAGGAAAGAGGAATGGAGGCCCTGAGCTGCCGAGAACATGATTTCTAAGGGTATTTGATGTCACATAAAATGTTACTGTTTCAAAGCCACATTTCTATTGACTGGATCTGGATCTGTGAGTACTCAATGCTTCTGCAGGTCTGACTGCAAGTCAGACCCAGGTGTCTTTCAGTAAGCATTTGAAAATGAGGAACTCACTTGGTGCCTGTTTCTGAAAGCTTAACCCCTTGAAGCCAGATCTGAAACAAGATTTCAGGCTCTGTAAGATGAGCATCACGTGGGTGGAAAGTTTAAGGCACCAATGAAGATTTAGGTGTCTCAGAATGGGATATGAAATAGCCAGTAAAATGGTGAGGAACAGTGTGAAGTCAGCAGCCTTCACATGCCACACACATGGGTCATCTGGAGAAGACTATGGATGAGCCTTGGAAACATGAAAACTTGGAAATAAAAATCTTTGTGAGTCTCACAGAACATCCTCTGTCTCACAAGTAAACTAGTGTGAGACCTGAGCCTTGAACCTCTTTGTGAATGTTCCTTTTATGAAAATCCCCTGTTGCCTTTTCTTTCTGGAGACTGAATATGACTTGCTACAATCTTTTAAGACAGTTGATACAAGAGAAACACTTCCCTGTCTACATGACAGAGCAGCGGTTAAGGTCAGGAAATAGATGCCTTGAGTTGCCTCCCAAGTCTGACCATGGGACTTATTATCTCAGCAGAAGATTGTTTTAACCACAAAGCTGTTGGGTACTGTTCATGTTTCATATCAAAGATGCGCAACAAAAAATTATTATCAGTATGACAGCCCAGGGAAAGACGAAAATGCCATGCAAGAGGGCAAGAGATTCTCTAGCCTAGTGACAGGGGCAGTCATCCACTGTAAGGGAGTGGACGTGGCCTGGTACCTACTCTTTAGATTGGCCTTTGGGGTTATTCGGTGACTACTTAATGTGAAATAGTGTATTTGAAGACAAGACTAGAAATGAGGTCTTTTGCCTTCGAGCTGAACAATATTTCAGGCACCTGCTCCTCTTTTGTCCCATGACCACTGCCTGCTCTCCCAGCCTCAACTGGTCAGATGCTAATCGGCCCAGACTGTGGAAGCTAGCATACCATCTAGCTAGCAAGGAAGGAGAAGGATAAGGCTTTAAATACTTTTCAAAGAGAGTGTTGAACATGCTTGCTCTTTCTCCTAGGAGGGTGCTGTAGAGGAGGAGTTAGCAATTTCCTACTCTGTGACTGTGTTTGGAAAGAAAGTACTTGTATTTCTAAAGAAGCAGCGTAGTCTTACTGATGTGCTTTAAGCATGCTCTCGAATGGCACTATGCAAGTTCTCTCAGTCCTGCCAAAATTCAATTGCTCTATAATTGCAAATGAATATCTGCTCTATACTTGTTCTTAAGTATCTTAGGTACTGCTATCTTAAATACTGCTATCTTACATTATGAGAAGCAACTGCTAGGGTATAATTCCCCAGTAGTCAGAGGGTGTATGAGA
The DNA here is from genome assembly GCF_023634155.1 of Falco peregrinus. Lineage (NCBI taxonomy): Eukaryota > Metazoa > Chordata > Aves > Falconiformes > Falconidae > Falco > Falco peregrinus. Next base: position 48,297,367 of record NC_073724.1, on the reverse strand, counting down.
ATTGCTCCTCCTTGGAGCCGAAGCTCTGAAGTTCCACCCCAGCTCCATTTAAGGCACTTCTCACGTATCCTTTTCTTATGGAGGTGCCCTTTTCTCAGCATCGCAGAAGACTTTTGAGGTAGCATCGGTGGCAGAATCCTGTTTTCCAGGACATTGCTTAGTCACTAAACTCACAAGGCTACTTTGCCTTTTCCTATTGTCCTACCTCTCAGTCAGCATGTGTCCTCCAGCAGCAAGTAGGTGAGAGCTGATCAAGGAGACAGGTAATGGTGTTCCTCTGAATGGACTGTTGATTGATGTTTTGTGTCAAAGTGTTCTGCAATATTTACACTTAGGAGACTGAGGACTATACCACATGCACAAGGCAGATGTTACTACAAGAAGGGTATGTCGATATTAGTAAATTAAGCGCTGTCAGGCTATGAAAGTCAGTTCCCTGGGCTGTGACTGTTCTGGCACAGTTTAGTTTCACACCAACTAATGCTCCCACAAGCAAGTCTGGGCCCCACACAACCACCTTGTGTAGTTTAGGAGTTATCATAGACCAGGGACCATTCCCAAAAAGGATTTTAGATGTAGTCTCCATGTTTCAGGGGCTGAGAACAGTTATTACAGATGTGTCAAATAAGCTAAAGACCAGGGCATGACTGGTCCCAGCAAATGCCTGTAATGCAAAATTAGCTGGGTAAAAACGTCTTTTCTGTCTAGACCACTAGAGGGAGCAGACAAACTTGCTTTGTCTTTGAAGATTTATTTTTGGGTTACTGGGACCTGGATATTTCAGGTTTTTCTCCAGAGCATTTGAGGAAAAGAGCTGATAGGGGGTCATGCCTTGCTGTCCTCGACAAACCCACTTACATCATCTGCAGCATGTTACCCAAAGGCTGCCCTTCTGCCGTTAACCGCTGCCCAGACACCGCCCTCTGTCCTCACCCACCTCGATTTCGTACTACCAGTTTTCCTCTTCTCTCTTTTTTTTTTTTTCCTCCCTGTCCCTCATTATTTCTGTTCCTGCTTATCCACAGTTTCCTATCCCCTCAGCCACCATCTGTGCTCCAGGAGGATTTCCCCTTGATCCCTGCATTGCTTGACTGTCACAAAGTGAAGTAACACAAGTACAAAAGGCTTATGCTCCCTGCCTTCCATGGTAGCCCAAAGTGGGGTCTACTTAGTCTGCCCAGGATCCTGGGAGAACAGGATTTCAATTGGGCATGATTTAGAGAGTCTTGAAGACCGATCATATTTATGAGGGGTTGTGCAGAAAAAATAATCCAAATAAAAAGTCTTTACAAGATGATTCCTTTCTTTGTGCTTACTCACCTACTCAAAGCAGAGGCTTGTGTTCCTGAATATTCTCTTATTGCCTCAGCAACTGCCTCATACAGCTAAACTCTGCGTGTAACATCCTGCCAAAGAAAATGCAAAACTTTTCATCTTAAATGTTGATCAGACTTACAGGCAGCTCCCCAAGGAATTTGTCTCGCCGTGGTCACTGCTGATGTTTCTGTGCTGCAGCAGATCAGATTTCCTCTGAGTAAAAGCTGCAGAAAGGACCAAAAAGAAAAAAATATTTTAAGAATCAGTTGTTACAAAAAAAAAAATTTCTTAAAAGGAGTACATCTAAAGATAATGCCGAACAGTGACAAGCACTAACACTGCCTTTCATAGCCTTAAAGCACCATTCACTAGCTGTAAAATGTACCTGTGCAGGATTACTAAAGATGCATAATATCCACATCTGAAGATGAAGAGAAGATAAAAGAGCACATACTTTTTGGTGATTTGATATTTTCCCTTCTTAGTTTTGCCGATCTGAATCAGGTGCAGTGTATCTAGTAGTAAATAACCCTAGCTGCCTCATCATGACCATACTGGTGTGTAATTTCTGTTGTTATTTCAAGACTTAATCAGCAGTTGGGAGAACAAGGATGTAAGGGTAAAATTATTTTAAATTCACCAGCTGCTGAGCATGATTTCCTCATGCACTAGTGTGAAAATGCAACAAAAATGTGCAGCTCTTGATGAACAAGCTTGTAGATGCCTTGCCCCAGCCTGAGCAACTCTTGGCCCCTCATCAGTCTGTGTGTAAAAAGCCAGAATCTCTCTATGACTGAACCAGAGCTAAAATCCAGCATTTAAAAAAACCTGAGCTGTTGCATGATGTATGCACAGATCTCTCTCTGTCTTTGTCTATCTGTGTATTTAGCTTTAGTTAAATACTCAACAACACTGAAAAATAAGACTATAAATGGAAAATTTCACTAACAATGGAAGGCTTCTGACCAAAAATATATGGAAAAGAGACAGATCAAACTGACATTACCAAATTAAAAGGATGTAGAAAATAAGGCCTGTGGGATATTTCTCATTGCTTAGCACCTAAATTTAGACAAAAATTGGATTATATTACACATTTTGAACCTCTTTTAAAGTATCAAACCTAATTCTCAGGCTAAAAGCTCCTCTCAGGTTTCCTGTGGATAAATAGGAAGCCCAGGAGGAACACCAACTTGACCTTCCTATTCGAGAGCTGGCAGTAAGAGTAAACAAGACCAAACAACAGTCCCAAAGACATTTACTTGTAAAATGAGGTCATTTCATCCAGGAATTTTTGAGGCAGCAGTCAAGGGCCAAATGCTCCCATTTCTACAAAGACATTTTTTGGAGGAAAGCTCCACTTTCAAGCTCCTTTTGAATGCTGTGAAAAACATGAGAATGGTGTCAATAAATATGCCTGAATGAAAAACAACCTTCTGTCCATCTGGAGGCTTTACAAACATCAGTTGTCAGCGGTGAAGCTCCCTGAACTTCTGCTTCAAAACAACTTTTTATCTGGAACCTATGCACATTTGAAGTAAAGTTGTTAGGCGGCAATACGTGTGCAAAACACCAACACATCTTTTAAATACATGGAGAAACAGTCCTGGTGTCTCTTCATTTTTGAGCAGGACAGAGGGAGCCCACCACAGGATAACTTCTTGAGGCTGGATTGTGGCCTGCTGGGTTTCTCCCCACTAGCCACTCGACCAGAACAGAGCAGTTACTGTGAGAGACCACATTTTCTAGGGTTTGTTTCTTTTCCGTCCTGTTATGCCACTACATACAACGTGCGCCTCCCCCTGACAGAGAGCTGAGTACACCCTTTTCCCACACCAAAGATACTCATGCTGAAAAAGCACTGAAAGCAAACGTTTTAAATCACCTAAATTGGCCTTTTTTTGTGCTTACAGCCATCAGTGAGAGCAAAATTGTCTACACAGGCAGATGTATCCGAGTTGAACCCAAACCCGCCCTGAAAGGCAGAAGGCAAGTAAATACTTTCAATAAAGGCACCTGAAGAGATGCTAAAAAATGAAGGCAGGAGCAGTGGGTAAGCAGCTGGCTGGTGACAGGGGAGGCCCAGGTTCAGTTTGCTCTTCCCACACAAAGCTGCTTAGTACTGTCCCTTGAGCTGTGCCTATGCAGTAACTGGGAAATGTGACTGCAGGATGGGTAGGCACACCTCAGCCTGCTTTCATCTTGCAAGCTGTAGCACAGGCTGCAGCTAAGGCCGTACAGAGATGTAAGGAACAGCATATTGCTTAGTGTCAATACTCAAACTGAGAAGATTAAGGCTGATGCAAATGCTTCTGCCCATGCCATGGACTTCCCTAGCAGAATGGTGATGTGCTCTCTGGCTGCGTCTAAATGGACAAAGGACATACAGCTGTTTGCAAGGGAAGACATGGGATTCTTGGTCAGATAACCTGCACTGGGGAGCTGTGAAAACCAGGGCACAAGTCTGGCATCAACTGGGATTCATCCAAGTTCCCCACCTGTAGATGACAGTGACAAAACTTCCGTGGCTCACACAGCCTTTTAAGGGTGAAATTCATTACAGAGGTTCAAGTGCAACTGTAGTGGTAATCTCACAAGTAGGCTGGAGGTGATTTGGGAATTAAGTCCAAACACTGATGGGACTTAAGTGTCTGAATCAAACGCTTTTGAAAACCCAGCTAGATTCTGCCAACCACTGTGTATAAAATCCAGAAAGTGGATACCAAACACTGAGCAGAGCCAAGCATCCAACATCTAAACATTAAAACTGAATACAAGCAAAGACTTAAAAAACCCAAATGCCAGAAACCTGAACCTCCAGTGTACGACTTCACCCAGGAATCCTCACAACACATACAATTTCACTTTCTGTAGGGCAACTTGGTGTCAGCACATTATTATAATAACTGCCCTACAGATGGCTTTTTTATGTTTTTTTCTGAACTATTTAAAAAACTTCCACGCAAATAGTCTCTCTCCCTGGCTATTAAGAGACAACAAATGCAGTATGCAAGAGTGCACTGTGTTATGAGACTTCCTTCTGGTGCCTGTCTGTCTGAGTTCAGTTTTCATGCATCAAAAGACCCCGCTGAAATTATATCATTTTATGATATGGTTCCACAGACACTTCTGCGTGTGTGTTTGATTGCTGCAAACCTCAAGAAGAGTCTCAGGATGACTACAATACGTGACTCTGCAATAACTAAAGATAGATATCAGGTCCAGATTTACAAATAAAACGGGTCTAAAATGATCTGTTGGTTTTTTTTTTTTTCTCTCCAAATAGGTAGAAGCTCATTCTTCCTCCTTTTAAAAATACGCTTGAAGACATGCTACAATTTTTACTACTCTCCTTGCTAAAGCAAACTGTACACCTAGGAACCCTTTATTTTGATAGCGATTTGTGCAGAGTTAACTCCTTAAAACTGGTGGTAAGAATTTTCTTTCTCTTTTACTGCAGTATTTGTTGTAATAATTCTGACTTCTGACTATCTGTAACATAACTTCTTCATTGTCATTGCTCTATTATTAACCCATACAGTTTGTTCTTTATTTCTACAGTTCACAGTCATCTGGCACAAAGACACACACTTCTTGGATTGCAATGAACTTTGTTCTCCCTTCAGATGTAAATAATAGGAGGGAGAACAAATCAGTCTTGACTGAGCCTGACTCCACTGAAAAACAATTCTGAACAAACAATCAAGAAGTGAAAAGCTGTACTTCTTACCTGGTCTGGGATGTACAGTGCACCTTGAAAGCCTCTTAAGTGACAGAGAAGAATTAGAAATAGTTGAAAGTTTGTACCATCCAACCACAGGGCTCAGGAAATGACCGTGTATTTTGCAACTATTAACTCCTTCCTCACTTCTAATTTACTTTTTCAAGTACAGTAAAAAAAATCCATCTTACCCTTCCACTGCAGTCTGGGAACTAATGCCATGCCCTGCACATGATTTCTGTTTCACATTAAGAATATGCAGGTGGCCAGAGGAGGTGACGCTGATCACCTCCATTGAAAAGAGGATTTGCAGTGTCTTCTGCATAACTGTGACCAAGTACATTTTACTGTTGAGTGAAGCTTATGTGATGAAGTGTAGAAATGACTGGGCAATGGCTTGAAGACGCTTAGAGCAATATTCTCAACATTACTTCAGTCTTGTGGTGCCGAACAGAGAAAAAAAAAAAGTTATTTAAAGGGGCAGCATACATTGCATTCTGTACAGGCATTTGATGTATGTATGGATGTATGATACTTTTATGCACAGGGGGTCTCTAGGTGAAAGCCAGGCATGCTGAAACATCAGGAGTTAGGTCCTATGTGCATAAAAACCTTTCTGCCCCTAAAACCCTGATTCCCTTGGCTGAACATACCTGTTTCACTGAAAGGCATTTCTGAGCCTAAGCACTATATAAACCCACTAGCCTGAAGGCTAGTAAAGGCCAGTTCCATGCAAGAGCACAGGCAAGAGCACAGGCTGCCTTTGGGGAGCAGGCACCTCCACACTGAACCTAAGGTGGCACAGGGATCTCTGTGTGTGGGTGCTGAGGGGTTCAGCACCCCAAAGTGGATTCTCCCCACCAAAACGGCAGGCTGAGAAAGAAAATGCTTCAAGCAGTGTGGACTGTAACACTGCAAACAGATGTGCGTTTTGCACCCTTCTCCTTTCTTATGATTTAGAAAACAAACCCTGGACATATGTGTATGTATGTCCTTTCCACAGCCCTGAAGTCTCTTTGCCTAGGCATGTGTGTGTTTTATTTAAAAAAACTTAGCGGGGAGGGAAGTGTCACTCCCTGCATTTGGGATGTTGGTAGAGGAAGAGAGAATAGAAATGTCACCAACATGCACTTTCATACAACAGTTTCTTAGCTCAAGCACTTGGCTATGATGGTTTGGGTTTAGTTCTCTTTCAGAAGAGCTAAACCTGTGTTTTGAGTATAAAGCATGTCAAAAATCCAGAGAAGCTAGAGGACGTAGGGATCTAGTCCATTCTTCTCAGCAAAGCACAGCTGACAAAGCAGGACTTGATGTGTCAGCAAGTCTGTGCTCCACCAACTTTTCCATGGGAGAGGCTTTGCATGAACTACACAAATTACTTTAGTAAGGACCACATCTCAACATTGTCCATCTCTTGGTGGATGGTAGGTTTCTGGAAGAGGCTTATGTTTTGATTATTACTGCTTATAAGACCTTGTCACTCAGATCTTGTATTCCTCTCAGCAGCGTGGCCCAGCTTCACAAAAAGGACTGGAAAGGGTGTGCATCCCAGCCATGTGCTTAGGAGATTATCCCAGAAAGTGGGAACAGGGAGCCTGAGCCTGTCCAGACTGAAGGCTTTTCCACTGCCTGGGCCAGTGTTCTGGATTACTGCACCGAGGATGGCCAGGACCACCTTCACAGCACAGCTCACAGCCGCCCTGCCTTCTGCAGAGTGCGCTGCTGCACCCGTGTTGGAAGGGGTTCAGGCTCCTCTGGGCAGGCAGGCACCATGGGGTGCTTCCTTCCTCCCCCAGATGACAGCAGATCTGGTACCTCAGCTTGCAGCCTGTGGGCCTTCTGAGCCTCTGGACAGACCTTGTGTTTGGGTTATCTGAGACAGGGGTGATGGTTGTCTCACCTAGGTCTGGGCATTTGCACTACAGTGGTCTACACCAGAGCTAGTCATTGAAGGCACTCTTGCGTATAGGCAATGGAGAGAAACAGACCTTTGCAAGGTTCTCCATCTGGGAGTTTCAACAGCCAAGTAAGAGTTCTTTTATCTATCTATCTATCTATCTGCTTGTATAATTTTTTTATGCAATGAAGATTTTATAAAAAAACCCAAATAAAATCCTTATTCTCTTGAAGTTAAGTTCTTCAGTTGACTTACTACGGATTATTTCCAGTAATGATGGCTCCCCAGGCATGCTCCTGAGGAGCGTGATCTGTACTTGATGTTCATCCTTTCACAGTCTACCACAAAAACAACGGGGATACTCTAGAACCTCAGCATAAGCAGGTGCTTAATTGCTTTTTTGGAATGGAAACCAAAACATATGGGTGATTTCTCAAGCTAGGGCTATTTATTATGTGGCTTCATATGCAGAAGCATCAGAGACTTTTACATTAAATGTGGTTGCAGGACAGAGGCTTGAGTTCTTCTTCCCTTGACTTGCTCACTTTCACATACAAAAACTGAATCAACTGTCAGTCTTTGTCAGCTGCCAGACACTTCTCACCATGAGCCTACAGGTAAACAGGAAGGAGTTTCAGTCTCACAACCTCAAAGCATGCAAAATAATATTGAATCAGACCTCCTAAAAACTAATGAGATTTGGTTTTCTTCCTAGGATGTTATTTTTTTAGCAACGTTCTTTGTTCAGTTCAAATATAACAGGTTAGAAATAGAGCTTTTTTCCACTTTTTGATCTTTAAGGCTATAAATATTTAAAGTTTTACAACTTTTATTCACTACCATTTTAAAAGAAATTTTCCCTTCTAAACCTGGGGAAAGGAAGTTGCAGAACTAAAAAAATCAGCATTTACTTGTATTAAAAAAAATAATTTGATGGTATTACATGATAAAATGAGAACAAGCAGTAATTAATACTGCTATACAATATACTATGGTATATCGTAACATAACATAATGAGTTATTTAATAAGAATTCTTATTTTTATTACTACAAGGAAATCAATTTGATGGGACTCAATTGGCCACATTAACATTTCCTCAGAAAGCAATTAGGTGCTAAGAAAGCATCATTCTGGACTAATTACGTCTTTCAGAAGGAATATGAGAAATGCTGTGAATGTTTATAGATCAGGTTCCTTTGAGTGAAGTTCTAGCCTTCTATAAGTCCACAGTCAGCTTATCACTGAGAGCAGTAAGGTCAGGAGTTCCTCTTGCGAGTCCTCCCTGGAGCTGTCTCAAGCACACTGTGAGTACTTGGGTGCCCACATTTGTTGGTAAGAATCTGCACTTTGACTGTGTTCTCCTGGGGTGTGGCTTCTTTGTAAGACATTTTAGACTACTCTGGTAATAATTAAGGCTTCCCCCCCCCAGCCCCCAGTGATGTTAGAAAGCTCCTCAGTATTTCTCCAGAGCAGAGAACTTCCTCTAGGGTGAATCTGCACCAATCTTCAGGATGACCTGAACGTGGCTCTGGCTTCTGGTGCCCGGAGAAAGAAGATACAAAGTGGAGATTGATTTGCACAAGGCACTGAGGGCTCCCCAGCCTCAGGGCATACCCCTTGCATAAAAATAGAGAAAAAATAAATGGTCTTGGGGAGCTGCAGTAAGACTAAATGTGGTTATTTTTTAACAGCAATATTATCCCCAGAGAAGCAAATACTAGCTTGTCTTCTGCAGCTGAGGAGGGTCTGGGGTTATGCACAATTTCAGGCTAAATACAGGGCCTGCTTCAGAGGGCATGGCACTATGTGTGTGCTGTGACATGAAAACAAGCAAGAGAGGCAAGCTGTCATTGCAGTCTTCCTAAAGGTTTCTTCATCTCAGCTTGAGGTGCATTGGGAGGCAGAGAGAGCTTGCACAGGTGGTGGTGGTGGTGGTTGTGGTGGAGAGTTCCATAAGCACAGTGATAAGGCAGTGTGAATAGCATGGTGGAGGGTGGGCAACCTCAGGAAAGAAGTCCTGTGCTTTGGGAGTGAGAAGATGGAAGGGTAAATCTGTATGGAAAGAAGGAGGAGCTGGGAGGGCTGGAGGAGGTGGTAGGAGCAAGGGAGGGCTGAGAGAACAAGTTCCAAAACTGTGGAAGGAGGGCAAGAAGGACTGAGGGAATGAAAGAGGGTCTGATGACGTCCATCCTGTACCATAGCAGAGGGGAAGGAAAGGAGAAGAGTATTCTGGGAGACTTCTGCTTCTCTGTCAACCAGCACCAGGAGGTCTTGGGCAGGCCTCAGAGCTCAGAACTGAGTTGTGATGTCAAGAATGACAAGGACAGACAGAATACATTACTTCGTCACTCATTGACTAGGTGGCAAAGCTCATTTTTGCCCATGCTGTTGAGCTGGCTGTGCTGTGATGCCATTACACATCTCATGAAACTCCAGACCTCAGTTATGACTGGTTGTCCATTTCAGTGCTAATACACAACCTCTTGTGGATCTCTCCAGAAAGAAGACATTCCTCTTGACTCTCCAGGGAATAAGTGGATGATCTTGGCCAATTACTTCTAAAGTTAGATTCAGTATCCAGATGTCTCAGGCCCATGAAGGGGTGGTATGGTGAGAAAGAAAACTTACCTACCAGTTTTTTCTTGCTCAAGGATGTGTGACCTGCTTCTTTGTCCAACAGCACAGCCTTCATAGGGTCAAGCCATTTCAACTCATAGTCATCCCCAAACCTGCAGGTTCGTGTAGTTTTGTACAAGAAAAAATGAAGGGAAAAAATTGAAAGCCAAAGATTCATTTCAGTGTTTTCACACTGACATATTTTCATTTCAGCATAGGAAATTTCTGTCATAGGAAATGAGTGCTGCCTAATGCAATGGCAATGGTAGTCGTACATGATATGGGTCTTGGCTTTGCTTGAGACAGGCCTTCCATGTCCTGGGGAAGCATCTCAGTCACTGGACTGCAGCATAGTTTGGGGTCAGGATATCCCCAACCAGATCTGTTCTTTCACATCCAGGGAAACTTCCTACTTTTTACATTGAGGTGAGTGTCCTGGTTACACCTCAGAACCAAACTGTCTCAAGGCTTTGAGACTCGCAACATCTCCCGCTCCAAACGCACTCACCCATGCCCCTTGGCTTCTGTGCAAAACTGGAGGCATTCACTGAATGAGACTTCTGATGTGTGTTTTTTTTGTAGTCTGAGCAAGGGTTCCTGTGCTGTGTGGAGGCAAAGTGAGAACAGGTGAGTGAGACCTTATTGCAAGCAAGAGATGCGAGAAAGTCTGGCAAAAAAGCAGAGGGAGAGTGACAACAGATGGCAGAGGGGAGTGAATACTGTATGATGTACAAGCAGGAGGGAGAAGCAGGGGGAGCAGGGAAAAGGGGAAAGAGCCCTTAGGTAGGAGTAGGCAGGGGGCACAGCTGGTGCATCAGGAATAGCCAGGTTTGCCAGGTGCACTGTGGCATGCATCAAAGTGCAAGACCATATGAAGAATTTGTCTTTCATCTTCTATGTTGTATAAAATATTGAAGTACTCTGAACGAATCTGCTGTCTGGGGACTGGTGACTGTTTCTGCAAGGGAGGTGATGCTTGGATCAAGAACCAAGAAGTGCCTCAGTTTCCTGCAGCTGAAACTACAGCCCCACTTTGTGAAGCACCAGAGCTCTGCTTCCAGGTCTGTGGCTGCCACTTCATAGCATCCTTGTGAATATAGCCCTGACATTTTTAGAAAAAAAAAAAAAAATCCTAAATGAAAAGATGTATTTGGGCTGAAAATAAACTTCTCATCAGCACAAAATAACATACAGATTTCTTGATTAACTGATGAGTCGATTCGTTGAAATTTTTATCCCAAATCCTCAGTATGACAGGGGTTTTAAGGTTTTGACCACGCTGTCATAGGAGTTTTGATCACTGCCTCTGTTGCAGACAGAAGTGAAGTGCACCAGTACAAAGCTCACTCTGAATAAAACCACCTGCACAGCGCAAAGTGTCTACAGCCTTAGGTTGAATTGGCTCAGCTTTGAGAAAACTAATAACTGCTTTTGAAATCGTTTAGAAAGCTGCGTGTTTGCTGACTGATTTCTGGTCTGACTAACCCCTACTAGGCAGATTTCAGTTTGATAATCCCGATACTCAGTCAGACTTTAAAAGTGACTTCCCCTTGCTGTTATTTCTATTTCAGGGTATGAACCCCACATGAGTGGGTCTCTCTGAATTTTCCCGGGCAGTGTAAAGGGGCCATTAAATAGGCAAAAAAGAAATAAAGCAGGCATCAGACTGTCTTCCTTCTTATTTAATTATTGGACATATTTTTCCACCAGTTATATAAAGTCCAATTCTATATGTCATTTGTCTTTCTTAAAGATATATTTAAATTTCAGCCTAAGGACTGGACTCAGGACTGAGCACCTCAAGTGTTATTTCTGTGGAGAAGGCTGGGAGGAGGGAGGATCCAGACCTCAGTCTGTCAGGTTGCTGCATTTTGCAGAGGGAATTTTCTCCCAGCCAGAGACAAGCAGGATGATCAGAAACTCAGGTAATGGGTTGGAGGAAAATGCACTCGTTTGTTTCCATTCTCCAGGCACCTGCCTGAGCTGGGTTCCCAAGACTGGGCAGACACGATGCTCTCTGCTGATGTGGCCATGCACCCATTACTCTGAAGCCCTCCCAAAGAGTGGGTGAGCTCAAGAGACAAACCTCTATGGTTCTGCAGAAGGCAGTGGTCTGGTGGTACCTCTGCACTCTTACAGCTGAAGCAGTTGAGTGTTGTCCCAGAACTGAACTCTGTCTTGGTCCTAGGAGATGCTAGTAAGACCACTTCAACCAAGTTTTCACAAAGCAGACATATTCTTAGGTCTCAGTTTCTGGGAGCATGCCTTGAAACACCTGGGACTGACTAACTGAAGTTAGTAGGGGCAAGGCTTTGGTCAAAAACTGTGTTACTAGGATCATACAGGTTCCAGCAAAACTTCTTCTGGTGGTCATCCAGGTTGTTTGGTTACCTTAGCCATAAGCAAGGCTTTTTTTCCGGCCAGACCTCAGCCAACCAGACACTTGAGTGGCAGGAAACCAATGCTTCCTGTCTGCCTGTCCCCTGGCTAACCAAGCTCATGGGTATGTCACAGAATGGTTTTAGGTCAGAATGGACATTTGCAGGTCATCTAGTCCAACCCCAAATGAAGGGTGTGCAAGTGGGATAGCTTTTCCTCAGGCTGCCCAGCTTTCTATCTCCTTGTAACTGCACTTTCTAACAAAAAATCTTGGACAAAACAGGTGTGAAAATGGCCAGCTCCTGCAAAAGTCCATACACTCCTCTTATGGAAGCAGAGTATTTTTCCGTGGTTAAGAATAATAGCTTTTTTATGCTTTGGGTTTGTTTCTGACAACTAACGTGTTTTAGGTTTGTTTTGCACCTCTTTGGAAAGAGATTTGTTTTGTTTTGATGCCCAGATGTAGGATGAGACAAATTGGAATATGCCAAGTAGATGTTTTGGAGCAGCCATCAGCTTTAGAGCAGCGACTGCTGAAGAATGAGGCTATGGATGTCTCATACAGGATGGCTGCATCCCTGCAGGTTTTTGTTGTGTGGGTTGTTTTTTTTGCCTGTGTCCCCTTCTTGCATCACACAGCTGCTGGGCAAATATATTCACCCATGTTTGGGTAACCAGATGCTGTCAAGTCTTGAATGCCACCAAAAATCCCTTGAAGACATGTTTATTTCTACTCCCCACAGCAGATGGGCAAGAAACAAGCCCGCCTACTGAACAAGAAGGGAAAACAAAAGGTGAAAGAATTACCATCTGGCCAGCACCCGTGATTCCACGGGCTGAGGCAGGGGTACTGTCATCCAGGCCTTTAAGAGGTCTCAGGATTAGGCCCGCCTGGGAGGTGGGAGAGCCTCTTTCTTTTTTTTTTTTCCACTGTAAAAAGGTTGTTTTTCAGACGTTATGTAAGACATTCTATTTGTCTCTAACTTCTCGCTGATTATGAACGGATTACAGGAAGGAAGCACTCCACCCAGTTTCTTAACTTATAATGCACCGTTGCTTAAAGGTGTCATCCATGTCTCAACAGAAATCTGTTTTTTCCCTTTCTTTTTAAGAAAAAGGGCGAGGAAGAAAAAAAAAAAAAAAAGCTGATGAACTTACTACTTATTAATTATTAATTGTATGGAAGTTACACCCAGAAAAGCTTTTGATTTTTCCAGCTGCACATTTGCTAAGAACTCTTGTACAAAAAGGTTTAGGGTTATTGCTGGCAGAAAGGAAATGACATGTGAGGGAGAGAGAGGTGAGGTGGTGAGTATTTCCAAAGGACTCTGTATCGCACCTCAAACCTGGATACTGCTCTTATGATACAAGCATCAGTCAGTACTTTCAGTCTTGTAATTATTCTGTGGACCATCAGATAAAACAAGTGAGGGTCAAACTGTTCTCAGTTCTGCCAAGGCATGAGTAAAACCACCACAGCTCCTGGAATGATGCCGTGCCTGCTGCCAGTGTCATGGGGCTACAGCTTTGCTCTTTATGTCCTTGCTTTTGCTTGCAAAGCTGTGAATGCAAAACGCTCCCACTCAGGGCAGGGAAGGTACTTCAGGGTGACTTAGGGACAAATCCAGTTCACACATGGCTCTTGGGATGCTCAGGGGGCACAGGGAGCCAGCTGAGAGGGAGTGTAAAGCGTACAGCACCTCTGAACGTGCAGTAAGCACAGAGGGCAGTGGGGAGGGAAAAGAATTAAGGAAGGAAGCAGGACAGCTTGGGAAGCCTTTCAGGAATGCCCAGGCAGCTGGGGAGGACAGCCATCCGAGGAGCTTGCTGTGGCAGGTGTCCTCTCAGTTGTGGCTTTCCAGAGGAGCAGCAGCCTCACACGCAAACCACACGGGGCTTGGACACCCACCATGCTCTAGCTGCAGCACAACTGAGGCTCCCACGGGGCACAGCCAGGGCCCATGGAGCCACGTTTGTGGCTGGTTTTCCTCTCCAGTGGGCATGGACCCAGGGACAAACTTTAGGCAGCAGGTGAGGCTGTAAGGCCAGGGCCCAGAAAGAGAGATGCAAAGCACCAGGTTGGTTTTTTTGCTGTGCTGTGCCTTGCAGATACTTCAGATACTAGGAGCTATATAACGTGATGGGCCGTGCCCATAAACGGCTGATAAAAGCACTGACACCATTAGAAAATGTACATACGATGTGTTAACACTGAATGTATCAACAATGCAAATCCTGATTGCAAAGAGGAAACCAAATTTACACAGACAGATTAAAGCTAATCTGTGGGGGTTTTGCCAGTTTTTAACACAGGCTCTGTCAAGTCATCTGTACTTACCCCTGACCCAGGCAATAATGAATTTTGTTTTCAGTCCAGATATTTCTTTGCTGCATGACTGAATGTTTATTGTATTGTCTTCAGTCATTTCCTTTAACCATGCAAATAGGAAAGAAGCTTTAGAAGAATTTTTTTAAGCCCAGGAAATGTAGTCCAGCAGGGTGCAGGGCCCCTGCGCTAAAGTATACCTTGCATTTCTAATTCAAGGCACTCATATACTGGAGTATTCTGATGACGAGGAAGATCAGTTCCTTCCTTGCTCTTCACACTGAAATGTATTCAGTGCCAATAATTGTGCCAAAAGAAGTTGCAATCATGTTCTGGCAGACAGCAGCGTACGCTCTTCTGTGGCTTTTGCAATCTGAGCTCTAAAATAGCAGTCTTTTCAGGTCCTAAATAGAACTACAATGTGTATCTTTTCCACATTAAATATATTTTCACTTCTGCAATTCTTCTCTCAGGAAGTTCTTGGCATATCTTGATTTCCATTGCATGTCTCAGGAATGCATCTGCAGATCTTCATTTCTGCCTTTTGTTGAAACTCTTTGCAGCACAATAATAAACAATGGGATCAAAGTGGAGACTGTTTAATGCCAGAGAAAGCTTATGTAACCCCATGCAAACTCTTCAATTTGCACTATAGGCTAACTAGATTACTGTTATCATTGTATCAAGCATATAGCACATCATAAAAATCATACACAAAACCAACTTGAAAGTGCTAGTGTGCTTTTCGGTTTCCCCAAATTGTGTTTGAGGGGAAGTAAGATGTTTTCAGTAAGGAGTTTTCAAGTAATTGTGATGCCATTGCTAGTGAGCGGGGAGAAAACACAAAAAGACCTGTGAGCCAAAGCAGTATCTCTAATGTAAGCAGTGTTTCTTAAGGAAAACATAGTTCAGGGCAACAAACACATCAAAGTGCGGTGCTGTCTGCCATTCCTGCACTGAAAAGTGTTTTATGTCTTCCTAAGTGGAAGTAAAGATTGAAGAAGCTGCACACCAGAGGAGCACTCCTGAGCATCTCAAACATTTGCCACATCGAGTGAGCAGTTCCTGGGCAGTGCCTGAGGCTGCTGCGTGTGGCCTGGACCAGAGCATTGCCTGGTTCTGCAGAAGGCAGCAGCGGCAGGGTGACAGAGTGGGGCCAGAGCCAGCTGTCTCCTGGAGATGGCAGGGGACATAGGCTCTTGTGCTATACAGCCAAGTGCTGCCAGTCAGGTTAAGGGGGAATTTCAGAGAGAGCCTGAGGCATCCAGTGGCAGAGAGGACCTGCCAGGAGCCTGGGCTGATAGGACAGTGAGCAAGCAGAGGGCTGGCAGGGCAGTGTGCACGGTTCATCCTTGGGCATCTCCCCTGTTTTGTTAGCTAATCTAGCCACAGTGGTAGGATGGATTTGGTGATCCCTTCTGAAATTACTCTTCTAGATAAGAAGACCTTTTCTTGTGAAAGAAGGACAAATGGGTAAAGATAAAAACATTTCATTTATGTATTTAATGTATAAATTACATATATTTAAACAGCAAGTTCCCTTACATGTCAGAAACCTTTTAACTTCTTTATTTTCATCTCAGAAAATACTATGCATAATACTATGCATTTTCATCCACAAATAAATTCTTTTTTGAAGTAATTTTCTGCAGTGTTCAGTATGTCTCCCAGCTGTAATAGCAATTTAGGCATTTATACATCATGCATCAGGAAGGGATGTTCTTTTAGGTACTCTGAAGAGGTGTTACACCAAATAAATGTTTCCATTAATGCATGTTATTACCCTTACACATTATTATTCCTCTCTCTTCTCCAGTCCCCTCTTCTCTTCACATCCTGGATTCATTCCAGTTCTGGCTAACAGGATTCTGGTTAGAAGGTGCTTTACATGTTTAGATTGCTAAATTTGGTGGGATGTAAACCAATGCCTTTTTTTTTTTTTTTTTTTTAAATAAGGTATATTGTCCCAAATTGGGGTAAAAACCTGGTTGTTTAGACAGGAAAGGGGCTTGAGTGCTTTTTCATCAGTCCTGGTTTGTACCACCAGGCGCCAGCACTGTGGGCAGCACTGCAAGGTGCTTTTCCCTGTCTCTCCCACCTGTGACCAGAGCATCTGCAGCTTTGCAGTTTGCAAAATGGAGTGGTGGTGGTTGGGGGTAAATGCACAGCCCCAGCCCCAGCTCCAGCCTGCTCTGGAGTGTTTCCAGTTAATGTCCTGGTGGGGAAGCACTTGCTAACAGAGCTGCTAGGCATACCTTTGCAGCACCTACCTGCTCTGTGCCAGATAGGTCATTCACAGGACCAGAGGTGGGCAATCAGCCTGAAGACAACCTCTGCTTTTACGCCACACAGCTGCTCATTGCCAGCAGGTGGCTCAGCCTTGCTGATTCCTGTCACCCCCCTGAAGATGGGGTGGTCGCTTCTTGCTGCTGCCCACCCCACAGCCTGCCACAACAGCAACCAGAGGAGAGGGGTGGGAGGAATTTGAAGGCTGAAATGCACCTTCCCTGCATGAATGCAGTGAGGGTCCTGCCCTTCCTCCCTGGGTTTCCTCCCTGTGTGTTACGTAGGATTTCACTTTTTTGTCCCTCCTTCCAAGGGGGACCCACTCACCACCTCAGAAAATCTAAGTTTTGGACCTGCCGTGGCTCCTGCTATTGCAAAGTTGTTGAGGTGTGAAGCAAGCCTTGGGCCAGCATGGGAGGAGGCAGGTAACAGTGCCTCCTGGTGACTTCTGCCATGATGCTACGTTCCTGAAGCAACCAAGGCGGGGGTCCTCCGTTGTTCAATGGGCACTGAAATCCTCCCTCAGACTGTATGCTGCCACATGCAAATGTTACAGGCCTGATGGCAGCAGCCAAAAGCCAGTTTAAACCCCCTTTCCCCATCACTGAAGGCAAGGGAGCAGGTCACTGCGTGGGGCTCACAGCTCCTTGACCGGCAGCAAGTGTCAGAGCATTTACTATAGCTGCAGTAAAATACACCTGTCAGTGAGCAAATTAATCTGAAGACATTTGGAGGAAGACCCCAGCATATTTTTGTAGCATTAATGGAGACACTGCAAGCATCAATAGCTGTCCCAATTGAGATGGCCAACCTGCTGGACCACTATGAGCCACTTGGCTGACCGAAAGTAAAAATTCAGTCCAAAATCATCTGCTACAGCATTTTCCTTGGTCCTCACTGACCAATCCAGCACTGAACAAACTCCTAAGAAGCAGCTAGGAGCCAAATGAGAAAAGGGGAAATTCTACATATATATATAAATATATATAAAATTTAGTTTCCAGAAATTCTTTGTTTCCTATGTAGTCTGGCACTATGGCTTTGTGAAAAGAAAAGGCCCCTGCTAGGATCTGAAGCAAACTTTTCTCTGGGTTTGATTTCTATTTGCCCATCTGCTGTTGAAGTATCTTTAACCTTAACTTTAAGGCCTTGGTGGGAAAACTAAGGATTTTGATTTTGAACCTACAGTGGCAGCTAGACAGCAGGTAGATTTCCAAGTCTTTGACCACATGTAAGCCTCCAGAAAATCAAAATGTTTTCTGTTTCCCTGGTTCCCACAGCGTGAACTAATTTGTACTGGATTTTCCATCCTGCAGAGTCCTCCTGCTCCACCTTATATATGGGGGATATTATTCACCTTTCTTGTCAACTCCCACACATGTAGATGAGGGACAGCCTCAGCTTTTATTAGCATGTAGTGACCTGTTTTTAATTTCTGATTCTCAAAACACAGTTGCAAATGTAAGGAGCTGAGTCTTAAACGAGCTGGTGGCTGGGGACGATAAGGGATACTTCCTGCATGTTTCAGCTCCATCTATTGTTTTTTGTAACAATGGATGAAAATGAAATGTGTTTTATAAATCAGCAATTTTACGACACCGTTAGTTTGCATTCTCTAATGAGGAAGCATTAGGGAATAACAAAACTTATAAAGGAGAAAGGATTTGAGCAAACAGGATAAAAAATAAAGCTAGTACGTCAGTAATTGCAGTTTATTGAGCTACATTGAATGCAATTAAATTGAATTGTTTGGTAGGTTGATTTTCTTCATCGCACATGTAGAAGCCTCAGTTGACACTGCCTTCCTTCCCCATATGAAGGCATGCACCTTCATGAGCATGCGACCCCAAAACCTTGCTCCCGCATGCAGCAAGACCCTCCCTCACTGCAAAAGTCGCCGGTTTCCTCTCGACATGAGCTGTGCTGTCCCTTCCCTAACAGCAACAGCTGGCACCACAAACATCCTCCTGCTCCTGCCAGAACAAGGCAGGAGCAAACAATTGCTGTCCCAGGGAAGGGAAGAGAAACAGCAGGAGGGACAGCCAGCCCGGCCCTTGATCCAGGTGCCTGCAATACTCCTCTGTTACTGTAACTTACATCGGGTCAGCTTCAGGAAAATCAAATTTGCTGATTTCAAAGTCTGTGCTCCTTAACCCCCTCCTCCCCAGCTTCTTTCCCTTCAGCAGGCTCAGGCTGGTTGCAATGCAGGCATCTGTCCCCTGAAATGTTTTCAAATTGCTGCAGGGCACGCACTGCCCCGCTGGTCCAATGCAAGCTGAGACTATGACCTGGGGAGCCTGAGACGTCTTCAAGGACCTGTCTCACCTCTGCTTTGACTGTCAGATACAACAGAAACCAGGGTGCTTTGTCCACGGGCTGGGACCTGCCACCTTTTGGCCAAAGCTCAGGCACAGGCTAGCACTGAAGTGCAGATGTGCAGGAGCAATTGCAACCAAAGCACTTCCCTCAGCCTCCTCTTCACTGCCACTACCACTTTACTTAGATTTGGCCAGTTGTACAAAATGGTCGGGTTGGCAATGAACAACTTAGGCTCAGCTATAGCTTGTAGCTACCTTCAACCTGGTCTTGTTAGCTAAAAATACCATTTCCTTATCATCTTCCTCTACCCTGTCAGGCCAGCTAAGTGAGGTTTAAAGCTCAAGTCCTAATCAACGGATACTGCAACAGTTTTATTGCTAAGAATCACATCAGCATCGCCTGGCAGGCAGTCTGTCCCATCTCTCTGAAACAGCTGTCCTGGAATAAAATGAAATCTCTTTCTAGAAGTGTCCATCTCTCCCCAGCTGACAATATTAACCCAGACTCTACTACGTTTCAGACTGTTTAATTTACATAAGCTGGATCTCATCCTTCCTGACTTACTCCAGAAGGGCAAGCCTTAACTCATGGGTATTTTAATGAGTTAAACTCATCACTGCCATTGCTGAGTATATATTCAGCATGCAGCTTCCTAAAACTGGCCTGGGTATACTCAATATATGAAACTAAACTGTTTTAGTGTGAAGCTTAGATGAAATCTGATAACAGATGACTATAAAAGTTATTTTCTCCCCACCCCCTTCTCATAAAGCAATATAACTACTTAGTTTCTGTGGGTGTACTGGTTAGAACAATTGGAAATGTGATCTGAGTTAGTACTAGTTGGTGCAACTGATGCTTTAGCAGATTAAGTCCAGGGTACTGCTAACTATACATACAGATCTTTCAAATTAAATCTGGCAGAATTAGACCATGGGAACAGAAAGCAACACTGTATTTTCATTCCTTAAACATTTTTACCTGGAGGTCCTACTGTCAGTCTTATGCCGTCTAGAGATTCTAAATGTGAGAAATACTGAGAGCTTGTTAAAAAAAATCAGATTATTTCTTAAATACTTGCTTTGTGGGTTGTCATTCACTGAGATTTGTATCTTCAAACCTTTTTCTGAAACTACAGGAATGAAAAACTTTCTCTTAAGAGCAAAAAAGGGGAAGAGGGAAGTTCAAATTGTAATTAAAAGGAACCAATTAATGCAATCAAAAAAGGATCTGAGGTGATTTGGAATTGAAGTCAAACCAGTTCAATTTTTCCACAAAAAATTCCCTCCAGGGAAAAGAGAGAAATCCAGCATCATCGGACATTGTGTATATGACCATGTGGAAGAATCCCAGGCAGCTGCACTGGCACAGGTGTCATGCTGCTGGTGCAAGATGTAGGTGAATCCTTCCCTGAAAGATATTGTTTTAGCTGCAGCATGGAGATATGGGCTGCTAGCTAAATGTTTCCAGATCAGGAGCAAAAGCCAAAAGGAAGGCAAGCATTTATTGAATGTAAAATGGCATTTTAAAAAATATTCTGGAATGTTTGTTGAAACTAGGAGATAATAGCATGAAAATCACTCTGCCTTTGCACAAACATTGTGAGAAAATTTGCTCTTTAACTACATAACCATATTCCCCCTTTTCCCTTATGCATCTGCCTCCGTTGGAGGGTGGCTATTGCTAGGCTACCTTGGCTTTACTTGCCTGTATGGATGCAGAGGACTATTAATGCCAATCACGCATACTATAAAACCAGGTTTTGTTGATACTGCTCAACAAAGCAGGAACTGGGTTTACACACTCCCAGCCCCACAACTCCACTTCTTTTGTATCTGCACATTAGCCTAGCCATAGTTCTGGCTCATTATTTATGGATAACCAGACAAGCATTTGCAAGGGGATGAGTACACTTGACTTTACCTGTACCCCATCCTTCTGAAAAACAGAAAAGGAAGGGACGCTGGGGTAAAGGTCTGGGGAATTGGTTAAGCCTGTGTCTGACCATGGGCTGGGGTGTGGGTGCACCTGGGCTCAAGTGCAAGTCCAACTGTAGACAAAATGCAAAAAAAACTTGTCCAGCAATTGCACTCACGCATGTAGGATTTGGAAGCTGTAGTGATGCATAGCTACCCACCAGGTGGTGCCACGCAAGCGTAAGAATTACCATCACTGGTTTACCGTGGTACCTCTAGCAAGGACCTCACACTTCTCCAAACTGTAGAAATCTGAGTTATTCCTCATATAAGCACTCTTTTTTTGTTGCAGTAGAAATCAACCCTAGGAGATAATTCTTGCAACTGTGTTGCTACCCTGCTTTTCAGAGCTGTATATTAGTTTTCAAGAAAACATGTAAAGCAAACATGAAGAAAAGAAAAAGTAATTATTGATATAATTCATACTCTTTTTTTTTTACACTATCTCCATCGACTTTTCTTCCCCTCGGTGTTGGAAAGCATGTATTCAGTCCTGAAGTAAAAGTTTCAGTTCATCTCCCAGTGTTGAGAAGTGTGCTTAACAGCAATGGGCAGGAAAACTGGTGTTATAATAATGAAAAAGTTCTGGGGTTTGGTCAGCAGATAGCAAGACTGACAGCACACAGCTTGGGATGGAAATATGTATATCTGCTGTCCTAGAGTGGGAGGTGAGCTATGACATCCAGTAATACCCCCTCTTTCTTCCACTTGCCCTCATAATTGCTTTTACTAGCATGCCTTTTCCCCTACACATATCTTAACAATCTTTTTTAGACAGTAAGAAACTGAAAAGAAGGTTATCTTCATCCCTTGGGCTTCCATCTCCTTCCTGAACTCCCTAAGAAGGACAGTTTACTCATCTATACCAAGCATTTGACTTCCTTTTGTAATTTTTCCATTTGACTCATTCCTGCCAAGGTATCTACTGTGTCTGACTTCCCCTGCAGGAAAATCTGGAACTTTTGGAGGCAAAAGATAAATCATGCAGCATAGGCAGAAGGTGAGAAGGGATTCTCCATACATGCCAATTTGGGGCGGGGGGGGGGGGGGAAGAGGGGGAGGGGGGCTCTTTGAGCTCTTTCATGCTTTGATGCGAGTGAGAGGAAGACAGATGGAAAAAAATTGCTAAGCCCTGATAGCTTTCACCAGATAACCCTGAAGTATAATTCAAAAAGATTTAAAAAAATTAGATGAAAAATTTTAAAGCCCGAGAAGCAAAAGGCCCACAGTCCAGCTATCAAAGTTCAATACTGTCCAATGAACAACTTCAAAGTGAGCCAGTCCTGCTCACAGATGCTACAAGGAGTCGGTCCTCATGCAAAGCTCTGGGATAACATGAATATAGCCATTCCAAAATAGGATCCTCAGATGCCCAGCTGAGGGGTGACAGAATTTCCAGATGTTGGAAACAAAACACCTGCACCTGCCTCATAGCTTCCGGGACAACTCCCAGGCTTGGGGCTCAGCACAGATGTCTTAGCTTCACACCACAGAAGATCCTTGGATGAAAGTGCCTGAGACTTGAGGACAGGGGCAAGTGCCCTCATCCCAGCTAGATGGGGAGCTGCCTCAGGTTGATTGGGGTCATAGCAAGAGACACCGCTGAGTCAGTTTTGGATTCCCGAGACTGAGGCAGTGGCACCCGCTGAAAACCCCTGTTGTTCATTTCCAGGGGATTGCTCTGAGGCAGGGCAAGAACATGTTTCATGCCATGGCTTTCATGTATAACTGAAATGGTAAGTTTCTGACCCCCAAACGAAGGGTTGTAACTGAAAGCTCATTCCCATATTACTGTCCTTGGGACAGTAATAAAGCACCTGAAACACTTCTGAAGAAAGGGACTTTTTTGCTCTCACTCAGAGCAGGTGCCATAAGTCTTTTCATCTTAATGCTGTGGCTTCATGCTGATTTTACACTGAACTTTAACCTCATAAATACAACATAAGGTAAAAAATAGCATTTGTATTTCCTTTTGCTGGGAGTTCCTCACTAATAAGGACCATGAATGGTTTTTCAGCTGTTTCACAAACAGATTTTTTAAAATTGACTTTGCATCACCTTCACGAAAAGTCAGAAAAAAAGGAAGCACTGATTTGCAAATTATTCATTTCTTTCCTTTTCCCTTCCTTGTGTTTTAGCAGTGGGGTCCTTGACCGCTACAGCTAGCTTACAACTTTTCTATGTTACAGTCAGGACCTTAATTTACTACCAAGTCTGTTCAACATCTGACAGTTAAAACCTTCACACCATCCTTATCTCTGAGCAGCTTCACTGGCACAGAACCAGTTGCAAACTGCCTCAAGCAAGAACACGTAACAATTTGGCAAGCTCGATGTTCAAGCAATTTGTTTAAGGCAGGGCATATTTTTAATATGTACATAGAACAGTCGGTTTCCACTGCACATACATAGACAAAGCAGTAGAAAGCCAAGTCTATTTGCTTTCATTTTATGCCATGGCTGGGTCGCATTCTCAAGCCATGAATGAAACTGCACTTACACTGTCAGAAAGCTCTGCTTTCTCCCTGTAGGATCTCACCAGAAACCAGACACTGTTAATTTTTACTTTGTTGTGCCCAGCTGAAGCTAAACCCATCTCCCTGTGCAGAACTGCTAAAAGTAAAAGCCATTTAAAGGGAGTCAGCCAGGCCATACAGACCAAGTTCCCTGACGCCATTAAGACTTTTATAAACTTAATATTGAGATGGATTTGGCAAGGCAGGTGTTACAGCACCAAAGATTTAGTCCAAATCATGTCCCTACACTTGCCTGTGAATGTTGAGTTAGTGATAAATAAATAAAAAAGAAAAAAGCTTTTGTGATGAGAAGTGGAAAAGCCCTACATTGTTCAGGTCAGACCTTTTACCTGTATGTAACTTGAGCTACATCACTGCCTAGAAAGACACTTTAATATCTAAAACAAGTAATATGAAGCTCGTTTGCCTGCTCATGGTAGTAATATCCTTAGCAATATTTTTAGTGTGCTGAAGTATCATGTAGTGCATTGAAACTTTGTATTGAAATACAAATAAGCCCCATTGTTATCACCTAACATTTCTGTTATGGTCTAACCACTGCCTGTAGAGAGAGGTTTCAAAATTGTCAGCATTTATCCCCTCCTGAGAGCAGTAAGTCCCTACCACACTACAAAAGTCAGAATCTCCGTGGCTGTATGAAGCAAATGCAAATAAGGGTGATCTCAATGTTCAAGGCTTTCACCTGCTCCAATCTATCCTACCTCATTACAGCTGTAGACTTGTCTCTTTACTGTGGAAGTCTCTTTTTTTTTTAATTCTGTTCTGAAAAGTTAAGCCACAGCCACAAGAGAACAACGCGCTTCCTGAAAAAGACTTGTGCAGTAATCAACTATTTTTTTGTGCTAAGGAACAAAGTGGTGAGTAGCAGAGGAAGCCTCCTTCCAGAGATGATCAGAAAGAGTTCTGAGGTTTCTGGGAAGTTTGGGCGCTTTCAAGATTTGGGTTTGGTCTGAGTCAGAACAAAACAATACACACGCAGAGAATTTTTTTTTTTTTTTTTTTTTTTTTTTTAGATTTCTCACAAACCAAAGATTCCAAGAAATTAATGATGTTTCCTTAGATGAAACACACCTTGGGTGCTGCCCCTGTTAAAGCAGGTTGATGTTTCTGAAAGTTTCATGTTTATTTGGTACAGTGAACCCTCAAGGATTTTAGTGAATTACTGAGTATGCCTACTGACTGCTGTACAAACAAACACCTTGAAGCCTCCGCTCCCAGCACCAGCTCCTCCGGCCATGGCCATGCTGGCCCCTGACAGACCCTAAAGCTTTTTCAGACTGCTGACCCCATGCTCCAGGTCCCTGAAAGCCCTGGCAGGGACCCAGCAACCTTGTTGATGCAATGTTTCCAAGAAAACAGTTTAGGTAAAACATCTCTCAGTGAAACTAACAGGAAAAATTCAGACCAGCTCTGACGCTGAGCCCCCATTCTCCAAGGTCCCAAGTGCAGCCCCTGGCTCTGCCGCCCTCCCTGCTCCTCAGGTACCGGCTGCCCCTGCAGAGGTCGGCTCTGCTGCATCCCAGCTGGGCAACCCGGCATCATACTGCTGGGAAAAATCTGAGGCTGAAAGAGCTGGGAGTACCACTAGGGCAAATTTATGTCTCTCGTTTTCTTGGGAACTGCACTTGTGACCAGATCCTCAGCCTTGGTCCTTGCCCACAGTCTGTGCCCAACCCTATATTTGCTGACCATCACCGGCTGCACCGCGCTGGACTTCACACCTGCCCCATCGCTGTGGTCTTGCTGGCCAGTTGTGGGGCTCTGGTCTAGTCCTGGCCACCTTCCTCACCCTGTCCCTGCTACCTCCCTGGGTGCTGCTGGATGTACCCTGGTTAGGGGACGGGATGGCCCTGATGGCCCTCACAGCCACCCTTGGCTTCTGGCTCGCTCCCATGGGGCAGCTATCCATCACAGCCCTTGTGACACCCTTATGTGACAGTGAAAGCAAAAAGGATGCTCTTTTTCTCACTTCTCAGCTACTCTAATTTCTGTACATACTTGGTTTTACAGGGTCCAGTAATTTCCTAAATAAAAGTCAGGGCACAAAACTGAGAAAACCATCAGAATATAGCTACTATGTGTGTGTGTGAAGATGAAGGCACTTGATCAAAAGAGCACACCTGAACAGGAAAGGAACTATTTTGGACATTTGTCATTAGGAGTTATCCTTTCAGTAGAGAGGTACAGCTAACAGGCTATGATGTTGAACTCCCTGGCTATGGTGTCATATCAAACAGAAGTGGAGAGGAAAAGCTATAAGACTTCAGGCTCTGCTTTAATCCTTTAATGGGACTTTCTACAGAAGATATGAATTCCCTTACACAGCATGTCATCCTTCTCGAAAAAGTCATATAGAAACTGGTGAAAACCACTGTACTTTTCCAGCGGCTCCCTGGGGCTTATCCTAGGCTATCAAGTAATCACCCTGTGAGGAAAACAGTGGAGGGAGGACAGAAACCAGACTTCTTCACACTAAGTGTTCCACAAGAAAAACACCCACCAAAACAACCACTTCTGTAATAGCCTGTCTCTGTGGAAAGAACCTTTTGCCTAATTATAATTGGCTGGCTTTACCTGAAGTACTTGAAAAGCTCTGTATATTGTCAGCCTGAGTATTCATAAACTCTGGATGCAGTAAGCGAGCGTTAATTCAATAACATCTTCACCAGCTTTGTACAAATGTGCAGATGCCGCCCCACAGTGTCTAAAGTTACAGGTGTCTGTCCAGGACAGTGAAAGCTTTCCACAGAAAAGCCCATTTTCTCCCCACATCGATCAGCTGGCCACAGTGTGTTGACACCAGTACAGGCCACTTTCCTCCGCTCCACTTGTCCCTCCAGTGTCCACATCTCACCCACATTCCCACACTCTCACCACGGCAGTTTCTTTTCCCCTGTTGGCATCTCGTGGAGCACATGTGCATGCAGATGGACCAGAACACTCCCTGTTCCTGCACCAAACCCATGGAGCACAAGTGAAATACACTGAGCAGCTCTCTGACTTTTGGGTTGTTATGCAGTCCCCATCCTACTCACTTCTGCTGTTGTGGGCTCCTCACCCAGGTTTCACAGTAGCAGGTCTTTGGAAAGGGATGATGGGTAAAATGTTTCTTCATGAAGCCAAAGTGACTTCAAAAGGCAAAATCTGACTTGGGCTCTTAAATTACGTAAGCAGTTCTGAAAACTTCAGCCTTTTCCTGAGATGGATGTAAAGTACTTGACATCATAAAACAGAAGTGGAAATACACAACTAAGCAAGAGCTAAATACAGAGTTGGCTAAATAAATTAATTAGATCAGTAGTTACAACACTGAAACCCTGTTTTCAGAGAAGAGCTGGTGCCTAGGGCAGAGAAGTTTCTCACACCTTTATTTAACCATGGTCAGGCCTGAATTCCATACAGACATTTTCAATAAAATGTGGCTTGTTACAGTAGTCAGTTCAACACAGTATTACATGATTATACAATTAATATAGCAAAATAAAAGCACATCTCTTATAATCTATGGAACTTTGGGGAATTTATAAATCAAATATTCATATGGGGGGGTTACTCTTCTGGAATTTGTCTCACTGACAGAAAAAGTAAAGGTAGATCAAAACCTGGATTTAGCCTTGTATAATACAACCCAAAATACAATATAAGAAATAGAAACCACAGTTTCACAAAACACATAGGCCTGCATGGGGTCTTATTTGTACATATCCTTTCCCTCTGGCAGAATCAGTTCAATTTCTGACATAAAATGTTTATATAATGTCTTCTTAGAAAGAATGAGGAGGAGTTTAATTTCCTCAGGCAATTTGTTCAAGTGCCACCTTTAACTTGGAAAAAAGAAGATCTTCCTTTACTTAGTCTGGAGCCTGAGTCTCCTCTCTTACCCACCCTGAACACAGAGAACAAGCTTCTTCCTACAGAAGCCCTCCAAACACTCCTCCAGGCCAGACAAACTCAATCTCTTCAAACTACAAAGACTGAACAAATACTACCACAAATCAGACACTCCTGTCAGTCAAACAAACTGTGAAAAGTTACTTCTGCTCCTAATGAGTTTATAAATTCTTAATAAATAAATTATTTTCTTACCTGATTTTTTCATGCACATTCAGTTTCCTCAGTCTTTTCTCACTGGATGCATTTCTGCTGTAGGATGCCAATCATATTATAATTGTGTTATATTGTAACACCTACTTCCTCTTTTTTTTTTTTTTTAATCACTGACAAAGCTATTTTAGAATATTTGCTGAAAGGATACATATTTTTTTCCCCAATTCAAAAATCTTTTTTTGGAAGATGCACTCATTACTCATGGAGCATGGTATGGCTGTTGCACTCACCTTGCATCACAAATGCTGGAGTCACCGCCAGAGGTGTTTTTCCAGAATGGACGTATGGTTTTGCATCATTGACGTTCCAATGTATATCTACCTTCTCATTAAAGTAAGGAAAGCTGCAAATAACTCCTTAAAATATTAAGTGCAATCCAAGTAGGAAATGAACACAAGTATGAGGGAAGCAATATGTTTGTTTCCATGTTATGCAGCCTGATCCGTCTCTGTCATTCACTCATAAGATTAATTTTCCATCGTGGAAAAAATAGGTAACCTGTGTCAATAGTGCTACTTATCTGAGATTAGCCACATGAGGATGTCCTAAACCGTACCAAGAGTCATGCTCTGTAGCTGGTCAGACAGACATCCAGTGCAAGGTGGCTCCAACGTAACACAGAGCAGTGGTCTCCCAACAGTTTTGAACATGTACCCTTTTTTTTTTTCAGCACAACCTCATGATATATATATATTTATTTATGTTACATACATGTACTACTGCATTAATATATTATGTAAATTATAAAACCTACAAAAAAGAAATTAAAAAGGATGAGATCAAGATGAAATAAACACTATTATAAAAACTTATATTTTTATTTTATTTATTAATGGGACAAAAATATCTTCTGCCTGCAGCCCCGTGGGTTGCCTTGCACACTCCTTGAGATGTGTGCACCCTGCTTTGGAAACAACCGATCTAGAAATCACATTAGATAATGCCAACAGTGGCTACAGGATCCTTAGCAAACCTCTGTTGTCCCTGTAAAATCCATTCTTATGCTAAGGCTTCTTCCTAAAAGACAGCTTTTGCATTTTTTTTCTCTTTCATTAAACCAGAGAACTTGCCTGTCTTAGCAGTAGCGTCCCATGCTAGTCACATCAGGTAAGAATCACTTCTGACTGGTGCAAACATCTGAGATTGGGAACAGAATGTCCTCTTTGAGGTCTAGCTGGGATGCTGAAAGAAATTACTTCAGTTACTCATCAGCTGCTTAGTAAATCAATCATTTAACATGAGCTCCTCTAAGAGAACTTCATATATTAAGCAGCAGAAAATAGGAACAAAATAGATTGGGGTAGTAATATACATAGCAGCTTTCAAAGCATTAGTAAAAATGAAAAAAATACAGATGTCCAGCTTGGCTTTGCTCATGCTCATAGAAAATACAACAGCCTGAAAGCATCAGAAGTGAGAAGATTCAGAAGTGAGAAGTAAGCTGGGGCTTTCCAAGAAGTAGAAGACAGAAAGTGTGATGATTAAAACCAGTAGATACTCAAGTTCTTTATATAGAACAGAAAACTCCATCTTAGTTTCAGGTGTGTCAATCCTGATAAAAATTAGGAATACTTGCTAAAAATAGTGGTAATAATAATAATTTGCCCTAATTAATACAATTTTGATTTAGTAAAAGAGGTGCTTTGCTTGGAAATATGTCCCTCTCTCATTGGGCTAGTGTCTATGTGTGAGTGTGCCCGTGCCTAGCGCTCCTCCAAACCCTATTCGAAGTTTAGTCTCACAGGTTAAGTTGCATTTGATTTTTCCTCTGTTAAACTGTTCTGTTAGTGATCTTCAAGGTGAAAGTTCAGTTTTTAATAGTATTATTTGTTTTCTTGCCTGATCATTATCTACGGTTATCTATGAATTCTTTGTGTATTAGCTGTATTTCATTACTATTCCCTTTCTTGCTTTATCATACGTCAGAGACAGCTCTTTCCACCTGTTGCAGTGGCAGTCTAGTTACTCTGGGGCACGCTGCTTGAACTTGTGTTTTTTACATTATAAATGGAGATCAACAAATAGAGCGACACGCTCTGTGTGCAGAAGCCTTCCTAAAAGACACTGCCCTATACAAGCAATTCTATTTGCTTTGGTGCAACACCAACATTTGCAGACAGTTTCCTGCACAGAGAAGTGGTGAGACCAAGATGGAGAAAGAACCACATAAGTTTTGTATTTCTGTTGTTTCTCAGATCTACTTTAAAGTAGTGTGCTATTTGACTAAAGCAATTCTGAATCTGGCAGCAGGTGCAGGATTCAAAGTCACATACAGAAGCATTGGCCTCAGTTGCTCAATATATAGTTTAGTGCACTTTTTGTGTCAAGAGTTACAAATGATGTCTTGCAGCGCTGGCTGCAGCAGACTAAAATGTGGCATGTGCCCCCAGCTCCTGCATAGTTAAATAAGTTGGGCTGTGCATCAGGGCAGCAGAGGTGTAAACAAATATCAATTTTTCCTGCCTTTGCTTGTGGTATTTAATCTCAAGCAGGCTTTATCTTTTAAACTCATCACTTTGAACAGCAGTAAACACTATCACGTTTCTGGTACCCAGAACCTGGACTGAAAGGTAGAGCTTGCTAGAAACCACACACCTCAGGCTCATAGCAGTAAACAGTTGCTTCTGTGTTAAGAATATTATGTTTTAACTATGTTGTAAACCCACTGATTTTTACACAAAACCTGAAGACTTCGACTACTTGATCCTTGGGAGAGAAAGCTCCAGCACTTGCCTCTTGCAGACAGCTGAGATGAAGACCCAAAATCCATACCTGACATCAGTTGTGACTAGTTCAAGCTCATGTGGAACAATGGCTTCACACTTAAAATTTAAGCGTCACCATGCTTAATTCCTTTAGCTGGGAAGGCTTTATACAGAAGTTTTGGCGGGGAGGGAAATTCAATTTCAGTCTCTTGGACAAGCATTTATACTATCAAATTGCTTTCTTCTGTGTGCTGCGGAGAGTCACTATCAGCTATCATGCACTGGACTCTGTAGGCCCTGAAAGTTTATTCTTACAAGGATGCTGCTTTACTCTCAAATTGATGTGTCATATCTCTAAACTCACTTTTTTAGTAAGAACATGGGAGAACGTCAGTGAAAGACAAGCAGAGCACAGAAAGCAAGTGCTGAGCTGAAAGTCAGGGTAACTGCAAACATTCACCTAGAACTTCGTATTTTCCTGCAAGCTTGTGACCAGCAGAACTTGCTTAAAAAGGTCATGCTCCCTGATAAACCAGTTGAGATTACAAGAACAACATCCATCTTTGTAAAGAAAATTGTGGTAGCCCAGCGTTGTAGTGAAGGATGACAAAGTTGTATGTAATCACTGATGCAGAATTTAAATTCTTCAGGTCCTCTTACAATACCATAATCCACAATATACAGTGAGCCATATATATGTAAAACATTTAAACACATAATCAGAAGGAAAGAAACATGAAAAAACCTAGCCCTTAGCTCAATAACCAAAGCTTTTCTAAAAGGTATAACAAGTTGTCTCAAATACTAGCAAGCTTGTAAAGGCAGAGAAGTATCACTGAAATCTAGTGGAGATACCAATTTATTACACCGTCTATGTTTACCAGCAAAGGGTAAAGTCAGCAACTGAAGTTAGAGACAAAAGGTTCATATGCTCTGCAGCTCTGCCCAGATTTGTTTTCTACAAAGTACTTTAAACAAAACAACTGGGCTGTTATCATGATTTCTTTTTATAGGTCAAAGGACCTTGCAATTGTGACATTTTCCCTTTCTAAATCATGTTCTATGACTCATAATTAGGTATCCTTGTGCTAACCAGAATAGCTTTTCTCTTCCTTTGGTGCAAAGCTTCCTTCATGTGGTTATTTCATACCAGATTAGAAGAGGGACAACAATTAGACTGTAGCATATGTCGATGAAGATACACTGTTAAGTTAGAATTCCTTACTTCTTTTGTAATTAAAATTACATTACAAGAATCCTTTTATTCTCTCCCCAGAAAACCGTGACTATCCTTCAAATGGGACTGTCATTATATCAGAGATTATTACTGCCCAAAGATATGAAATATAAGGCAACCTTTCTTCCCCTTCTGGCTCCTCTTCCCATCATGCCTTTAATATTAATGCAAACAGAATAGGAAAGTTCAGGTTAAATAGAAAGCTAATGAGAAAAGTTTTTTTTCCATTCAGTCATTGTAGAATCACCAGTTAGGAAAAATAGCTCACCTGCAGTGATGCTGTGGGTCTTGCAGCCAGAATACTGGAAACTTCCAGGATTCATGCGAGTATCTAGACATTGGTGGAATAAGTAATTCCTACACAGAGATGCTGTGTCAGATTTTCCTGTGGTGCACATCAAGACAGACTGCACTATACCTGAAGCTCTGTCACAAGAACAGAGTTATTAGCCTTATTTCTACTTACTTTTATCTTTTCTGCCACTTTCTCATAACACATAATTTCTTACTGAGGTTAGTTTTTACAACATTCATATCTTTCTTCATAGTTCTGTCCCACAATAAAGATGGCTAGCAATTAATGATTGATAGGCTTCAATATATTACTGACGGCTGCATGAAATGTTGCTTAGACATGCAATGGATGAATTCTCAGGCTCCGTCATATAAATCTTGCAGAAATGCCTTCATTTATTTGTCACAGGGATCAGCATTTAAAAAAAAAAAATGTTAGATACCCATTTTTTTCATCATTTAGACTATACATTACAAAGTAAGCTGCAAAATGAAAATAGATGCTCCAGTCTAGCTTCTTTCCGGCTGCTCTGGTTTGGGCAAGTATTTTGCCCAAAGTCACATGACAATCAGTTGCAAAACAAGGAGCAGAATCAAAGCAGATGCTTTAACCATAGAAATGAGGAGGGTTATTTATTTAGAGTTTAGAATTTAGAATTCAGAATTTAGAAAAAAAAAACAACCAGACTACAGTTTCTGTGTTCTTTGGACTTGTTACAGAAAGCTGTAAGTGAAACTGAATCAGCAAGAGTAGTGCAGAAGAAATTGAAACAGAGAGCCTTTTAAAAAATCTCAAGAAACAGCTCTTACTATGGGCACCAAGGACCACTGTACTTGTATGCAATATATCCTACAATATGCTTTTTAAACATATCAGTGATGGCTTTTACACTAGCTTTGGAATACAAGCTATTTTTTCCATAGTTGTCATTGAACATTAGCTACAGAAAGAAGGAAAGAAATGTGAAAACATGGAAAGGAAACAGAAGATAAGCTTTTCTTGCAGAAAATTATGTTGCCTGATGTTGCAGAAGGAATGCTACTACTGTTAAAAATCAAATTAAAAAAAAATACAAACCAAAAAACAGATGATAACTACTAACTATATATTAGTCATTGGAATTTAGTACAATATATAAAAGCTATTTTATGTACAAAGGTTTAGTACAATAGTACTTAAACTCTGCAGAATAATTTGCCATTTTCTGTAATTATCCTTCCATGATGCAAGGTGCCAGTGTCTTTCTTTGAAATCTTTCGAAAACACCACAAACTGACTCAGAATGAAGAGCCTGTAGCTCACTGCTTTGGCAGGTGAGGTGGCCAATGTTAACACAGATCTCACAGGCAAGCAAAGCCCTTGCTGTCCTGTAGCACTTGAGCAGGGCCAGGTTGCAGACAGGTTCCTTCAACTGCGGAGTGATCATCAGACAAGACAAAGTGTCAAACTAAATCTGAGATAATTAGTGCAAGTCCTCTCTCCATCCATCTGTTCATCTGTGGGTATTACCAAGTGGTTTTGCACTGGGAAGAAGGGCCTGTGATATTCTTCTAAAATGTGGCTGTGAACTGCTCTGTAAGGTGGTGAGAGGCCACAGCATCACAGTTCACAGCAACTTCTTGGGCAGGATGCAAGGGTGAAGTGACCCACCATAGTGAAACAGGACGACTCCCTGCAAGAGGTACCAATCTGCTATGGAATCCATCAACTCACAAGTTACCAATGACAGTTGGGACTGGACAGGGGCTGCAAGAAACACTGGTGTTTGAGGGGGTTGCTTGGTACAAACACTGGAGTCACAGGCCCAGATGAACTTGGCCACATCTCTCCATACTGTGGGCCACCAGCAGGTCTGGCTAATTAGGTGCTGTGTCATCCAGCAGCTCCCATGTCCAGCTGCAGGTTAATTTCAATATCAACGCTTGCAGTGTTCCCATGGGGATGTTCTTCCAGGCTGACAGAGGCTGTGCCAGCACAATGCTGTGCCAGGTACAGGTTACTCAACAGTCTGGTGAGCTTCCAGAAAAGAGAGAGGGGTTGCATATAGGAGGTATGGCTTTGAATCCAAGTCCTCCTTCATGATAAGGCACTTACCTTGCCTTTCTGTATGAAGGGGAAGTGTGAAAAAGAGGAAGTCCAGAAGGCAAGACAGAGGCAGGGAGAGACACTTCATGCCTTCCTAGCATTGCAGGTTCTGGTGGATGGTCAGCACCACTATGAATCCTCCTTCTTTGAGAAGATGCCATCACCCCTTATCAGCAGCTTTGGCCACCAGATAGCTACACTAGCACTTCAGAAAACTGCTGAATCCTGTTTTAGCTTACCTCTTACGTGGAACCACTTATATGTGGGAAATAGACCAAAGATCCTAATGAGAGCTGAAGAGAAAGTAGTCTATAAATGTGTTACCACAAATAAGGATTTTTCAGTCATTGCTTCATGCTGATCTGAAGGCTCAGAAGACATCTTCAGCTCACAGTTTTCATCCAGTTCTCTGTAGAGCTTAAACAGATGATTATCAGCAGTTGTGAAATTCACCAAAAGCCCACCTTTTCTGTCACAGCTTATTCTGAGAGCACATACCAGAATCTTTATTTATCTCAAATAAAAGGCTTCAGCCAGCTGTCAAGGAATAGCAAGGCTGGGGTTTCTCCATGAGCAAGAGGAGCCACAGGTGTCTGCAGCACTGATGGGGCAGCACCTTCACTAGTTAGTGCATTGTCCCACAGTGCCCAGGCAGGGCCAGGCTGGTGATAGGGGCAGGCTCCTCTGACTGCCTGGTGATCATCATACAGGGTCAGGTGCCAAGGCCAATCCAACAACCCAGTCAGCAAGTCAGGACTACCTACACCATGGCTCAGATGGACCCTTGGGCAGAGGATCCACCAGTGGGGGATCCAGGTGATGCTGGTCAGGGCAGTTAAGGCCTGCTGGTCCACTCCAGGCCTTTGAAAAAGACCACCTGAATTTCATAAATTCATGTGTAAGGTTTTTTGCTTTACAGCAAAAGCTGTATCATATTCCCTTAGAGTCTTCACAGAAGCCTTTTATATAGACAGCATTGCTGATGGCCTCTCAAGAGAAAATACAACTATTACCCAGACCAAAAAAATACGCAAGAAGACTTGCCCTAAATTGAATCTTGCAGTTCTTCTATAACCTTTGCTGTGTTTATCCTAACCTCTGTAAATGGGTTACAAAAAGCCAGCTTGCACAGAGACTGTCACTTGTATGTATTGTCACTCATGAATCCTGGTTCTTCTGCAAAATATGTGAGAATGTTGTAGCTGTCTCCCCCTAAACGCTGTCTGCTCTCAGTGTATGTAGCCTCAGTTATCAGTTATTTTTTCCCATGATTTAATGGGAAGACCTGGAACGGGAAGGTGCACGAGGATCTTTGCAAGTTCTCATACCTTGGTGGCAGTTTGACTTTCATGCTATGTTGAGCATGGGTCAGTGCAGATCCACGCTTCCAGCCTCACATTTACCAGCCTGATCTGGCAGTTGCTAAAATCACAGGACCAGTGGAGACAGGAAACTGTATTGAACAGCTATCACGGGACAAATGTCCTGAATTAACCCACAATTAGAAGACTGCTGCTGCAACGTGCGGTCTTAACTCGGTCCAGTGTAATGGAGGATTTTTAGGTGTAGGCAATTTAGGCTGCCTGATATCCACTAAGATGTGTTCAAGCAACAGTACCTGAATATCTGCTCATCTGCGGCAAGTTCAACAACCTAATCTTTTTGGGAGCTTTCCATCTCAGGCTGGAAGTTGAATGCTGTCCAATATTAGCTATATGTGGTACCTTACATAACTTAAGAGTTTCATTCTGACTACCAAGGCTTTTTTTCATATATATACGCTTCAGAAGTGGTCTCTCTACCTACTGTCATATCTGGGAAGAAAAGGGAGGAGAGTGTTTACAAATTCATCCTAGGGTGGCTAGCACAGGGGACCTAGCACAGAATCACCAGAACACCTGAGGGCTTTCCCAACAAAAACTTGTGTGTTTCTGCTGGCTCCTGAGGGAGCTTAGGGGGCAGTCAGTTTTCATAGTATAGTTTGTATACATGTATGTATGTGCTTGTATATGTAGATAGATGTACACAGATAGATATAAAATATATATACATACTATGGGCCAGAAACAAACTTTGATAAAACTGTCAGTGGTGTGGGCCACCTGATGATTATTTCAGCTGTCTTAACCTGCATCTTGGTATAAACCCACTATCCGGTTAACAGAAATGAGTATAAGACTTTTTTTAAGATGTAAAGCTTAAAATGAATGAGCCTTGGCAGCACATTCTGAGGCATATTGACAGTATCTGTCAGTATGAAAAGAGCAGTGTTATGAGTGAATCAAATATGATCTGGCTTGGTTATTGCCCCCTTGTTTAGCTTTTCAGATTTCACAATCAGACACTGGAAAAGAAGGAAGAAGGATTGCCAGGAGCAAAAAGCAATAATAATGGAAACTCAGCACAGCATTCTGCCACTGATTCCCCTGACCTCCCCGATCTGTGTGTTGGGAAGCAAGGCTGAGCCACAGGCATTGCTGCTGAAACATGAAATTGATGCTACAGTCACACTTATGCCAGATCTACCAAAATATCTCCGGTCTTTCTGGATTAGGTGAAACATAAGGGGGGAGGGCAGGCTGAACCTACAGAGGGGATCTTGTCTGATTAAAAGCTCTTCAGAAATTCCTAATTCTACAATTGTAATAATGCATTTTCACTTGTTTTGAAAAATGTCTTTGGGATGTCAACAGCTGCACTAGTGCTGAATCTTGTTGAATTCTTCCCTTTGTCAGAAGAGAAATATACTACTGAGGAAGGTTCCCAGTATTAACCCGTTGCTCTTCTCTGCTTCAGAAATTGATGAAGAGAGAGGCCGACAGCTCCTGCATTTCACTTCATAAATTGCTAAGAAAAATTTTGGATTTAAAAAGTGTACATAAAAACATGAGATGCTTTTATGATTGTAACATCTGTAACATGTAATATTGTGGAGGAAATACTTAACTTTCAAGTGTTAATTTGAATCACATTCAGATATTTTCCCCTAAACAGTTAATGGAAAAAAAGTAGAAAAAACTCACAGTCTTTTAGATTTGTACTTCTTTTAAGTGATAGCTATTGAAACTTGTAAGTATGTGAAAACATCTCATGGGTGCCTATATAAAAACTGAAATAATTACTAATGCATCTGACAGCATAGTACTACAACTATTTAAAACATATATCTTGCTAGTGAGCATAGTACAATGTGTCTTTGCAACTTAAATCTAATTTTTGTGTTTTATAGGCCACAGAACAATATGGTTCAACCAGACAGTTCATAAACAAGTACTCTACAGATGCTAATTCCTCCTTGGTGAAAGGAAAAAGCAGAAATTTTGCCATTTAGGTTTAGTGTAAAACAACAGTGAGCACAGTGCACTGAGATACATTAGTAGAAAGGGCCCATCTGCATTGCATCCTCCTAATCTGTGATAACAAGACCCATTATCTGCCACAGGGATGAGTTAGGGAGAGCGAAACTGTATCTGTATATTGTCATATTCTACTGCTTTAAACAGAATACAACAATTAGGCCTGCGGAGAACCAGCCACAGGGAGTGATGATTAATTCCAGTTAACTGAAATGGCCCTGCATCAGCACATGTATTACTTCCAATGTTATGTACCCTTCCCAAGGTAGACAATTTGTCACACCCACACACTTCACTGACACACAGCATTCAGTTAGATGAAAAAATGTGACAATTGCCTAGAGCTAATGAAAGGAAATTGAACAATTTGTGCAGCTATTTCTTACCATGGGAAATAAAATTATATATTCCAGGTTCGTTCTTCTGTTCCTACTCACTTCAGGGATTAAGTTTGCTTTGTGGAAAGGATCTATTTAGAGTCTGAAAACAATGTTGTAACGGCTCTTCAACAGTTACGCAATCTCTTCATCTGGGAGATTCTTCTCTGCTGCTGCCTCCACCTCCGAATACCATTCATAAACTGTTCTACTCCACAGTGAATAATTTTGTTTTTCCTCAGTGTGTGAGAGAATAAAAAGATGTCCCCTGTTCAGTGACAACAGAAAACAGAAATCACGTTGAAAATAAGCACAGGCTGCCACATACTCTAACTGTTTCTAAAAAGATACCTGCTAGGAGTATTTCTGGATATTACATAGTAGAAAAGATTTAGATGTGCACAGGAGATCAATCATTCTCCAAAAGATACAGCTAAGTTTTAAACTGAAAAGAGGTTTTGTTCTTCTTTTCTGTGTTTTTGGGAGTAAGGAAGATGGAAGGAAAGAAAATGGAATCATACTGGGTTGTTGTTTTATTTTATGTAAACACTTCTGTAACATCTAGCATGCATTACCACAAATGACCATTATGGTCAAGAAAATGTTGCATTTCAGGAAGAGCAGAAGAAGCATACAGATAAGACCATGCGTAGTTAGGAGAATTGCATCCTTTTCCAAGAAACGAAGAATGGTCTGTATTCTGGCATGAATACAAAACCAGTATCTCCTGTTTATAGCCTATTTTAATGGTGTTTATGACTAGTTGTAATTTACACATGTAAATAACAAGCGCTCCCTCTAGTGAACTTTTGTGGGATTCAGTGTTTTAACTACTGAAGGTACAGATGAGAAAGTTTACGCGCAGAGGTGGTATTGACTCTTAGGCTATCTGTTGAAGCCAGAAAAAAGACAGAAGCTTTTAGACATGCTAGATGGTTTTTAAGGTCGGTAGTGCAACGTATTTGTCAGAGCTGGGGAGGGACAATGTCTTACAGTAAAAACCAGATTTACATACCCGGTTGCACTTGGATACTGTCCCTTACTGACGTTTAGTTTGCCGGCTCATCCATCCTCTTCCTGGTAACTGTGATACCCTTGCTTTGCTGACCTTCACTTAAGACTCTGAAACCTGAAGAGACAGATTTAATTTACTCATTTAGGTATCTCACTACAGTGAAAAAAACAGTAATAAAACCGCAACATCTGCCCAAGGACTGCATTTGAGCAGAGACACTGTTTACCTTTGCTGCAGTGCAGTACTGATGCTTGATTACATCTTTTTAAAGTTATGTACATTATCACTACTTTTTCTTGTCCAGATGTTTTACAATATTATTAAATGTAATGCTTGTAATGGTTCTGAATATATCAGCAAAAAAAGTATATGAAAGCTGTCACGGTGTGGCTGATGTCACAGCATGGGTAACCTCAATTCTGGCATTTCGTAACTTTTCAGAGCATTGATTTACTCTCTTAGTTTTAAATACAGAATATTTACTTCTGGCACAGTCTCAGGGGGTGGGGCTGTCATTACGCACAGGATTCAAAATCTTTGCCATACACAGCATCTCACCTAACTGCTACTGAAACTCTCTGCAACATAAATAGTTGTGCTTTACGCACTCCCAAGTGTGGGTTTGTAGGAGAAGGTGTGATATGTACTATGTAGGGGCTCTCAGACTACAAAGCGCAAACTATTTGAAACTGTTGTATGGTAGCAGTAGATCCCAATTCTGCCTTTACACTAGTACTTAATTAAACCATAAAAGAAACAGAGTAGGACCAGCAGTTACCAGCATCTGCCATGTGAAATAGCATCTCTGCACAACAGCTGTGGTCTTGCTGCAGCTGCTGGATTGATGGTGACCTCCTGCACTGAGTGTTTTCATTGGTGCTTCAAAGCTATTATTTCCACACTGTGCTTAGCACCAGCCTGCTGCTGAAGGTTACTGCAGTCCCAGTTTCTGAAGTGGTGAGAGTTTATGCAAGGTGGGACCTGGTGCCCTATTAAAACACTGGAGCAGGGTGTCGTGGTTTAACCCCGGCTGGCAACCAAGCCCCAGCAGCCGCTTGCTCACTCCCCCTCACCCAGAGGGATGGGGAGGAGAATCAGAAAGGAATTTAAAGCTCAAGGGTTGAGATAAGAACAATTCAACAGGTAAAGCAAAAGCCCCGCACACAAGCAAAGCAAAACAAGGAATTCGTTCGCTGCTTCCCAAGGGCAGGCAGGTGCTCAGCCATCCCCAGGGAAGCCAGGTTCTGTCATGTGTAACAGTTACCCAGAAAGGCAAATGCCATAATGCTGGATGTCCCCCCCTTCCTGCTTCTTCTCCCAGCTTATATACTCAGCATGACATCATATGGCTAGTTTGAGTCACCTGTCCTTGCCATGTCCCCTCCTCTCCAGTCTACTCACTGGCAGGGCCCAAGAAACCGAAAAGCCCTTGATTTAATATAAATATCACCCAGCAACAACTAAAAACATCAGTGTGATGTCAACATTGTTCTCATACCAAATCCCAAACACAGCACATCACTAGCTACTAAGAAGAAAATTAACTCTGTCCCAGCTGAAACGAGGACACAGGAGCAGGAAAGTTCTGCAGTGGGTGAATCGCTGGATGAGGGCAGGAGGTTGGCAGCAGCAGCAGGAACAACTTGTGGGCTAGGGATGAGGAGCAGGAACTTGAGAGAGGTAGTTAGGGGCATGCAACTGCAGCCCCAGTGTTGACACTGGCGTTCTCTGAGCATGTGGGAGCACATATCTGGAGGGTGGTGGCCATGGAATGGAGGCAGGCCTTCTCCTGTGCATATGTGGCCACTTCTGCAACCTCCACTTGCGGTAAACCCAAGTATGAGGAACATGCCAATGGTAAAGCTGCAGCAAGAAGCTCTGATGTGTTATCTGAAAAATAGTATAAGGTCATTTAAGAACCGTACTTGAGGATCTGCTGGCCTACAAAATACTTTGTGTCATTTGTATGGTGGGCAAAGCAGACATAAAAAGCAAATGAGCACAAAATGGACAACTGTCCCCTGTGCTCACTACTGCCACTTAAACACCTTTATTTCACTGCTCTAAACTGAGGACCAGTGCAGGATGAGAGCACATTCAAGACATGTGCTTTGGTGTGCCTTAAATATTTATTGATGAACGATTATGTGAAGAAACATCAATACTTTCCATATTTTTATTTCAGAGAAGAAAGGGAAATATTTTCCTATTCAGATGCCAGTTGACTAAACAGTTCCTGGATATTAAGGACACCAAGATACCATTGAAAAAGACTCAGGCCTCTGAACTCACGTGTCTGCATGCAGATAGCTACTTGCAAACTAGAAGCAGGACTCAGCTTCTTGCCTGTAAGGGCTTCTCAGCAAGGGCTGAGTCCATCGAGATGCTCTGGGGTATTGGAGATGCCAGCTAAGGTGCAGTAGGCTCAGCCCAGGGCTTGAGAAGACCCACATGACCTCAGAGCAGCAGCTGAAAGCCAAGCAGCACCCAGACCCCACGGCCCCCCAGGTGGCACCGAGGGCTCAATTCACGGTCTGCCTGCCGTGCCTGCTGCCATGTGGGATGCCCTCGAGTACCCAGCACAACCTCCAGCTGACACTGCAGTCAGGTTTTCTCTAGGTCCTGCGGCGCACTCTCCAGACCCATGTACCTCAAATCGCGCTCCTCACGTTTATGCAACTAAATTACGTCTTGTCGATTCGTGCCTTTCTTTCATCAACACAGAGTTCGGGTTTGTCTCCCAGAAAAGCACAAATCGTTGGGAATGCGTGGTCAGCAGCACGCTGGAGGCTTCCCTGCCTGTGGCTGGCGACCTCAGCCGGCTCGGCTCGGCTCCGCCCGGCCCGGCCCAGCGGCTGCGGGCGGCCCCCCCTGCCCCCGCGCCCCGGCTGTGAGAAGGGAGCGGATGACAAGCGCCCCCCGGGACACAGTCCCGCTCACACACCGCGGCTGCGTGCGCGCCGTACCGCGTCCGTCGCGGGGGGAAGCGAGACACAAGCCCCGCGCTCCCGCGGAAGGCAGCCGTCACTCCCGCTCGTCCGCCTCCAGCCCCCGCCCGCGGCCCCGCCCGGCCGCCAGGCGTCGCCATCACGCCGCTGCCATAGAGAGGGTTGCCGTGGCGAGCGCGCCCGCCCCTGGCCGGCCGCGGAGCGCTGCGCCACACGGAAGCGGAAGCGGCCCCGGCGGCGCGCGGAGGGGCAGGGGCCGGCACGGGCCGGGGGTGGCGGCACACGCGGGGCCGGCGGTGGGCGCCTGTGGGGGCGGCGCGGCCCGGCCCGCCGGCTGCGGGTGAGGCGGGCGGCGGGAGGGGCCCGGCGGGGCGCCTCTAGGCTCTGGCGGCCGGGGAGCGCAACGGGTAGCCGGCGGCGGAGGGTGCGGGTGGCCCGGGCCGGCCGTTGGGGTCGGGGCCTTCCCCGCTGGGCCCCCCCGGCGTCTCGCCGCGGCGTCCGGGCTCCTCCCGCCGAGACAGCGGGCGGCCTTCCCGCGGGCGGGCTGTGCGGCCCCGCTGGCGCCGGTGTGACTCACGGCACTCCCTGCCTTGTGCCGGTGAGGCTGCTCGGGGGAGGGCGGTGGGGCTTCCGCCTTTTAAATAAAAGGGCCTTTTCCTCTCGTTGCAGAGACCTCCCAAGCCTTCCTGCTGGAGAACGCGGGACCCGCCTCGGCGCTAGCCTGCTGATCTTTACATAAGTGAACTTCAAAGCAGCGTGACATCGCTCCGCCAGTCTCCTCATTCCTGAGAAAGGGTAGCTGCTTTCTGAGCCATCACATACCAACTTCATGTATTCCTAAGATTGTCATCAGCTTCTTGCGGTTTTTTCTGAGGCCTTACTGAGGTTTAATTACTTACAGGCTCTAGTGGTTGTAAAGTAGTTTTAAGATGTTTGTACTTTTCAATTTTAACTCTCTAATTGACTCCTGTATTAAGAGACATTGTTTTAACTTGGGAATGGTTAAATGGCCAAAGAATTCAATTGTTTATGGATAAGGGCTGTTTTATTTGACTACTGTTGGCCTGCAACTTAAACTTGCATCTTTTATGTTTTTTTATCCTATGCTTTTTCTGTGTTATGGCTGCTGCAACAATAGTTCATGATACATCAGAAGCTGTAGAGCTCTGTGCTCCGTGTGGGTTGTACCTTAAACCCATTACAAAAATGACCATCAGTGTGGCACTTCCTCAGCTGAAACAACCAGGAAAATCCATTTCAAACTGGGAAGTGATGGAAAGACTGAAAGGGATGGTGCAAACTCATCAGTTTTCCACCCTGCGGATCTCTAAAAGCACGATGGATTTCATCCGGTTTGAAGGAGAGGTTGAAAACAAAAGTTTGGTCAAATCTTTTCTGGCATGCCTCGATGGCAAAACGATAAAGCTGAGTGGCTTCTCTGACATTTTAAAAGTCCGTGCTGCAGAATATAAGATTGACTTTCCTACCAGACATGACTGGGACTCGTTTTTCCGTGATGCAAAAGATATGAATGAAACTTTGCCAGGGGAAAGACCAGATACTATTCACTTAGAGGGCTTACCCTGTAAGTGGTTTGCAGCAAAGGACTCTGGCTCCGAAAAGCCAAGTGAAGAAGTGCTTATAAAAGTGTTCAAGAAATTTGGAGAAATACGTAATGTGGACATACCTATGCTGGACCCTTACAGAGAGGAAATGACTGGCAGAAATTTTCACACTTTTAGTTTTGGAGGCCATTTAAATTTTGAAGCTTACGTTCAGTATCGAGAGTACGCAGGTTTCATTAAGGCCATGAATGCCCTGCGAGGGATGAAGTTGATGTATAAAGGTGATGATGGCAAAGCAGTGGCTTGCAATATAAAGGTGAGAAACTGCAGACTTCTTTATGAGTATCCATGTGAAAAACCAAGTACAACTAAATGTAATTTCCCTAGTGCTTAAGACCTGCATCTGCTGTAGTGTGATAACGGGTGACTTCAACAACACTAAAGTGGTTTTATGGAACAGTCGTAATAGAACTTGTAAAGGAGAATGATGGAAGAAAAATGTGTTGTTAGACTACATGAAGAGAGTGAGTGGGGTTTTGGGCTTTCTTACCCCTCCCCCCGGCCTTTCCCCAACAGGACAGCTCTAGAAATTAGAACCACTTGATGGAAGAACCAAGCATACAGACATGACCTGCTAAATAGTTTTTAGAAAGTAATATAATATAAATCTTGTAACTTTCACTTAAAATTCTAATTTTGAACAAGTTCAGACGTTTCACCAGAAGGCTAGCTTTAAAATGTATTGTTCTCTCTTGTGTTCACTACAAATAGAAATTTTTGGGGAGCGCTTCACAGCATCTGTATTTGGTCCCTGCATTGATGATGGGTTCTACCAGGCAAGCATCAGAACTGTGAAGCTTACATACACGTAGCCTGTATGGTCTGAAGAATACACAGTTAATCTAGTGTACTTCACATTCAGAAGGGCCCCACAAAATTTTAAATGGTAATGTTAATCTGTAGCAGTTTCCTGTGAATGCAGTATGATTAATCAATAATATTTACATACTGAGTTTGTCAGATACTTGTTTTTCTGTAACCTCATTGTCTTAGGAAATACAATCATGACAGGAGAGAACAAGACA
The DNA here is from genome assembly GCF_023634155.1 of Falco peregrinus. Taxonomy (NCBI): domain Eukaryota; kingdom Metazoa; phylum Chordata; class Aves; order Falconiformes; family Falconidae; genus Falco; species Falco peregrinus. Next base: position 48,253,217 of record NC_073724.1, on the reverse strand, counting down.
GTCTGTTCAGATGTAGTGTCTATGAAAGCAGGGCCTGAAGAAAACTTGCCCTGATAATGTTTGGAGTGGTCTGTGCATTTAACTGTCAGTTGAGGGAGATGTTATGGATGTATTTCACTATGCTCAATAGTCATTCATTGAATCAGAAAGTGTCTTTTAGGAAAAGGCTTGAGTATTCCTTTGTGTGATATGGGAACATGCAAATATTTATTCAAGTTGTAGTTTAGTCAGTGTAAGTAAAATACTGTAATTTTTTTATCTTCATGTCGATGTTCACTAGTTGGAGCATATAAACTGTACCTTGACCCTCAAGGTTTTCAAGGGGATGTGAAATTCAAACTGTTGCTTACATGCAGGGGATCAGGGTTCCCAAATTTAGTTTGGCTGTGTAAGAGGAAGCACACTTTCCTGGCAGCTGCCCTGGTGATTTGATAGGAAAGAGAGAGGGCTGTGTTTTCAACAGTGCTGGCAGGACAGAATTGTTTCACACAAGGTCACAACACCTTGTCTGTTTCTACCTGTCTGTCTTTTCAGCCTGTTAGTGAAACATCATTTTATATAGAGCCTGGGTAAATTAAACTCCAAAGTATGTGCTCCTTGTTCTCTGCCCCGTGGTTCATGATGATGGGCCTGCAGGAATGTATATGACAGACCCTTGCCTACACACAGGTGGTATCTAGAATGGGAGATTAGGATGCCAGAGCTTTGGTGTCTGCTGATGTCCTGTTCCAGTACACAGCTGGACATGGCCAAGGTATGCTCCTATGTCCTGGAAGCTCAGTGTTTCCCAGGTCTCTGCTCAGATGTGTGTGTCTTGTGCTCCTGGTCTCAAACTTGGAGCTTCAGTTCACTGTAGCTCAATTTGGGAATCTCAGTGTTAGAATTTCTGGGGAGGCGCTTGCTTAAACCAGGTGCTGAACGTTGTAGAACTGTTTCTTCTGCTGAACTTAGGGATCCCAGTTTTAGACAGAAAGGGAGGCCTTTATTAAGGCCTGTTTCTACCTCGTGCCATACAGTCCCTAGTAGCATACATGAGCTGAAAGAGTTCTAGATGTTCCTGTTCTGACAGGTTAAAAACATTGGACAGCCAGGGTGTAAACCACACTAGGGTTTACTTTTGGATATCGGACACACCTGATTGTGCTAGTGTGCAGGCATTTAGTTCCCAGTTACCTGGTTATAGTGCTCTGATTCTTGCTCTGGGCACATGGAGAAGATACCTTTGTTTTGAAAAAGTTTTTATATTTCTGATTGTATTTACACTGTGGTTTGGATGCCTTTGTGCTAGGTTAAAATTGCTGGGGATTGTGTAGGCTGTTGGGGACCATTTTTTTTTTTTCTTCATCTATTTAAAACTGTTTTCAATTGTATCCTGTAAAGGTTTCTTTTGACTCAACAAAACACCTCAGTGATGCATCGATTAAGAAGCGTCAGCTTGAGAGGCAAAAGCTTCAAGAGCTTGAAAAACAGAGAGAAGAACAAAAACGTAAAGAGAAAGAAGCTGAGGAAAAACAAAAAGAGGAAGAAAGGTACTGCTTACTGCTCAGTTATATTTTTTGACAATCGGGCACAACAAAACTGTAGTTGCTTCTTCATATCGGCATCAATGGATAGAAAATAACTACAAGTTTTCCTTTCAGAGTTCTAATCCTGTAGCTAAAGTGAAGCACTGAAAACTGATTGAGAATATTGCCGTCCTTTTGAGGAAAATAGGGTTCAGGGATTATGAGATTTGGAGGAGTGTTTTGCACCTTTGTTTTTTTCCTCCTTGAACTGTAACTGCAAGAGCTGGGAACTTAATGATGTGTAGTCATTCTGATGGAAAAATGTGCATTGTAGATGGAGAATAGAAAATAGTGTGCTAGTTCTACTACTAAGTAACTTTGCTATTACAAAGCTCATTTGTTCTTAACATCAGTATTTTCCCAGGAAAGAGATGGGATACAAACACGTCTTAACAGTGACATTTTAAGAAAATGTATAGGGGTGCAAATGTCATAAGACAGCTATTCAGAGGTTGTATGATGTCCATTTGCCTTGATGTGTATAAATTCTTATTGCTTAATGTTTAGATTTTAAACAGTTTCTAAAACTGTAAGGTTATTTAGATTATCACCAATGCTTATGTTCAGTTCAAAATACTGAATCTGCAAAATACTAAATTTCATAAAAATTGTGCCATAGACACCTGACCTCAGAAACCCTTGGCCTTTTTATACAAGTTAGCACTTTGTCCTAATGACTGAAATAAAACCCACAAACCTCTGCAACCCTCTTGGTAATTTTCTTCTCACTATGATGATTCACTGCCCAGCTGCCCTATGCATTGTTATTGTCTCTGGTCAAATTGGTTTTTTTGTTGTAGCCATGGTTTATGTTTGGATTCCAACTTGTTTTTAAATATTGACAGACTGATGATTGTTTGCTGTCACAACTGGTGGTTAAAATGTTCACTGTTTTCTACTACTGTTTTTCAGTAATCAGCAAACTTACTGTTTGTTTCTAAACAAATTACTCCAAGTACAAAATATGTTTTTACATAGAGTAGGAGTCTAAAATTGTACCTGCTCTAGGTAAGATTGAAATATTTATCTCTTTTTAGGAAGCAGAGAGAGCTTGAAGAATATGAAAGAGAGAAAAAAAGAGAAGAAAAGTTGCGCAAGAGAGAACAGAAACAGAAAGATCGTGAAGTTCGACGAAACAAAAAGCAGCTTGAGAAGCTTCAAGCTGAAGAACAGAAAAAACTTCAAGAGAAGATAAAGTTAGAAGAAAGGAAGCTCCTGTTAGCTCAGAGAAATCTTCAGTCCATTAGACTAATTGCAGAACTGCTAAGCAGGGCAAAGGTAACTTCAATATTTATTTCAGAAGCTAATGAAGAACCCAGCAGAACAAAGCCTTTTACTGATTAGAGAGGGGGTGGGGAGCACTGTTCATTAAACGGCAGGTTTATTACCTCTCAGATGTTATTCCTTAGACCAAAAATTCAAAAAAGTGCAATGAAACAGTATTTCTCCCTTGATAAAATATGCATATACAAGTAAATGGAAGAGTAAAATAGAACCTGTAGTTCTGAATAGCATATTTCACTTTTAAACTAATTGGCAGGCTTGCTCTTAAGTCCAGTGAAAAAATGTGTAAGCCTGATAAAGTGAACTAAACACGAGAATAAGATGCAAGACTCCTTATTTCTAATTCCAGTTTTGATGCTGTTTCCTGTCTGGCTTTCAGCAGTTCTGTTAGCTATTCTTTGCAGTTTCAGAGAATGAGCTTTCGTTATTTGAGGTTTGAAAATGTGCAGAATGATTTTTCTGTAGGAAAAGTACTGTCAGTTAAGGTTTTGAATGTTAGATCCTGTCTCTCTAACAGTATTCCTGTTTTTCAATGGAACAGGATGCATTTTCTTAAGACTAGGATAAAGTCCTGTTAGGGTGTAATGTAATATATGTTACGGGTTTTCTACAGAAATGAAAAACTGTGTGGCAGAGCACAGGGTTTATTTATCCTTGATGCCAGCGTGCCTCAGGAGTGTTTTTTAACTCATACAGTGCTCTGTGGTCAGTTATATGCTAGAAGGGAGAAATACTTCTTGCAGGTTTTGCAACTTTGTAGCTGTGAGATAGGTTGTCTGACAAAATAGTGCCGTGTGTTTCTTTCACTCCCAGAGTTTTGAGGTCTATACTAAGGCACTTGTATGGGTCAGAATAACAACAACAACAAAAAAATTGAACCTTCTTTTTCAGTATGAGTTTCTAAACTGGTTGACAAAATGAAAATCAGTTTCTACATAATATGTGTGTGTTTAATTATTTGCTAGTTTTTACATACTCATTGTGAAGTCATCTATGACCACAGAATGCAGTCAACTAAGAGAAATCCATGTTTTAAATTTTAAAACTGAGTTCTCATACTTCAGATTTCACAGGTGGTTCTAGCTTGTGTGCTACTGGCGTCATATTAAGGAGCCATAAAGACCAAGCCTTGTTTTTGCCTTGTGAAGATAACTAGAAGAAATTAACACTGAAAAGAGTTTGTGGACTGATACTAATGTTTCACCTTACAACAGTTGCGTGTTAGTGGGTTTTTTTGTTTGGTTGATTTTGGTTTTTTTCCCTTTATGAGGGAAACCACCATTTTATTTTGGGATGGTTAAGTTTTGTTTGCTAGATTTTATTTTCTTTCCATGTTGCTGCTTTTGTGTTATAGTATCACTTGGAAGCATGAGCAGATCTACAGATATTTTTTTGTTTACTTTTACCTTCCCTTTGACTATCTTTCAGACAGTAAAACTTCTGGAGCAAGCACATAATGAAGAAAAGATTTGCCTTCAGCAGCTAGAGGAGAGACGAAGGCTCCAGGAGGCTGAGCTCAAACGTGTGGAAGAGGAAAGAGAGAGAGCACTGGGGTTGCAGAGAAAAGAAAAGGAACTGAGGGAGAAACTACTGAACAATCTTCTGAGCAAGAAAATGGATGCAGTTAATCAAAACAAAGAAGAAACTGAAGCATCTCGGTCTGACGTGCTGAAAACCCCTAGTGGTGTTCCACACACTGTGTCATCCAGCTGCATCACTTCTACCTCAGGACAGACTGTTACAGACAAACTGGCTTCCGGCTCTCAAAGAGAAGTAGCACCCCCCGAGAGTGTAAATAATCAATGCAAGTACTTGAATGGCAACGTTCATGACAAAGGTCATGTCAAAGAAGGTCAGAAACTTCATACCACAAACTCTGAGAGGTGTTCTGAGAAAAGTTCAGGGGTACTTTCATGTGTTCCCGCCAATAACCAGCAGCAGAAGAGCCTCTCTAGCTATGACCAGAATAACTGCAGGAAGGACTCACACTGTGAGCAGGGCAAACGTAGCACGGAGCCAAGGAGAAGAAAGAGCCGTTCATGTAGCAGCATAAACACTGATGACAGTAAGGGTAAACGAGAGAGGAGCAGACACAGAAGAGATGTGAGTTATCAGGATGAAAAGCGCAGGAAAGAAAGGAGGTATTATAGACACTCTAGCAGAAGTTACAGTCCTCGACGAAGCCATAGTCCTCGTCGAAGAAGTGTAAGCCCCAGACGTTCACGTTACAGAAGAACTCGCAGTAGCGAACGTAAACGAGACAGAAGAGAAAGAAGTCACAGTCACAGAAGTGTGAGCAGGAGACGAAGACACCGGAGGAGATCACTGAATAAGCAAAGGAGTACTTGGAGTGGGTAGTGGCGACCCTGGCTCCCTGGAAAGGCTGTGGTTGGACAAAAGGGCCAGGAAGTTGTACATGAGACCTCATCGGTGTTGACTGCTATAGAAAACACATTCGTTTCAACCAATGCTTAACTTGTATCTAGTCTCAAACCAAGAAAATAGATGCCTGATTTTTTTGATGATTCTTCATGCATTGTTGTCTCTCTCTAGTTTTTTATCACAGTGTAGGTATAACAACCTGTGCTTGTGCTCGAGTTCCTACAGTGCTGAAAGCCAACCTGTTTCCTTGATTTTCGGTTTTCTAAACCTTGATTTTAGTCAGTTTAGTTTTTATCTCTGTATCACCTAATTTGGCTTGAGAAGTACATGTGTGCCAGTTATAGGAACTCCAGACATGACAAGCCATTACATACAGATTTGATTTAAGATGCTTTCTGGTGCATTCAATGAAATCACATTTAACAAAGTAGTGTTTTGCTGATTGAGATGGATAGCAGGACTTTCATTTAATTCTTAAAACTCACTATAAAGATACGCAAGATATCTTTTAAACTGCTGTGATTCCTTCATATGTCTGTATGATGCCAAGCTTTGTGGCCCAAGTTATTCTGGCATGTAATACCATTTGTATAATAATACTTTCCATGTAAGAGAGGCACACTGATGTAGGAAGTAAGAAACGGTGGTAAAATGTTGAAAAGTTGTTCTGTTATTTTGTTGATATATTTGGCTTTGTAATTACTTCAGGTGACATAGAGCCACTTGAAGCATTTTTTCAGGTATATACAGAGCTAGCCATTGTCTTTTGAAAAAGGGGCCTTCTTGCTAAATTATTTTTACTTGTGTTGGAAAGCAAGGCTGCAGTGTCTCTTGTTAAATCCATTTAAGAATACTTTTGCTTCTAAAATGCAGCTCAGGAATATTAAAAGCTATAATACTACAGTGGAAGAGTTTATTTTGCTTTTTTATGGTGAAATTAAAAGAGAACTGTTTCCAGTGAACTGAAGTTGCTGTTTTCTGCAGATTTTAATATACTGACATATGAAGTGTTGTATGAGAACCCTTTTTTTAAAAAAAAAAATATTGCTTGACACATTTGAATGATGAAGTTCAGCCACTATTCTTGATGGTCCTGTTATATACAGCTGTATCAACTGTTAATTCAGCAGGACATGTGCTTTTTATCTGCAGCCTTCAGATGCCATTTTCCTCACACTGATGCATCAAATCAAAGTGAATCCCTTTCCTGGAGTGTATAAGGAGCACATTGGTGCTGCAGCTCAGCGGGATCCCTGGCTGACGTCTGCATTGCTTTCAGTGAATCAGTGCAGGGTTGTTTTTTTTCTTGCTAGACCATGCTGCTCAAGTCTTTGTAGTTACTGGCTGTAGAAAGAAAAGGTAGACATTCCTTTATCTTCCTGGCAATTTATGTTTTTAAAGATCTCCAATTGATTATGTTACTTCTCAAGTTTTTGTGGCTTCTCTTGTGAGTTTCACCACTGTCTTGGGGGCTGAGAGCTAGCCTGGTTTATCATCTCAGCACCTTCAGCCTCTTGAATTCTGAGCAGTTGCTTTTTGTTTCTTTGTTAAAGTGTTAAAGGCCTGAAGGTAAGTTCATCTTTAGTAATGAATTAGCTAAAATCCAATCTAATGTTGGTTGCAAGTATGTGATAAGGCTGGTGGGGATACCTGTGCATAAATGCATGCAGTTTGGCTTGGCCTGCTCTTAAATGCTGACACACTGACCATGGTAACACCACCTTTTTTTAAAAAAGTGTGTTCTGTCTGCAGTTATGTGAGAAATTTAACTAACAGCACCAATGTCTTTGAGCTCAGGATTAGATTCTTGTTAGTATCTCTGCAGTATATTTCTGCTGTGGATTTTCACTGGGATTGGTATGTCAGGTCGGGGCCTTGATGTATTACATAAGTAATTGGGGAAATGCTAGTGTATAATGCTACTTCTACGAAGTCGTCAAGCTATGAATGCAGTGTCATTGCCAAGAGTGGAAGCAGTTAAAGCAGTGGCAGTCAGCAAAAGGTGTTGGAGACATACTAGCAGAATCCAACAGGTATTGTTACTTGAAATAAAAAAGACTGAGCTTGGTAGCACAGTTTTGGTAGGTTTTTTGGTCCGGAGAAGGCACGAATAGCAGGTTTCACATCCCACCCTGAAATGATTAAATTCCATAAGCTCCCCTGATGTTTGGGGCAATTTCTGAGGCCAGAGAAGATAATTGTGGGGACGATGTTCAGCTGTCAGACTTTGATAATCATTCAACGTAACACCATATCCAGCACTGGCTTTTCATACAATGTTCTAAAAGTGCAGTAGCGTAAAGTAACTCATAAAGTGCTTGTGTTACGTTTTTTCTTTACACAGCAGCTTCAGGAAGAAAAGCCTGAAAGTGCTTTGAAGCTACTTGCAAATGCTTGCTTTCCAAAATGAAGGCGGAATGTGGAAGAAGGCCTCTTTTCAGTTGGCCAGCTGAACCCAATCAAAACCTCTTAAAACTCCTAGTACCTGACGTTGCCCAGTAACTGCTCAGTGTAAAGTTTTATCCAGTCTAACACCTGGTGATATTGTTGCTTCAAGTATCTGTTTTGCATCAAGGTTCGCCAAAATCTTTTCAGTGCTGAATCCTGTGAAATGGATATTGCATCGTGTGTCCTTGTACTGGGTCTGGCTGTGATGGAGTTAACTGTCTTTGTAGCTGCCAGTATGGTGCTGTGTTGTGGATTTGTGACAGTGCTGTTAACACACCAGTTGCAGAGCAGTGCTTGCACAGCGTCAAGGCCGCCTCCGTTTCCCATTTTGTGTACCATGCACCTCTCCCCAAATGGGTAGGCTGAGGTGGGGAGGGGACGCAGCTGGACACCTAACCCCAGCCAACCAAAGGGATATCCTGTGCTGTATGACATCATGCTCAACAATAAAAATGGGGGCTTTGGTCTTTTCAAGGTAGCCATTGCTCCAAGATTGTGTGGGCATCAGTTTGCCTTGTGGTCTTCATTGATGATGGGCTTTGAACTGTGAGGAAGCTTGGAAAGAATTGAAACTGTAATCTTCTAATAAGGCCACATTGGCTATGCCCAATATCATTTATTCAGGTTTTTATTATGGCTGAGGTATCTGCTTGTATTACTGCAAAAACCTTGCTGATGCAATAACTTAAAAGGAAATAATATAATTTTTTATAGTAAACAATTGCTTTTTGTTCTGTATTGATTAAGTCAGTACATTTCTATCAAGTAACTTCTAGGGGTCTTAGTGTTTCAAGTGAAAGAACCTAGGTTACCAGCAGCTTTACAATGGCTTCTAGAAGCCAAAGTACCAAAGTTACTGATACTTTTCCCTACTCTGGAAAAATGTTGTGACGCTGATTACTTAAATCTTACCTGATTGCTTGGATTTGCAAGAGTTGACTCAGGAGCTGTCTAAAAGCAGATAAAATTAGTTGGTCTTTTTTATTCCATTTCAGTGTATGTCTGTTGAGTGACCTTGAGTTCATATGAAAAAATGAGTATTTAACATCTATCCTTTGCTGGTTTAGCTGCCTTAAGCCAATGTCCTTTTGAAATGGACTTCAAAGTTTGTTGATCAACGTTTGGTCGAATTAATGAAAGAGTTCCAATAATCCACACTACTGTTCTTATTTAATTATTAAATTCACAGTGCTTAAATCACACTGCAGTTATGGGCTGTGATAAAAATGTTAAGGAAACTGAAGAGTTTGGGATTTAGCAACTAATACTTATCAAAGACATACCAAACTAATAAATACTTCTGAAACATTTATGTTGGTATGGTTGAGTATTGGATAGAGTCTGACTGAGCTACTATGCTACCTCTACTTTCAGACACTTAACTGCTAGAAATCCAACCCAATGAGAATATCTGCAAAAATATCCGCCTGTTTACTTCTGAAACTGGTCAGCTGGGATTGTGTACCAGTACTAACGTGACTTTCGTTGCCTAGGCTTGTCATGAGTTGCATGTTGCATATGTCTTATTGTGTGAAAGTTACGTGTCTTATTCAATTTGTCTCTCAATATTCAGGGTTTGGTTTAGTTTTGGTGGCTTTGTTCCCCTGGGTTGTAAGCAGGAATATATATTTATTCACTGCTTTTATTAGAACATCAAGGATCTGAGTGAGCAAGACTGTTTTAAGTTTTTGTTTCTTCTCCATTGGACTACTGTTTGAAAAATTGAATGCTGCATGTCAGCTTTCATCCTGACTGAATGCATGGCAGGCCCAGGGGCATAGGGTAGAAATGACGAAAGAAATCCTTGAAAACGCTGGAAGACTTCGGTGCAATTCATTCCTTCAAGTGCTAAGCTTAACCCATGCATTTGACTTAGGGGCTTTTTTTGTCCTGCTTTCAAACTCTGGAGCTATTCCATTGCCATTGCAAGAACTCAGATAGCTCCCAACTTCTTGCTCTGTGTCAGGCAGCCATACCTGTCAATTTTAAGCTTGCTTTAAGATCAGCTTTTGTTGCTGGGAAACGTTCAGGTTCGTTCCTTACTGGTATGGGTTTTTTTCCTTCAGTAGTGGAAAAATTTCCTTGGTGAGTAGGACTGGGGTGGTATAAGTACAAGGTCAGGTTACTCAACAGTACAGCAACTGCATTCATGCCAGCTGGAAAGCCCTGGCAGCAGTGGAAGAGACCTCTGAGCCTTACGGAGTCCCAAGAAATGCACAGGGTTTCTTCCAATGTTCTGCCTCCATTTTTGAGTCTTGAGTCACACAATGAGATGCGAAGAGAGTTTTCTCAGTTGTGAGGATGCACCTCTCTTCCTGCACTCAGCTCCAGGAGAGCTTCACATTACTGCCGCAGAACTCCATGTCTCCCTTTTGTCCTCATAGAGGTGCCAGGAGGATGGGATTGAGCCAGGGGGAGACCACCTTGCTCTTGAGGATGTGTGGGTTCAGAAGTGTATTAATCATCTAATGGCACAAAGCAGTGTGTGACCTCTTGCCATTTGAGGATGGGGACTCTGCTCATCAGTGACTGCTTACATCAAGGTCTGAGCTGAAGCGGGTGAAAGGTTGTGAGGAAAGGTTGTGGGCCAAAGCTGCTGAGCCTCCTGGGCCGTGCAGGAGCTGGTGCCTGCTGTCCCTGCGTGTGACATTGCCTCACCATGGCTGTTGGCATGGGCAGCCAGGAGGGGTTTTCCTGCAGCCCTTGTTCAGCAAAGAAAGAACATGAGCCTTGAAAGGCTAAGAAAGCCAAGTTCCTGTTGCTATGGTCTGTGTTACTACTTAGTCCTGTTCTGATCCTTAAAGAAGGTCTCCTCATGGTTCTGTCTGAGGGCTGATGAGCCCCTACACATACCCGGCTTTTGGCCCGCAATTTTTCTTCTTTATCTGCTGGCCTCATCCTGCACTGGATGACTCAGGGAGCAGCTTATTCAACGGGCACTACAGCTTCTCCGCAAGCCCAAGGCTCAGCCCTTCACTATGATTGTTGCGGTGCTTTCCATCTGCTTGTTGCCTGCTGTGGTAAAGTAATTTGGGTCATGTATGAGTCTTGTTGCTGGAATTGGTATTAGTAAGAAGTGGTTACCAAAGCTGTGACCATACCCATGGTTTTTCTAAGTGACTCCACCTTTGTAATGTATTCAATGACCTAGAATAAAAGGTATATGCATTATTAGGTATGCATATTAAAAAAAAAAAAAATGTTGTCTGGAAGCATCATCTTGAAAGCTGTTAGAGAAAATGAGAATTTTTGCAGTGGCTCCCAAGATTATGAGCACAGGACTGCACCAGGGACTGCAAGGCTATAAATGTTGATAGAGAATTGATCACTGATCAGTGCTACCTGGACACTGCAGCTTTAGGGAGGTTCCAGAGCATGTAAAGGATTGTGTAACAGACTATTGCAGCTGCTCGTGTTTGATAGCAGAGGTAGGGATGTTAGATTTTATATCAGACTTTGGCAGATGCCTTAATTCATAAATGGGTGAGCAAAATTGGCTGCTGTACTGCTGTACAAGTTAAGGGTTGTTTTTGGTTTTGTTTTTTTTTTAATTAAGAGGAAATATATGTATTGCCTGTGTTTTGATCTCGTATCCTGCCTTTGAAGTTTGCTTATAATCTGGATATAACACTCATTTCATTAAGCTTATGTTGCATTCTGTTGATCTGGTCCTTCCCCAGCCCAATGAATGTGTTTGCAGAATGTATCTTTTGCTGCCTTGCAATAAATTTGCAGAATTTGTATAAAGCAGCAAGCTCGTTGCAGTTATCCTTCAGAACTGGGTGTGGGGAATGGGTCCTTCTGGTGTCTTACATTCCTACATGTGTACATATTACTGTTAAAAGGAAGTGCACCTCTTTTTTTTTTTTATCTGATACCAGGACTTTGAGGCTTGGTGCATACCATTTTAAACCCAATCCTTTCTTTAACCACAGCACAGAAAATGAATTTGATCTGGTTCTCCCTCACATGCTGCATCCTCTGAATACATCTGCTGCCTCACAAAAAAATATCATCATTAGCTCAAGCATGCTTTGCCATAGTAGGTTATAAAACTTTTGAAGGGCTAAAACTGATCTGAATTCTTTTCTAATTGATAGCTAATCTATTAGCTTGTGCACTGTGGCACCTGGGAAGTGAGCTCTACCTGCTCTGGATGGATTGCCCAGGAGTGCTGTCCTTGAAATGAGACAATTTGTAGGACAACAGGAAGGGATAATGGTGTGGTAGCACCACAGTCACTACCAGATAGCAGTCTCAACCTGCCAAGGAAGCGTCTGCACAAGAACTGATCACTCTCAGATCAGGTCTTCCCTGCAATTCTGCGAAAGATCCCAGACACGTCTGTAGGTGCCCTGAGGAGTTGCCCAGTGGTGTCTAACCTTCTAACTAACTGGAAAAGGGAAGGGCTGGCAAAGTCTCTTCTGCTCACTGCACCTGCCGTGGCTTAACCCCAACAGACAGTCAAGCCCCGCTCAGCCGCTCGCTCACTCTCTGCTGGTGGGATGGGGGAGAGAATCAGAAGGGTAAAGGGCAGAAAACCTGTGGGCTGAGATAAAGACAGTTTCATAGGTAAAGCAAAAGCCATGCACACAAGCAAAGTAAAACTAAGAATTAATTCAGTGCTGCCCATCAGCAGGCAGGTGTTCAGCCATCTCCAGGAAAGCCGGGCTCCATCACTCCAACTCCTTGTGCACCCCCAGCCTACTCGCTGGTGGGGTGGGGTGAGAAGCAGAAAAGTTTTTGACTGTGTGAGCACTGCTCAGCAATAACTAAAACATCCCTGTGTTATCAACACTGTTTCCAGCAAAAACCCAAAACGTAGCCCCATACTAACTACTACGAAGAAAATTAACTTTACCCCAGCTCAAACTTGCAAACAGTGTAAGGCTGTAAAAAATATTTGAGGTGAGTGACCAGGGAAAAGGACTTCAGGGGTGCTTGCTCATGCAAAGCCATGGGAACACTTCTTTCTGAAGCTCTCTCTTTTGAAGAAAGGGAGAGGAGGATTATCAGATTAACAAGTTTGAAATGGGCAAAACAGTTGCGGGTCCACAGATTGCCTTTGTGATACTTGACAGTGTATTTCTGACATGAAATCAAGTAATTTCTGACATGGGAGCCTGCCTCAGCTGCTGTCCATCTTAGTTATCTTGCATCATTCTCTTTTAAGTTTCAGCCTCTGCCATGTTTCACTAGTGAACCTGTCTGTCCTCAGGGACACTATCTATGCCTCTTGTCTGCTGGGACATTCCTCTGACAGAGATCTCAATGACTATTTGTTTGAATTATTTGTTGAGAGATTATTTGCAGGCCAGAACAATGCTGGGTTGCTTATGGTGGACTTTAAAAGACATTCTCAGTCAGAGTTTTTACTACAAGGAAAACTGAGGAGGAGGGAGGGTTTGCTTAGAGGATGAGCGGTGTATACTGTATTTCCTGCCTACTCCAAATGTCTGCCAGTAGTATATGTGATGTAAACAGGAAAAAAATGTAATCAGTTGGTGTCAAAAACTGTCAGAAGCAATAGGGATGTTACTAAGGAAATGCATCTATTGTAAAACATGAGAAGAAGCTACAAAGAAGAAAAACAAGCATTTTGTTAAAACTGGATGTTCTGTTTCAAAGAAGAAAGTATGATACTGGGTATCTTGGCTTTTTAGGATTCTTAAAAAAAAAAGGGTGGGGCCCACAAACTAACATAGTGCACTTTTGTGCCATTTGATATAAGTTGGGCATGCTTAGAGGCTTAGTAATGATACCAAGGCGCAGTTGTTGCCATGCTGGCATTACTGAAATTGATGATCGTAGTCAGATCCTTGAGACTTGTACTTTTTGCTTATATGGAAGGTTGCATGTGTGGAAGTAGTGTCATCTGCCATTTCTCACTGGCAGACACATTAATTTTACTGAATCTGCTTAGTTCATAGAGAATTTCTTACTTTCAAATGTTATGCAAAGATGATGATGTAATTATTTTTTGTGTAGTATTTGTCTGTAGCGAGTCAAAATTTAGCCAAAGAAAAATTCATCACCAAAATAGAACTGTGGAGGTAAAGTAACAGCTTTAGCCTGCACATGGTCTAAGCATTATGACATAAACCTCGATGGGTTTTTCAGAGAAAGCAAGACATTGTAATTTCATCTTCATGAATGCATTGATAGCTTAAAAGGAGCTTAGACTTTAAGCCTGGCTAACAATTTACTTGGAAACAGCAGCAGACTGTGTGGCTTTGCATCAGTCTGGTGTGGGTTATCTGCAACCCTTCTCCCCTACATCTTGCTGCCAGTAGTAATCCCATTAGATGATTACATCTGGTGTCCTCAACAGACAGATTTAATTGGAATTGAAAAAGTACTTCAAGTGGGTTTAATTAACTGTATGGTCATTTTATTACCAGAGCCTCTTGTACCTGATAACTTTGCCTTCAGTACATTTATGGCCCGTTAGGATATGCTAGTCTATAGTCGTGCACATAACTAACCATTACATAGTCAAAACTACAAGAATCAAGGACTGAGCATTTTTGTACTCAAGAATATTTAATGCAGCTGTACTAAATGTCACTGTAATATCTGATTACCAATCTACATCTGAGTCATTTGAGGAAAGTGGCCTGTAAGCTGGTGAGCAGCAGCTTGCCCTCCCTAGGGTTCTTCTGTTTAGCTCAATGGAAGACAAATGCATGCTTCAGTGTGGAGAGCATTTGCTTCCAGTGTGGCTGATGGCCTGGATCTAAATAGCTGTTATGATCCCAGGGATGGGAAATCTTTATGCTTGGACAAAATTGCATCAATTTGTGTGTCAGTAGCAGGCAGGCAGGCAGAACTGGCCTTTAGCAGAGAAATATTTTTATTTTCCTACACCTTTCTAATCTTTTGGCTAACTATTTATCTTTGGCTAGTGATATTTATGTACAATTTATTTATTTTAACCGGAGGAGAGAGAGAGAGCTTTTGAGGAGAAGAAGTTGACCTGGTTTTCCATATGGATGGAGACTTAGTCAGAAGGTTTTGAGCTTTCTTTTCCCATAGAACTGTCTTTAGAATGGATGTGAGGAACTGAAAAAGCTGTAGTGTGTTTACTAACAGTGGGTATAGGTTTGGGCAAGTGAATGAACTCTGCAGACTCGCCAGCGGTGAATCTGCAGGCAGAAGTCCCTAAATCGAAACTGAGCTCGTGCACTCTCCTTAAGGTGAGGATTGCAGGCGAAGATGGCCATTATGAACATAGCTGTGTTCTTGAAGCCTGTTGTCCAGGCTCTTCCTTCAAAAGAAATGGTGTCTTCTTAAATGCAAGCTGTACAGATACACAGTCACTCTGGCAGAGAGGTGTGTTGTTATCTCCAGCCTCCACAGTACAAAATAAACAGAATATTAGTGTCTAACCTGTAATGAACATTGAAGTCCAGTGCAGTAGCAAGACAATAGCACCATATTTACAGGCTATATTGGCCAGGATGAGGATGTCTAAGTGCTTCTGCAGTTTGGTGATTGCTCTAACTTTTGTGTGTTCAGACCTAGTGTGCTGCTAACAGGAGACCCTGTGGTGTTAGGACCTGGGGAGCAGGTACTGCTTCTGACTTGTGTACAGAGGGGAAAAAAAGGCTGATAACTGTGATATCTGCTTAGCTAACTTTAATAACTTAACTGTTAAAGCAGACTGCTATTTAACTACTGGCTAAAAGAAATACAACATATTTTGGCTGAAATGTAAGGATCTGAATGGAAAATACAGATTCAGAGAAGGACTATACAGTGGAACCTTTCAGCTGGGAAAGATTCACTGCATCCACAAAATGGTCAGAAGGAATATATGGAAAACTTTATACTGGCCTGTTTCTTCTAAAATGAGGCAGAGGTTCAAAAGAGGAGCGCCAGAACTAACTGTAGCAGCAGCATATAAATACAAGCCTACTTCCTAGGAAAGGAAGAGAACATTAAAACGTGTTGGGACAAAGCTGTGAAGTGCAGTCTTTAAACATACACCACGCTAATGTACACAAAATGTTGAGCTGCATGTGGATCACAGTATTGCTCAAGTTTTGCGCATTAACTGAATCTCTGAAGCATGGAGAAAGCTATCACTGGAAAAATGCTATTTTGTAACATTTTGCCATCATGGTATTACCTAAGTCAGGTCTCATTTAATGTTGCCTGAAGGGTCCCCAAGTGTGTGATATAAGAACTGGAGTTTCTCCTTGATGGAAAGGGTCTTTTCTCACCTGAGAGCGGAGCATGTGCCCCAAGATGCAAGATGGGCAAGATGGCCGGCATTTACAAGCTGGAGTGATGGACAGTGGGGCAGAGGGGCTTCAGGAGAACAATCCAGGGTTTTAATTATCTGATGAAAGACCTATAAGGTAGCGTGGTGTATGTGTGAAGCTGAAATCCATGACACACCTGGCACTTGGCAGTCATTTCATCGTTTCTTCCCAAGAACTTTCTGCATGCCCCTGGTTAGTTTTGCACAGAAGGGGAGGGAGACTGCGGCAGCCAGCCGGAAAATGTGGAACATTTTGTCATCCCTCAGCACCCTGCTCTGCCAAAACATGGCAAAGCACAAGTAGACACCCCTTCTGTAGTGCTGCTATGAAACGCACTGCATTCTAAGCTGGTATGTGGGGTGACCTGCATAATATGGAAAAGGAACAAGACTAGATTTAATTCTTTGTAGACTTCACCTGAATGATCATTGTCAGAGCAAACCAGTCACTGCAACAAGGCAGCACAACAAACAGACCTTACAGCTTCTCTATGCACTGACCGCTTCTGCACCAAGGCATGGGGCGTACCCTACTGCCAGTGCCAAGGCCACCTGGACCTGTGCCCATCACAGCAAGTTTCAGCTCCCCTCTGGCTACACCCCTCTGTTTCTTTTAGCTTTTCCGTGGGCATGGCTTGCAAATCAGGCCAGGGAAGCACACCAAAGTTTTACACACCTGCATGGAAATTATTCCAGGCACAGATTATGGTGGGATGCTTTCTTTGCCTTCAGCATCTTGTGTGGCCTCTGCTCTCAGATTATTTCCTCAGCAGCTCCTGCCTGCTATGTGGTAGTTATGCCAGTTATTTTTCTTGCATGGGTAAGGTCTGAGGCCCTGGAGCCAGAGGCTGAACAAGTCTCTGTTTCAGCATGGTGGAGGTGAGTGCTGTGCATACACTTGAGTAAGAGGTGAGTGGAATTAGTGCCATAGGACATCCCAGCTTTGATGACCACTTTGAGCTGAGCTGATATTCCTTCACTCTTAAAGCCCTGTGAATGTCCATATTTCACTTGAAGAATTCGGTTTTCAAATTGTCTTTCCTCATTGTGTTGACTAACATAAGTAACGACTTCTCTTCTTGGGCAGTCCTCCAGCATCAAAAAGCCAGCCTGATGGAGCAGAGCTGCTTTTGAACAAGCCCCAGTTAGGACTCCGCTTTGGTTTATGAACTTCGGTGCATCACACAGAGTTCAGGTTCTTGGTGCTGTTCTGTACTGACTTCTGATTTACTTGTTAGAAGCTTTCAAGTGCTTCTGAAGCACCAGCATGTTAACTGACTGCTGAACTGACAATACAAGCTTTAATCCACACTGCTTCTTTAGCCTTGTGCCTGATGATTGAAGAGCCAAAGAAAGAGCTGAACCTGGCAGAAAACCCCACTGAAGCCGTACAACTGAGCTGACACGTTTTGTAACCGGTGCGTTTCTCAGAAGCAATAAGATTAAGTGGATCAGCTGGTGTACCCTGTGCCTGGTGGAAAGAAGCTTATTTAAATTAAGAGGACCAGAGAGTCTGTGCCTCAGTCCAGAAAGAAAATGAGTTCCACCGAAGACCTTGACTACCCTAAAACCATCTTGCAATACAACAGTGGATTCTTAGTCTCCAAGGTAAGAAATATTGCTCAGTCTTGGACAGATGTCTAAAAGTGTGCAGAGTAATACTCAAGGATCTCACTTTAGGTCCTGAATATAAGTCTTTGGAATGAATATTATCTCATATGAAAGAATCCTGTTGGCTTACCTAAGCAGGAAGGAAATTTGCAAAGAAAAAAATTTGAAAGGGATTTGACCTGTCAGGGTAAACTTAGCATTTATTGAGACCTCTCTGACCTTTGGGGGCTTGGATGAGAAGACCTTGACCCTGCATGAGGCTTTATGAAAACCACAGGTATTTATAGCTGAGGGCTTGCTGTCTGACTGCCTCAATGTAGAAGGTTCCTTTGGTGGTGGGATTTCTTCCTGCTTTTCATTTTTTGAATTTGGGAAACAGAGGGCTGACTTGAATTGCCCTTTTTTCCCTCCCTGTGAAGCCATGCAAAGAACAAGATTTTTCAAATATCTTCTCAAATAATTTTCTTCCCTCTCCCATGGTTTGTCTGTATGTGTTATGCAGACAGCTGAGCTTGAGAACTTCTGTGTATTGCCTCTTTTCAGGTGAAAGTGTCTGGTATAACGACTGCTTTTTCCCAACAGCATTTGATTAAGGCACAAAGGTAGAACTAGTTGTTTCACTTTCCTTATTGTTTACTTATGTTATTTGCCTTTATGTGTGTATAAGCACATGGGCATAAAAGTACAATATCCAGTGCTGTGGTGATTTTTTGCTCATTTACTATTTAGTTACCTTTCCTATTGTCCCTTGTTGCACATCTGGCCAACATGGTAATGGAATGAATGCTGTTTGGGTTGTTCAAATACTGCTGCATCCTAAGGCTCCTGAAAGGTAGAGCTGACAGTAAAGAGATGAAAAATGGATAATGAAAAATCATTTTGCTTGGTGAGAAAGAGCAGTGCCCAATGCTTTCCAGATTAACACTGGTACTGTGTATCTAAGGAGTGATCTCAACTTTGGTTAAATCATGTTCTTACTGAGGAGTTTCCCATGGACTTTATCAAATCATTGTAGATACAGGCAGTCAATTGAGCTGATGCATTTGTTACTGTTTTAGGAGTGTTTGTGTGGCCAGAGAAATAGGCTAAGACCTATAAACTTGACTGTACAGCTAGAGAAGTAAGTTATATATGTCTGTCTGAAAATTGAGGGCTGTTCCTGGAGATGTGACACACCTGTGTGAAAAGACAGGGCAATTCTGTTGGTCTGAAAGAGACAGTCCTTTTGGCTGAGAGGAGCCTCCCTGCCTCAGGGAGACCACTGTAGTCATCCACATCAGTCCCTGAAAATAGAGTGGGGATATTTCCTGCTGCTGTAAGCCACAGTAGAGTCTCC
Organism: Falco peregrinus; assembly: GCF_023634155.1. Taxonomy (NCBI): domain Eukaryota; kingdom Metazoa; phylum Chordata; class Aves; order Falconiformes; family Falconidae; genus Falco; species Falco peregrinus. The sequence goes on along the minus strand of NC_073724.1, from coordinate 48,234,325 downwards.
AGGGTTCACTGGAGCATGCATTAGATCCTCAGTTAAAGAACAAAACCAACAGAAAAACTTACCACCACGCAGTCTTGCCTTTGTGCTCTCTGGCAAAAAGCAAGAGAGACTGTGAGAACGTGCTCTGAAACTAAGGAAGATCCAGGAAGATTCATACCCTAATCCTGGCTTCTAAATGTGAACCTTTGTGAGCCAAAAACATTAGCTGGCTTTGCCAGAAAAGGAGAAGAAATGAAAAAAGGTGCACTACAAGCACTGCATGGTATTATAGGTGTTCAGAGAAATTTCAGTTTAATCATTAGACTTGTTTATATGAAATACAATTTTACATGAAAGCAGTATTATTATATGTGTTTTTTCTCCAACAAAGAAACCTTAGAAATGTAGTAGGCCTTGATGCTTTCACCTGATCCCTCACTCCCTTAACCCCAGGTTATCTTCACTGCCTGTGAGTTGGGGGTGTTTGATCTGCTGCTGGAGTCAGGAGAGCCTCTGTCTTCAGATGCCATTGCCACACGCTTGGGTACCAGCACCACGGGGATGGAAAGACTGCTGGATGCCTGCGTGGGACTGAAGCTTTTGGCAGTAGAGCTGACACAAGAAGGAGGTAATAAAGGCAGAAGAAGGGGGAGAAACTAAAATACTTCAACCTCTGAAGATTTTATAAATGAGGAAAAATATGTGGGGAGAGGTGATATCTAGTTAGGCCAGTTACCATAGCTGGAAGGAGGGGAGAATCACTTGGGGATGCTATCCCCTCTTCAGCTGAAAGAGAAGCAACAAATGTCAGTATGTTTAAAGGTGTAACGTAAAACCCAGGTGAGAGGCTCTATATCCCTAAACTTTTTTTGTGCAAGAACCTCAGGTGACCTTGGAGGAGATATTCAGGGTCTCTTCAGGGCTGGTCTTAAGAAAACTCTGACGTGTGGGCACAATTTTAAACCTTGAAACCAAATGGCAGGGTGGATGGGCAACAACATGATTTAAAAACACATTTTGGTTTTCTTTGGGGTTTTACCACCATGTGAAGTATTTTGTTAGGTTGCTAATCTGAACTGAGAGGTGGCGTAAGTTTGCCCTTGCATCAGAGATGTTGAGTCCACATGGTCAGAAGGGATCTGTAGCCATCAGACAGCTCGTCAGGACGAGCCAGAGTCTAACAAGTTGTGTCCCCTGCTTTGGCTTGTGCTGCCTTCCTCTGCTTTAGGACTTGGAGTAGCTGTCCAATGAGTTTAGGGAGAGCAGGATCTATCTTTTATATTCCTTTTGTATGCCAATCCCGTGGGTGAGCAATGCCACTGCAGATGCGTCAGAGGAAGTGGGGGATATTTCGGAGTCCTTTAGGCGTTCATCTGACTGCAGAAGGTCCTGCTCTAGTGAACTGAGAGAGTATAAGTGTGGTTGGCATGCTGCTTTGAGGACTTGTCTCCCACTTGCTGACCTTGTTGACTGAAAAATACCCCATGTCTGCAAGGGGTTCTCATTTAAATAGAGCATACCAAAAGCTTCCTCTGATAGCAGAAGACTATAGGGAAATTATAACACTCATAAAGCATTCCTTTTGCTGTTCTTGAAAGAAATGTTGGGTGCCGGAGTAAGTGTAGGTAGATAATGTTTACTCACGCTGAATGGGGGAACACACATTTCAGCAACCCTCACCCACTGCTCGTTGCAGTGGAACGATTGATTATAGAAGCAATGTGGTTGTATCTTTGATCATATAAGACACCTTCCAGTGATAAATACCATGCAATACAATAGACTTGGCAAGGTGGTATATCATACATGTTAGTAAATATATTTATTTCACCCTTTAGCCCTCTACAGAAACACAGAAATTTCTAACATCTACCTTACAAAATCAAGTCCCAAGTCTCAGTATCATATTATCATGTATTACTCCAATACAGTCTACTTGTGCTGGCACTACCTGGCTGATGCTGTGAGGTAAGGAGTGTTGTGCGTTGTCTGTTGCAGACTGCTTTGTGCCATCTGTGTTGCTGCTCTGAGTGGTGTGTTTCTGGGGGAAAGCACGATGAAGAAGCTGACTGGTTTTTGGAAAGAAAAACCAACAGATCATTTTGGCTGTTAACACAGCCAATATGTGTTCTTCTTTTTTCTTGTTTTCCATTTGTGTCTATTCTTCTTTTCTTTTTCATTCTGATGCTAGAGATCTAGGAATCAGATTTCTATGTGTTTGACCTTCAGGAAAGCACTTGATTGTTACGGTACCTCTTAGTTGAGGAGGCATCAAAGTAAATGATGAGTAATGAGCACTAAGGATACTTCTGTTGCAAAGGTGTATAGGAGTAGTTTAATGCGGGGCTGGAGTCTCGCTTGTTCCAATCCATGCAACTGATGATCAAACATGATGTGTCTGGTGGTGACGATTGCACCAGTCTCATACATTTATTTGAGGTGTTCCCCTAAATCACAGAATGGTTTGGGTTGGGAGGGACCTTAAAGATCATGTGGTTAAACCCCCCTGCTGTGGGCAGGGACACCTTCCACTAGACCATGTTGCTCAAAACCTCATGCAACCTGGCCTTGAAAAGAACCACTCATTTTTGTGAAAAGTTGAGAAATGTATCAGCATGTTTTGGAGGGTGGGGGGGGGGTGGCAAATGAGCGTGCCTCTACAGCCATTACAAACAGGCTGTCATATGTTCTGTACAAAGTTGAGCACCTTCCACAGTGATGAACTAGCTGCAACTACAGCCCCGATGTGTGTTTGGGGTTAAAGAAAAAGAAATCCACAATCATGATTTTTTTGGTTGCTGTTTTAGAGAAGGAAAAAACCAATATGAAAGAGCTTTTGGAATTTCATCCAAAGACCCTTTTGGAGCAATGTACAGGTAATCATTAGTATATTCATGGAAATATTATTATTATTATTGTAGATAAAATTAATGTTTTTATTTAATTGTCTTGAGCCATAATTATGATGATGTGAGAATCTCACTCAGAACCATCATGCAGCATTTACCTTTCCCAACAATATCCATTACTGGGACACTGTCTGACATTTTGAATAGAATTACATAATTTCCTATTCTGAAAAGCATATCACAGGTCTCTGGCACAGAGGCAATGGTAGTTGGAGGAAACAAAAATGCCTTGGAAGCTTCAGAATTACCAGCCTAACACACTGTTAGACTTCACTAGTCTTAATTCCCTATTTAAATGCATGAATGCATAGCTGTACCCTTCTGCTACAATAAGACTCAAGGTAGGTTTATGTATTCTGTGTCAATAAAAGCAGAGATTAGTGTTTAAGCTAAAACTTGTAATAACAGTCGTATGATAGGAATCACCGAGGATATTGTAAGTTGCCTTTTCTATGTGCCTGTGTCTTTGTGTTACTAGATCAGAAGAAGAAATGCTGAAATTCATGGCTGGCCAGAACTCAGTGTGGAGTATATGTGGCAGAGATGTTCTTGCTGCATTTGACCTTTCCTCTTTCACGCAAATCTATGACCTGGGAGGTGAGCATTAGTATACCTTCTTTAACAAGCCTCTGAACTGTCGTCTTTTACAAGCTCTGAAAGAAAACTAATTCATATGTTATATGATGGGCAAAACGATGGAAAGCAGAACATATCTCGGCAATAAAGGGAGCATTTTACTAATCTGGTTGGTTTAAAAAGAGAAATGTGAGAGTGGTGTGAGCATTAGGAAGCTGAATGCTCTTCTTTACAGAATCTTATTTGTGTGAGTAGTGGCCCATCCCCTTGTGTACGTGGCAGGCTTGGCATTTATTCTTGCCTTGCTTGACACTCTCTTCTGGTGCCAGACTCCTTCCCTCCTGCCCTTCGGTTGGTGTCACTAGATTGAGAGACTGTCTGCAGCCTCTTGCCCTGCTGTCCCAGCACTGCAGAGTGCTGCCAGAATTCATGGGATGGGTCAGGCTCCCTTGCAGGCTCCATCAATGACTTCCCCAGTGCCTGGTTTAGTGGCTCTGTTTTTCATTTCCCACCTTCCAGCATCCACAGCTGGGTCTGGCTGAGGGGGTGCATAAGTGCTGTAAGGGCTGGGGCTGACCTCTGTGCTGGGGGTCCTGGAGCTTTCTGCAGAGCAAATGGAGACAGTGGCCTCTGCTGTCCCTCCTCTTCCCTTTCAACAACAGTGGGGAGCACGTGTACCTTGCCAGCTTCCATGCAGCTGAATGCACCATTGCCTGCTTCATGAGGGTGTTGCTGAACAGGTTGGTTTTGTGTCAGCACTGAATTTCTTTTGCTCTCCCCAAAGGAGGTGGAGGAGCTTTGGCCCGGGAGTGTGTTTCTTTGTACCCAAATTCCACGGTCACAATTTATGACCTGCCAAAAGTTGTGCGAGTGGCCAAGGAGCAGTTTGTTCCCCCTGAGGAGTGTCAGATCGCTTTCCATGAAGGTATGTGTGGACAGCGGTGTACTGTTGTCACAGCTGTTGCTCCTGAGCCCTTTTTCTGTGCTCAGAGGTGCCCTACTGGTGGCTCAGGTCTCCAGCTGCCGCTTTTGTGGGCAGAGTGTCCCAGACTGCAGTCTGCCTCCCCAGCCCAGGTCTGCAGCTCATTGCTACAAACAGGCTCTCCCTGCTGTGCAACCACAGCTGCCTTCTATCAGAGACATGACTCAGTTATTCAGCAACCCAGAAGCTCTTTACTCCTGAACAGAACTATTTGATTTCTTCAGAACAAGGGTATTTCAACAACAAAATTCCTGCAATTTTGAAAAACTGCCATGTGATGTTGTAAATCTTCCTAACACTCCCTTTTCTTCTGTGCAGACCTCCTGGCTGATGTGTGGGATGCCAGGCCTGCTCAGAGAAGGTGTTTTCCTTCTCTGGTCACAACTGGTTGACTTTCAAGTCCTAAGATATTCCAGGCTTTGAATGTGGGTGAGCTAGCCCATATTCCTCTTGCCCATTATGTAGATCTTACATGGTCTTTGCACAATCTATGCTGAAAATGAGTGTAGGGAGATCCAATTTTTTACGTTTACAAAAGCTTTCAGGATGTTGGAATGACTTAATGTTCCTTTGAAGGTAAAAGAGGAAAGCAGCCTTGAAGGAAGGAAAGGAGTATGTAAAAACAAAGATGGGGAAACACAGGAAATGTTATGTGTGCCAGTGGCACAAAGAAATGAGGGTGGAAATAACAAGATAAGATGCAGAGAGAAAAATCCAAATGTAGTACATGAGGTACTGAACAAGAGATATGGTGATGAAGCTAGTGCTAGGAGGTGAGAGATGTGTATTTTTTCCTTATTCATTTATGATGTAGTGCTGTGGTTACTGAAGGTCTTTGAAAATTTGTTTAGATAAAGGAAAATTCTTTGGGGTTTTTTTTCCATTACAGAAAGAGTGAGAAAATGTCTACTCTTTCTAATGCTTTATGAATCTGAATTCCTGTCATTGGAGAGAACTTAGACTCAAATATTTTCCCATGCATCAAAGGGTGTTTCAGATGAGTTGCAGCTTTTAAACATTTCAGACCTTCCTGAGACTGAACAAGTACAAAATTCCCTATGCAGTGCCACAGAGGACTTTTACCTGGTAATTCTGTGCTGTCTGATGTGTGTTTTGGACATGGCAAGCCCACAGTCTTTAGAACTGGACAGAACTGAATGTATTTGCTTAACTCAGCCCTCTGTGTTTTGGGAGGTTTGTGTAATACATGTATTCTTGCTTTAACAGGAGACTTCTTTAACGATTCAATTCCAGAAGCTGAACTGTATATTTTATCCAAGATACTGCATGATTGGGATGATGACAAATGCAGGCAACTGCTGGCAAAAGTCTACAATGCTTGCAAACCTGGTAGGTGCGAGCTCTTGAGAAGCAGAGAGAGTCTCACCTACCAGTAATGTGAAGCACGCCAGTCCTGATTCTCAGTGACACAGTTTCTCTGCAGGTGTTTCTTCATTTAGTCTTTTGCTTTCCTAAGCCAGCATTGTGCAACTGAGCCAAACAAGGTTTGGTCCAAGTTCTCTTTATCTGGCTTCCAGTTTCAGTCTCCTCCTCTACTGGGACTCTTATTTCAAAACACTTTGGTGTAAGGATTAAGAATTTGGGGTATTCTTTAGATAGGTGTATACCTCATAGTAAAAATCCCGTTAAGCGTCACATTAACCCTCAAGCTTTGAAATCACTCTGTAGAGAGCCAGGTTCTCAACAAAATCAGTATGGTCCTGCAGATTTCAGCTGGGGAAAATGGGAATTTCCATCCCAGCCATAGCATACCCTTCAGCCCTGGTACGTCAGCACCTACATAGCCAAGCAGAGGCATGCTCTGATGTTTTTGCTCTTCCGTTGTCTTCTGTGATGCTGACATATGACTTAACGTAGAGGCTGCTTCTTCCTGAAACTAAAGGTTAGGCTCTAATAACTCAGCTGAAAAATATGTTGTCTTCTCAGAGCTCAGTGTGTGTTTTATTTCTCTTTATTCAACCAGGCGGTGGGGTGCTGCTAGTTGAATCGCTTCTGAATGAAGATAAAAGCGGGCCTTTAGAAACCCAACTGTATTCGATGAATATGTTGGTCCAGACTGAAGGAAAAGAGCGAACAGCAGCCGAGTACAGCAAGCTCCTCGAGGCAGCTGGCTTCGGAGAGATTCAGGTCAAGCGGACTGGAAAACTCTACGATGCTGTTTTAGGAAGGAAATAACAGTATCTCTTTTATGTACCTAACAAGACAAAATAAGTGAAGAACTGTGATATTCTCTTCTTAGAGAAGAATCATCAACTTAGCTTTTAGTTAAGGCAGCCAGCCTTTTTGTAAGCTAATCCATTGTCAGGAGAATCACTGATGATAGATATTGAGTGTACATGGATTGCGAATCTGGCAGCCTGACTAGGGCTTGCCTTTGGATCTGGAAGGGAGAGAAAGAAATTACCTGTTGCTCAGAAAAAAAACCACAAAAGAAGTATGCAGTGTGACTGCTTCAGATTTTTTAATTCTTTCCAATTGTAACACTGTATCTGATAAAAGCAAAGCTGAATTTGTACTTGAACTCCTGCAAAATAAAACTGATCCCTATTCTGAGCTCTGTTACTTGTATTTTTATTCCTGGGGAACTGATTTAGTATAAACAGACAAAATTATACCTTCTTGTAGTTAGTGTTTTCAGAGTTAAAGGAGAAATCCTGTATGAGCTTTGAGGAGTTTGGCATGAAAAATGATACTAATTTTTTATTTCCTCTAGATTTTGATTTAAGTTATGAAAAGTAATTTTGTAGCTTGATGACTGGCTTAAGCCCAAGGGATGCTCTTTACAGGGTGGGAACTGACATGACAGCTAAGAAGGAGAATGATGCAGCCAAGTCATTCAGTTATGCACTGGGGAAGTCCTTATTGCATACCTCCTGCTGTTTTTGAAATCATTTGATCAAGCACAACCTGCCATAACCCACCCAGTTCTTGGTAGCAGAATTACAGGTTACTGGAGTAAGAAACATTTGGAGAAGGTACCAGAAAGTCACACTGTGCAGTTGTGGCTTGAACACTAATTGCATTTGCACATTAAGCTGAATACTAGAGGAGCCTGAAATAGTCTTCTCAGTAGCAATCTACAAGATCCTCCCACTTCTTAGACTGTAGGAGGAGCACAGGGAGAAAATAGCCTCAGTAAGGAAAAGTTGGCCTTTGTCATATTTTGTGATATCAAAATCAAATCATGAGACCATAATGGCCCTTCTCATCCTTAAAAGCAACAGGGCACAGTTCATGAGCCACTCTGCAGGTAGTGGCTTGAGTAGGATCTTGCCCTGTATATATCAACAGGATATTGTAGGAATTGGGACACGTGATTGTGGAGAGTGATGTGGCATGAAGGTGATTTTACCAGGAGCTGCAGCCTGTGAGTAATGTGTTCTGAAGGCTTGATCTCTTTCCAGACAAAGCGAGGTGTTACATCCTGCAGAAGCCAGGCATGAATGCGAATAATGACATGAGACTGACAAGGTCTTTTTTGGTTTCACCTACACCTCAAACCCCCAAATGTTCAGGGAAATTATTTCTCTGTTTGGACTGTGCCAAGAATCCAATGCTGGTGGAAAAAACCCTTTCTGGACTTTCTCTAATAGGCTTTTTCCCCCAAAAAGAAGCTGCAAGCCCATGGGCTGGTGGTTGCTCATGTGGTTGCATGTTTCCTGAGCCAGTAGACAAGTCAGTTATGGTCAGCACGCTGCAGCTGCATATATAAACTGACACATCATATAACCTTGATGAGTCAGAGAATTCCTGTCTCCGCTGGTGTCAGTGGCAGTTCTGCCCTTGACTTGAAAAAAAAAAAAAAACCACAAGCAGGATGTTTTGGTTTGTCAAAACAAATTCTTTAAACACAGTACTTACGCACTGAGTTGATTCACAACATGCTCTGCGTGTCATTAACTTCACAGAGAGTGGCTTGGGCACATCTTGAATAGGCAAGATGCATGCCTGGTTCTAACACGCCTTTTAGGTGTATCAAGGTTCAAAGATGCTGGGTCTTTGAAAAACAGGATTGATACATTACCTGGAATTCAGATGGAAATGAATGAAGTGCAGAATTTGAAGATCACTGGTATTTAAATGACTTTTAAGGGTCAGATGTGATGCCATATTAGAGCAGCTAAACACCAACACATGATTGCACTGTGCTTTCACTGCTTGTGTGAGGCAGAACCTCCAACCAGCTATAGTTTTAGCTGCTCATTCCTTATCTGCTAGTTGGCATTTGAACATCCAGCTTCTGGGGAGATGCTAAAGCATTCTTGGCTGCTTTCTTGTGCTGGGTGACCAAGGAGATACTGGAGTATGCATAAGGAAGATGCTAAAATTTTATATTCACCTTCAGAGACCAGGCCTTTGAAACTACAAAATAATGTATTAAGTGGACTTGTGCTGTTTCCATTAGACTGTTTATTTATCTATCTACTCAGTTCTGATTTTCCCATTCCTTTTCTTCACCCCCCTGCCCTTTCCGCCACAGTCTGTTTAACCTCCTCTTCCTTCAGAGCCTCTCTTGTCTCCTGTGTGCTTTTGACATTTATCCATTCTTTAGTCCTTCATTCGTGGCCCAAAGAGAGATTGCCCTATAAGCATAGAACAAGTCACTGCCAGAGTAAAAGAGTAAGTCCAGAGAGCTCTGAGCTTAAGACCTGCCTTGACAAAGCTGAGGCATAGCTGGTCTCACCAGTCTTCCTTTGTAATTTTTTCTTTTTTTTTCCTTGTTCTTCTTTTCCTTTTTTTTCCTTCCTAAATGACAAACCCTGTGAAGAACGCCCAACACAAGTGCTTTTCTGTATGCAGGCAGATTAAAAACCTGTTTGCTCTACGGTTTCCATGCTCCAACAGGCATTTTGGATGACAGCTTGTTATACGTGGGGTCTAGAGCCCCTGGAGGGACCTGGGACCTGCTTGGTTGTTGGTTGTCCTGGACTTGTGTGCTGATATAAGTGTGTGTGTGTGGTTTTTCCCCACAAATTCTGCACATTTCTCCCCTCTAATGCACTAGCTCCTCAGAAAAGCCTTATTGCAAACCAACTTAGTTTTGGGCAAGAGCAACATTTTGAGTGAAGTTCCAGCCCAGCAGGGTTATGGAGAATGTTCTGCACTGGGGGGGTGGGGGGGGTGGGTGGGGAGGTGAGAGAGAGATGGTGGGGGTGCTTTCTGGAGCTCAGTATAGACGCCTTGTTTTAATAAAACAGAATAAGAGGAATATAGATAGCAAGTAAATATTATGTCCATTCAGATGCCAGGCAACCATGTTTGTGCAGCATTCGATGGAGCTGAGTTGGATTTTCCCCCAGTGCATTGTATACGTCCTGACCATGGAGGGAAGTGCCTCATTTTGGGTCATTTGAGTTATTATATAATTTTCTTACAAGAAAAAGAACCTTCTCAAGAGAACATGCTGCACTGTTAAATAAAGGTAAGGCCATGCAGGTGGAGTAATTGCTGTCACTGAGTGGGAGCTGCCTGCTGGCTCCTCAGTCACCGTGAGGTGGCTGCGCTCGTCCTGCAGTGGAGGGGTGTCAGCAGCACAGTGCGGGCCTGAAGGCTACCCTGGCCGTGCAGCATGGGCTCACACCTGCTCGGCTTGGCTGTGACGTGGGTCACTGCCTCTCAAAAGTGCAATGGGCTCCTAGTCAGGATCAACATGTCCCACCCCTTGATCCACACACCATTTACTTTATAAATTACAGATTACATTAATAGCAC